>NC_051847.1:226908221-226986813 GCF_002237135.1 Teleopsis dalmanni | reverse complement strand
CGCACCTTGATTTGACATCTTCCTAAGTGTTTATTTACTATGTTGATCCTATGTATTCGACACCTTTACCAAGCTGTAGGCAATTAAGCTATACTACCGTACAAATTTCTAATTATAAAATAAATATCTAATCACAATATTAAAATATTTTGTGTTTATTTTCATCAACGAATTACATAAACACTTTTGTTGTTATTGGTTAAACCCAACTAAACGTAACGCACCACTCAACTCAAGCAAAAGTAAATTCACTACTAAAAGCAAAAATAATCACTATTTTGCCACAAGTAGGAAAGCCTACATCACAAAAGAGAACGTCTGTCGGTAGTGCAGTCACTCTGGTCAGCTGTTCGTGACACATATCTTTTTTGCATGGATGCGCTACGTAAGAAATAAATAAAATATTTGTACACATTAATAGTTGACATACAAATTATCTATATATTAAATAAATATAAATATATATAATAAAAATAAAAAAGGTTTTTTAAACAGTAGTGAACTACAACAACAAAAATTCATTTTATATTATTTTAATTAATTAAATTTTTGAACGACCATTCAGTTGTTTCGAGTATTGCCAAATACCCATCATCAGTGGTCTTGGAAATAATTTTTGTATTTAAAAATATGTCTCTTTATATATATTTACAGATCTTCACTCAAAAATATATACAAAATCCTTACTTTCACATGGTTCATCCATAAATTTTAATAAATTCTGTGTTCACATATTTTTATGGTAAAAAAGATTTTCATACTAAACCGAATCTTGTGGATTTTCTTTTTACGGTTGAGCGAAAAAATTTGTTAAATGGAAGGAAAGCAACAACAAATTTTTTGGCTCCACTTTCTAAGCAAAACGCATTATGACAGAGGAGTACATTATCAAGGCTTAATATTATATATATATATACCGAAAGTCATACAACCCGAAATCCATTTTGGATCCTTGTTCATCAGCAATGGCAGCAATTGAGATACTCCAACTAGCGATTTGTCCTTAAAAGTGAGTGCTAATTATATTTAATACAAATGAGTTATAAAATAAATAATAATTAAATAAAATAAGTGAAATATATTTCCTCATCAAATAATTGCGAAATTCTCTGCTTTTCACATTTTCAACCAGACGATCAAAGATACTTCCTGAAATATTCGGCATAATAAAGATTTTAATAAAACACAAACTCTTTTACGTTTATACAGAACATGAATTATAAATCGAGTAAAAACAAATTTACATTTTGATATAATTTTTTTTTAATATCGGAATATATTGTAAAGACATACTATATTACCTAATAATTTATTAAAACTTGTAAAAAAGTTACATATATATATATATATTCGTATATATTTAAGTCTGCTATGAAACATAAGTGCTGATCTAGACCTGTTAAAGAAACGTGGAATACGAAAAAGTGAATAACAAATTATGGATTCAATGAGACCACGAATCTACATAGAAAGTGTATGTAAAAAGTGAAAACTTTTCCAAAAGCGGAAATTTGTTTTAGTTTTTCTGTAGCCATAAGCAATCGGCATGGTCGTGAATAATATAAAGGAATATACACATACTATCAATCGAGTTGCTTTAAAGTCCTTACGTGTAGTCCAATTTACATCTGGGATGGTTTTTGATTGCTACACATCTCATTGTAAGTTCTGTGCTGAGCAATATAATAAAGATAGCAAAACTCAATGATATGTAGACATCTGTATGCAAGTTGCGATGCCCCGTTAAGACATCAATCTTGAGCTAGGTTTGTTAACGGGTCACAGCCGATTAGAGAATCATGCTATAGCTTTAAAACTATCGTTTCCTAATATCTGTCGCAGTTGTAGAGAGGACGATCCAATTATCTTAAGACTGCTTTGTTACTGCCGGTTTAATAATTTAGAAGTTTCCTTTTTTGTGGCTGTTGATCAACTCCAGAACCTTCCTCTAAACAGCATTTTAAGCTTTACCAAAGATTCAACCTCTAAGTTTCTTACACGGTAACACAATGGGCCAATAGTCGGAGTGAATCTTTTGAGTCGCCAGTACAACTCAATCTAATCTGTCCTAATTTACATAAATAGATATTTATAGAGTGATTAGACACCAATACTTGCACTTTTTGACAATATTTGTTATTATCTAGAGAAATTTTATCTCACATGCTGAGTTTTCTAATAGTCACGGCGAACTAAGGTACTAGCTTAATATCTTGATGCACTCATTTTGTAGTGAATTGCAAAGCCGTGAAAAATGAGATTTTAAAAGCAAATGAATAGGTTTTGAATAAGTGAATACTTGAATCTGAAAGAAAATCAAAACATATAAAAATGAAAAAAAGTAGTTGTTATATATGATTTGTTTGAAGCAAGCAAAATCTTAGATTTGGAATAGAGTGCATGCTTGCGCCAAAAAGTAATTGACGCAAGAAGTGTGCAAGAAGTCAAAAGCGAATGAAGTTAATATTTACAATAAAATAAAGAATTAAGCTAGAAGATGCTTAACTCGATGATTTACTAAAGGTGTTTGGTTATAATCAAATCACTTCACTTCATAGTGTATATTATATTCTCAACTGCAATTGTAAGTTTTATTTCCGAGTATATGTTGTCCTTTTTTGCTGGTGCGTATCTATTAACTATTAATCAACTAATAATAATTTTTTTTTGTTTTTGTTTTTGAAGAGAAATTAATTAACGCCTCTCAGTAAATTCAAGAGCTCTGTGTTCTCTTTGCCATCTCTTTTCGCACTTAAGCGCCAACACCATTGCTTGGGAAAGCTCACTCTAACAGAAAAAGCTGCACTGTTTAGTCCTTGGACCACATTTGAGCAGCATCCACAAAACCGTTCCTTGCTAAGCACACGCCAATCTGTGAATCAGTGTGAAATTCGTGAGCAACGGTGAAGGTTTTAAAATTTTCTTTTCATTCAAATATTTTGGAGCAATTCCAACATTTTTTTACATCTGCTGTCACTTTGTCACTTGGTGTTGGTGCTTAAAAAATTGAGTGCAAAAATATGAAATTGTAACGAATTAAATAAATTGTTTGTGTTCATTAAAATAAATTAGAAAATTACGAATTTGCAATTGTAAGGCAATTTGTTAAAAGCAGCAGCTGCAGCAGCAGCAGCTGCAACGTAAGCGTCAGCAGCAGCAACAACAACAACAACAACGACAACGACAATCGAAAGAAATATCAAACGCCAACCCTTAAAACACACCCACTTTTTCATA
The DNA here is from genome assembly GCF_002237135.1 of Teleopsis dalmanni. Classification (NCBI taxonomy): domain Eukaryota; kingdom Metazoa; phylum Arthropoda; class Insecta; order Diptera; family Diopsidae; genus Teleopsis; species Teleopsis dalmanni. The sequence goes on along the minus strand of NC_051847.1, from coordinate 226,983,576 downwards.
GAAATTCAGTTTTGTAATATTTTTTGTTTTTGGTTTTTACTTTTTGTGTTTTGTTTTTGGTTTTGGTTTTGTTAAATTAAGTTTCGCAGTTGTTTTATTTCAACAAAAATAACAAAGTAGTTTTCTAAATAAATTTACAAAAAGAACAACAAAAAGAGCCAATTTTACAAAAGCAATAACAGAACAAACCAAGAACAACAACAGAAACAAAGAATCAAAATTTAATGTAAATGCAGGAGTACAAGAAGAAGAAGAAAAGAAGTAGAAGAAGAAGAAGCAGCATCAGCAGCAGCGTCATTTTACACATAGAGTGCCGCTCCCAAATTGCGAAACTAACCAACAACAACAATAGCAGGAATAAAAAAAAACCGAGCACTTCGACGATAGCAAAAACGTAAACGACTTTGTGGATTTTCCATCGTCAAATTTCCAAATTTTGTAACAATTATTCACAGTTTTTGTAATTTTCAATTAATTTTCTCTTAGAATCGAAAATTTAGAAAAAGTCTCTTCAGCAGAAAAATACAGAATTCAAATAATACCACAACGGCTTCTACGACGTCCTTCCACAACCTAATTTAACTTTAATTTCAACCAAATTTATGGATTCATGAGAAGCTTTAGTTGACGGCTACATAAGTCATTAAAATCATTATGAACATAATATGTACATTAGTGGTCTTTTAAGTACTTTTAATCCTTAATTCATTCTAATTGACATTTAATATTCCTAAAAGTTTCTCTTGATGTTCTTAAGACTAAATTTTTAAAATCCAAAAGTTCATTTATTCACGTGAATACTACTACGTCACTCTCTCGATAGTTTTACCTTTGATGTAATCTACTCGAAATAAAAACTAATACATAATCAAATACCAATTTACATATTATATGCGTCAGATTAAGCGCCCACTATTCTCTAAATAGTTAGATATTCTCTAGTTTCATCGGGAATTTCAAAATATATATAAAGAAGAAGTCAATATAATCTCATCAAAATAGAAACAAATACATAATAAAATATTAATATATCTATTTTGGTTGTCACAGTCAGCACCCAGTATTCTCCAGATAGATTCAAGATAGTTTAATTGGGAATTTCAAGATGTATATAAAGACGAAGTCCATATAATCTTATTAAAATAGAAACAAATACATAATAAAATATTAATATATCTATTTTGATTGTCACAGTCAGCACCCAGTATTCTCTAGATAGTTTCTAGATATTTAAATCGGGAATTTCAAAATATATATAAAGAACAAGTCGATGTAGTCTTATCAAGATAGAAACAAATACATAATAAAATATATGACTTTTGTTCGTCACAGTCAGCACCCTGTATTCTGTTTGCATTGTAATTTTGTTATATATATTTCATATATATATTCACATATATATCACATATTGTTATATATGAAATTAGCAATTAAAAGTCAATTGTATTAAAATTCATATGATAATGAGAGAAATACCCTCCCCTCAAAATCCAGAAAGTTACATGACTATAAATGGTGTATGAAGAGTAGTTTTAAGTATCACTCTTTTTAGGGTAAGACTGTATATTTCTTTGCTATAGTTTTAATTTCGTCTTTCATTGAAGAAATTTTGAGATCGCGAAAGAATCGATATTCATTTATTAATAAAAAAGTAATAAAAGTAAGTCCCGTAGAATTTCAAATTGTAATCTAAAAAATTTTAATATTACAGTTCGGCAGTAGGTCCACACTAGCTTAAACACACCTTTATTCAGAAGAATTGAAATTCCAACAGTTGGTAACTTTGCTTACTTGTAGTGTAAGTTACAAAATTAAGAATTTCCTTTTAATTCATTTGATTCGTTTTGGGTACAAATCTTATGTTGAGCCTTTTCCGAGTTAGTGCATCTGGACACTTTTACTTTATAATGGTTGGGGGGTTTCTGCAGAGTCCCACCCATCTCACTGACGTTGAATCCTTTTCAATATGAATGTGAATTGATGGCTCCATACTCCATCCAATATTTAAACAAACAGAAATTTTCTCAGTAATGATTTTTTTTTACAGTAAATACTGATAAGGACCTCAAGATATTTGCCTAAGGTATGGCATAAATGTGTTCCCAAATAATTTAAATTTGAGTATTTTTATAAAGTTCATTCAATCTTCTTTTCCGACTAGTAAAACATGCATCCATTTAAGCCGGAATGACACATTTTAGTAGACTAAACTATGCAGCAGTCAGAAAATATGCAATCTTCACAGTCAATTATTGGACGAAACTTGCCTTTGCCTTAAAATTTATTTATTTAGGCAATAATATTTTTTAAAAAGTTTTTTAAATTTTTGATAGCTGCGTTAAACTTGTAAGTTCTATAACAATTTGTATTCTCACAGAATTGGCGTGGAAATAATTGTACTCAATTTAAAATAATTCAAATCGCGCTTACTGGGTACTCTACTTATGTACCCTACAATTGAGCTGAAGATATATAGCTACAGATAGATTTGCAATATCGCAGCTAATGAATATCAACTTTCACTAATGTCATACCTATTTACTTCTTTACTTTTTAAAAGGTTCTGCAATTTCAACTATCGTCTTTAGGATATCGATTAAGTGTTAATATTATATATAACTAATGTAAAGTTTAATAGTCCTCTATACTGTCAAGAAGCTTTAAATCATCACTAGATTGATCCTTAAAAATAAATAGTATATTCAGTCACAAATTAAAACTAAAATTAATTAAAATTAATTTAAATATTTACTAAAAATTAACTTATATTATATATATATATCACTTTTTGACATATTATATTCAGTACAAAATACATCTTTCTTTTATTTCTTTATACAACCATATAGTCTTTATCAGATAGCTGATACACAGATTATAAAGTGTTCCCAATCGTCCTTATCACCCTTTTTTGCAATATTTTTTATAGATGGACTTTTTACTTGCCATGCATATTCAAATTTTACTCGACTTCGAGTTATATCCTCCTTCATTATTGCATATTAATTCAAATGGTCTATTACTTTTATTCTGAGTCTTGGATAGGTATTAATTGTTTTAATTTGAAACCTACCGTGTTTCGTCAGCTCTTTTAACAGTACATGTATATGCGTCATGTAGAACGCATATACTGGTGCAATTATTTTATCGTAATAGGCTAGATTCTAGTACCTCATAAAGTCGCCCATATATTTTGTTAGCTTCATCCTTCTTTTTTATGAACCCAGATAGACTCCACATCGTAACATTCAAAACTGTAGAAAAAATGGAACATCTTCATGACTTGCGAAATAATATTGTATTTATTATATTATTCATATAAAACCGAATTTCTTTTTAACTTATAAATTGTTAAAAAATTTATAATAATTTATTTGAGTACAAAATTTAGTGATAGATATATGGAATTACAGTAGATAGGGTATATTTAGACGCTATACAACCTTTTCTATATTGTTGCTATTATTCTATCAATATCTAAACACAGTCATAACAAAAAATTCTTTCAAATTACCATATAAAGAAGATATAAGATTTATATATTTCGTATTTAAAAACTAGTCAAGGTGATTACTTCAAAATCTCTGAAAAATTGATAAAACTTGAATAAAACATGATATAATACCCGTAGACAGACTCAGACATATTAGTAATAGTTAGCTTTCAGCTAAATATAAACTGTAAAGTTTTTATATCCTTGAATAAGCATATGTTCTTGGCCTCTTGGAAATTTTTTTCGAAAATTCTGACAAAATACTTTAACGTAGTTCAGCACCTGGTAAGCAAAAATTCAGTGGTAGCTTGCTGTGTGCTTGTTCACACAGGAATAAGTGGCAACGAGCCCACATATAACCCTAACCCTGCAAGGACTGGTTCAGCCACTCAACTTTGTAAACGAGAATAGTATTGTGATATAAGTTGATTCACAACAAAGTTTCTAATAGAAAAATGGTTAGCAGTCGAAAGAAGTCACAACATGCACGACACTCTAGATAATCGCCAGGCTAAAGTAATGGTGCGGTCATTCAGCTACAGTGGGTTATCTCTCCTAAAAAGAACAGAACTGAAGTTGTTGACAGTTTGTCTGTTGGGTCATCAGGGCCTGAGTTATTATTTTAAGAATATGAGAAGCGATGTTTAGTCACATAATTATGGCTGTCTAGATTTGATCTGTAAAAGAACGAAACTACTATGTCGAGAATTTTGATCCTCTTCTGAGTTTTGTATTTAACAGTTGATATTTGAAACGCAAAATATATTCGATTCAGTTAGGGTAGGTTAGTAAAAATATGAATCTAACTAAAGAGTTTTGTTTTTTGCTCGAAAATGAAGAGATCTCTAATCACATTCTTTGCGACTGTTCGGCTTGATATATATCACGAGGTGACTGCTAAGTTGATAAATTCGAAGTAAGGATGTTTTCAATGATTAATTGCACAAAAGATCTCTAGTCATATTTATTGTGACATTCTGACTTTAATCTATGCCAAGAGTAGACAACTAAAGTTCCTACCCTTGCGCGAAGATAGGACGGACGTGTTTAATAGCTAGCATTTTATCTTCATTCGAGATACGAAGAATCTTCTGTTCAGTTATGGTCGGTTAGTTACATAAAAGATCAATTATTGTCATAAAGTTCTGCTCTCCGAGAATCAACACCTCATCGTTTTTGTATTAAGTTCTTCTATTATAAATTATGCATTAAATGCTTGTATCAATGAAGTGAAGGGGCTTATATTGTAAATTTTTTTTATAATTGTGTTTCATTGAAATTTAGAAATAAGTAAATCTAATTGTTGTTCCGAATATTTTCTCCTATAATTCATTCATAGTTCGTTACTTTTGAAGAAGTAAATTTGTAAAATATATATATAATGAATTTAGTTTTGAAAATAGTTTTTTCCCATAATTTATTTTTCTAAATTTTTTCTAAGATAAATATACATGTACATTTTAATTTATTTATTTGGTATAAAATATATATTTAATAAATTTTTATGAGATTTTAATATGAATAAAATACTTCGTACAATTTATGTTTCTGACTGTCATTAAAGTCAATATTAAAATTTCCATAGAAATAGAAAAGTTTCCATATTTTTCCCTGCTCGCATGCAAATCTGCTCGACTGATGCCGTTCACACATTAAAATAAAAAAAATTAAAGTGCCTTCTTACAATAACAATAATAACAACAATGGCACCAACACTAATAAAAAACAACAATAAATCTACAATAAGTCTTTTGAAATTGTTGTTAAATTTTTATTTTATTTAATCAACTTAATAAAAAAGAAAATCTTAATAAACTAAGCCAATTTTACAATTGAAAATGCAACGCAGTTTTTAATGAAGAAGATTTTGAAGACTTAAGCTGCCCGCTCAGATCTCACGACGGCACCCGTTCGAGCGGTCGAGCGGTTCGAGCGATTTAGTTGCAAAATTACACACTCGGCGAAATGTTGCCTTTGTTGGTCCGAGCAAATTAAAAAATTATAAAAAATATTATTCTGAACAGTAAACTATTATTAACAAAGCAATCTATCGCAGGCATCGAGCAACAATAATTAAAAAATTTTTTTGTGTGTCTTTGCAGAGTTGGAATGATATTTTCTTAAAACAGTGCAGTGAAGTGAGTGTTAAAAATTAATAAATTAGTTAATAATAATAAATTAATAACGATCAAGAGAATTATAAATAAATTTAATATAAAAAGTTGATCAAACTTAAAAAGCTGAAAAGTGTTCAAACATTTCATTATCATTTTAAAGGATACCTCGAAAAAATATAAATTTTAAGCCACACTAACCTAACAATACTCCCAATGTAAGTAACAAATTACATAAATAAAATTTCATTTAATATTTTTATTTATTAATTAAAAGTTGTAAAATAATAATTTATTGTATAGAAACTCCAAAAGGGCGTGTGTTGACTTTGAGTCCTTTGCGTGTGTATGTTTTGTTTTTGTTTTTGACGTTTTTTTTTGTCAAATACATACTCTCTATATGCTTGTGCTTTAGCTGCACAATAAAAATAAATGAAAATTTTTTTTCACATGTAATAAATTTGATGATAAAATAAAAATGGATAATGGGCGATTTTCTTCTCTTCACATTTATAAAAGTACGCTCGCATAAGCACACAGAGCCACACATAAATCCACATACACATCCACATACAAGCCTACAAATGGAGACAATGTCTGCTGCTACACTACTTAAACGTCAAAGCCATAGACCAATAACAATAACAACACGAACAACAACAACAATAAAAACAATAACAACAATTCATCTGGTTTCTGTATTTCTGAACTCGTAATTTTGGAATTCACCATTACACAATCCAAGAAGACAAAAAAAAAATAATAAATATACCACAAGAATGTGTTCCTAACATCACACCGCATGTTAAAATGTTTTTGTTATTGTTGTTCGTGCAGCTAATCCTTTTCTCGTAATGCTCGTAGTGTTCGTAGTCTTGTATTGTCATTCACAAGCGTGGTGAAAAAGCTTTTTCAATGCTCTTACAAGAGCGCTGAGCATTTAAAAATTTCACTCATTTTCTTAGTGAGCAGAAGCAGCAACACACATGTGTCGGTCGCTCTACTCTTCAGTTGCGATTGAGCTTATGCCTCCTGCTAATACCTTATTTGCTTATTTACTTTATTGCCTGCCACTGATAAGAATTTTACTTTTGCTTCATCCCACGGATGGCATTGTAAGTATAAGGAAAGTGTCAGCTTTGTCGATTAATTACAACAAATGCACACATTTGCAGCCATTTCCTGTTTCCTACATTGTTGGTAGAACAGCAGAAAATCAAAGCAGAGTGAGTTTAATATCCGCCGTTGGATAATTCAACACATACTTTAGGTTAACTGAGCTTCTTAAATGTTAGTTTAGATTTTGATAAATGTTATTATGTTAACATATATCTTTATACGAGTATATGTTAAAAAAATATAAAATAGTATTCTTCACAGATTTGAAATTTCGTTTTCCCAAAAAACATTGAATTGTTTCTATTGTTTATTTTTTGACAATAACGAGTCACAGCTGATTAGGGAACCACGCTAGAAGATTGAATCACCTGTTTAATCATTTTTGTGACAGTTGTGGAGAGGACGAAGAAAGTGCCTCACATCTACTTTGTTACTGCCTAGTGTAAACGAAGCGCCGATTAATTATTTTGAGAGCTTCCTTTTTTAAGGATCTTGGCGAACTACAGAACTTCTGTTTAAAAAGCATTGTAAGCTTTACCGAAGGTTAAAGTTGATTTTTAAAACTGTAAGTTTTCTTTATACAGTAACACAACAGGCTAATAGGTTTTAAAATTAATTTAAAATATTTCATCAATTAACTTTGTCTCAATAATTCTTTACTTATATACACTATGGGACGAATAATCTTAATGTGTGTTGATTTAAAAGTTTTGTAACAGTCTTTTTCCCATAATTTTTATATGTCCAGTAGTATGGTTAAGGAAAATAAAACTATATGTACCTTGCTATATTCGACCTGACATCGTTACGATTCTTGATTAATATTCTTAACTAAGCATCGATCTTCGCACTGATACGAAGTCCATTTGCAGAACTTTTTTTAATTATGAACGTCAAATAAAACGGGTAATAAAATGGAATTTAGCCAGTTCTATTATCTTTTTCATTTCACTTATGAATATTAAATAAAAATATTAAATAATCTTCACTTAGAACGAAAACGTTGTATGAAAAAACACTCAACTCATGAGCCATCAATTATATTTCGAAATTATAAGGATATTAACAAATTTGTTCATATATAGTATCAGTATGGATATTTTGAATACTAGTACCGCATAAGAGATGATCGTTATCCAACTTCTAATTAATGAAAAAAAAATAATTTCAATGACACTGGTGATGTATGATTATTTGGAAATCGTGAATTATCTCATGACACTAAGAACTATTAGGTCAGTGTTGCAAGGCTATATCTACATTTTGAAGTGAAAAATTCCAATAAGTTACAAATTTGTCGTCAATATGAAACGACGACATAATTCTAATGAAATCTCTATACTTTACAACACGAAATTTAAAAAAAAAAAGCCAAATAAGTGGGCTGAGAGATTATTCTAAGTAATCTAATAATCTGGTATATTATTAAGCTATCTGAACTGAGAAAATCAGTTTATAGTGAACTAGTTCATTTAGGTAAGATCAAAATATTAGCTTCCTTGCCGCTGTAATTGTACAAACTGCAATAAACTCGAACTGGAACTGTAACCGACGATGATTGTGGATTATTGTTAAAGATGCTTATTCTATGCCTAGTTTTATATGAGGTTATCTTTTAATAAGTGTCGTGACACGTGACAGTCGTGACATGGCGTTGCACTTAGCTAAGAATATGAAATATGTCATTCATAAACAGAGCCTTCTTTTAATTATTGTGCCAAATAAGTAGTTTATAGAAGAAAAAATGACTGGCACATTATTTAGTTATGCTCCAGTGGAAATAAGGAAGGATTCCTTCCTTGTTTACTTTGCGTATAAATTATAATAAAATGTTTTAAATTTTCTGAAAAAATAATGAGCATTCAGCAAATTCAAACTTCAATTGTCTAAGCAATGGTTCGAAGAGAACTAATAATACCATAATACCACAATAATATCGTACTAATATCAAAGCTGAAAACATTTATTTGACATTGAAGATCCTTTAAAATCAACAACAAATTCGAATATATTACATCTTATAATGTAATAGAAATAAGTATTAAAAAACCAATAGACATGTAAGATATTACAAACTAAGTATCTATATAGTACCAGAACATGTAATAAAGAAGTGACGTTGTTAAAAATGGAGCGAGGATTGAGAGAGCCTTGATATATTAGTACCTTGAAATGCCATAACTGCTTTAAATGCAGCACTCAATATAATGACGTTTATTAATTTAAAATAAAAAGTTTTCCACTCAAATTGGTTTATTTTATTGTTATTTATAATTAAAATTTTAGGATTGAATATATGTTTAAGGATTTCTGGTAATTGTTTTCCAAGTATTCTTTTTGATTCGCATCTGTCATTGACAATATTTAAGAATGCATAATTCTTTGTTTCTTGTGGTATTAATACCACTTCTGTAGTTGATAAATAATTAGAATTAAAATAGAAAATACAATATATCTTACAAATTGTTTTTCAATTTACTTAAGGTATGCAAATATCGCAAATCCAATTACGGCTTCAAATAAATTTGGATTTTGATATCTTGATTTTATATGCTCAATAAGTTGGTATTAAAGAAATGCCTGAAGTAGATAATATAAAATGTATTTAGCTCTAATTTTTATTCTCAAAAACATGAAACTGTGTCAGCTTACGTAAAAGTATTTAGCTTCGAGATACTCGTTATTGATGAAAGTTTCCTTTATCTTTGTTAATCAAGTCGACAAAGATTCCGCATACCGAAAATGCTTCGTCTTTCGATTGTTAGTGATTGTTTTTTGTTTTTTGTTTTTTGTTTTTTGTTCTTTGTTTTCACATTTCTTTATTTTCCAACATTTTCTCAATTTTCCTAATTTTCTCGACTTAATTACAAAATATACGAACAATGTTGTCTGCTTAAACGTTTTATGTCCTCCCCTTTCCCTCCCACGTCGCTTGCAAGTCTTTTCGAATTAGTTTTCGGTGTGAAAACTCATTCAAATTGCAAATGGAAAACTCATCGAATTTGAGGAATTTTTGCTAAAGTAATTTTTTTTAAGTTATCGAAATAATTAAAGCAAAGTCAAGGCGGAAATGGTTTCACCCATTTTTGTCGCTGCTATCTTCTTCAGAGACTGGGAGCTGAAGTATAACTTTGATGACTTCTACAGTTGAAAAGTTGGAAGAGTAAATTTATAATTATTTTCCTATATAAATTTTTATTTCTTTAATAATTTCGATTAGTATTATAATAAATAAATACATTAAAAAGTAATATCATCGGTAGTTAAAATATTTTATTAAAAACTTTCGTCTTTTTTGTTTTATAGTTCACCTTAGAAACCTTCCTGTTTTTAAGAATATTAAAGTTGCATTCCAAAGTAAATAGAACAAATAATTATTTGTTAAAATTTTTTGCTGGCACTTTGACTTTTGCTTATTTCAATCTCTGCTAATATTTTTATAAGTAATATAATCTAAGTGTATTTGAGTTAAGTTAAGCATTGTGTGTAGCATGTAATGAATTGTTCAATTATTAGTATAAATTAATAGGAATTAAGCAATTATTAACAATTTAACAATTAACAATTTTAAACATTTAATTTAATTCTATTATTTTGGTTTCGTACATAAATTCCTTAATAATTCCTTATTTCTTTTAATCTGAATACATTTTTCACAGTTTGAATATGATTAAATATGGAAAATATGATCAACGAAAGAACATTATTAAAATGACATATGAGAGATATTTTAATTATTGATACTTCATTCTTTATCATTCTTTTTCTCAATCAATTGTGTTAATAAATTATATATTCTAAGATTTTACGTGTTGCTTAGTAGACAATAGCAGTTTAGTAGGCACACAAAAACCACCTCTTAGGAATGAATAAGGAAGATTTCTACAATTAACCCGAAGGGCAGTGTGCGAAACTTCATTTCAGCAATTGGAGAAGAGCGTTGAGACAAAGATATTTAGTACTTAGAAGTCTAAGTGTATTTAAGCCAGAAAACATAATAGGTTGAGATGGTGGGTTTATTGCACCCTGTGATCAGGGTTACGAAAGCCAAAAAGGGTGTGATAGAGGCATATGAATGTCTGTAAATGAACTAATAGGTGGAGTATTAGAGGGGTTGTAACGAATGGCTAGACTAATCTGAGCTTCCAGGTATTGGATGCGCCCGTATTGGGTGCAATCACGGAGGACTTCACATTTCGTATTATACTTAAAAGAATTCAACACTTCATTCAATAATTAGTTTTTGATATCTTCGCTTCATATGTTTAAAGTTATGAAATAGCGCGACAACAATCAATAGTTTTATCTAAATCAATAAAACTTTATTATCTTAGTTTATTGTGATTAGTATACAGTTTTATATAAAAACATTTTTCAAAAAAGTTTTCAAGGAAGTTTCGTCAATTACAAGTATTATTGCTATTAATTGAGAAACTTGTAGAAAATTATAAAATTTAGCACAATTTGTGTGCACTTTCATCAAACTTCTCCAATCAAAATAAATAAATATTGCATCCACGTACTGAACGTACTGAACAGAAGATCCCATATACACATGTTCATACACACACACACTTCAAACAAATTCTAAGCAGGACATATCCTCAACACAACAAAAACAACATAAAAAGTTTTTAGCAAATAAAAAAGCGAAAGTAAGAATTGCACTTAACATTAAAAATAGGGGGAAGACGAGTATGCAAAACAAAAACAAAATATGAAGATGCTTAAAAAACGTAAACTTGTTGGGTTGAAATTCAAAATGCTGCTTACGTGTTGTTGTTGTTGTTTTTGTTGTTCTTATATTCTTTATGTCAGATTGTAAGTGTTTTCTAACTATTTTATTTTAGTGAACTATGCTTTTTTCGTAGTTGGTTTGCATTTACATTTTCTTGAGGTTATTTTTGTTGTTCTTATTTTTCTTTTGCTCTTATATTTGTTGTAGTTGTAGTTGTAGTTGTCATCCTCTTAAGTGGTCTTGTAAGTTTTGGTCGTTGTTATGAATAAAGAATATTTATTTGCGGAACGTTTAACGTTGCGTGTAAAGTGCTTATTTCTGTTACATTTTTCCTGCTGCTACTGCTGCTGCTCTTGTTGTTGTTATTATTGTTGTTATGATGTTTCATTTTTCTCTATGTTCATTGCAGAAACGCATAAATGTTTTGAAAAAAAAACTAGTTCGTGGGGAGTAAAATATGGTTTAATGGTTTGAAATAATATTTTCCTTTTCGCAGTACAACAAAATTGCATGCATTTTTAATATTTTCCTTTTGAAAAGTTTTGATAAAAGTTTTAAAGAGCTTACAAATATAATATTTGTAATTTAATTATTTCAAAACCGTTACCTGTTTATGTTTTAAGCCATTCGTCGGTTTGTTAGACAACTAAAAGCACTTTTCTGTGAGTGCAAACCAATTTTGGCAATGAAATTGTTTAAATTCGCTAAAATAATGCAGTTCTGTTTTTCTTAAAAGGAAGTACTCTTCTGTAAGTAAAAATAGTTGTTCAAAAAAATTATTTCAAAAGTTTTGAATAAAACTGAACTCATATTAGCCTTAAATATCTTTAATTATAGACTTTATAAATAATGGCACTACAAACAGAATAAAATTAATATTAACAATTAAAAAAAAAAAATATAATTAAGAAATGTAGAATGTAGAATAACAGCTGATTTATGATTTCGTTCTAATATAAACACAGCAAGTAAATTTGTTAATAAAACTTTCGCAACAAATTAACAAAACTCCAGAAAAATGTGCGAACATAAAAGTCAAGTACGGTTTTGGGTCAGTTGGTTAAGGTGCGCTGACTCTGAGCTTCAGATTTGGCAGGACACGAGTTCGATTGCTGGTACTTGCAATCGAACTCAAAAAATAATATAAAATTAATTTTTGTTGTTGTAGTTCACTACTGTTCGAAAAACTTCTATAAACTTTATATAAATTTTAGTCATGATTTTCTTTTTTAAATATTACATATTTTTCATGAATTTAAATTTATATAATGGCAGTTGCAAAATGATTAAAATACTCTAAAGATTTGAATATATTTATACAACTACAATAGTTTTACAGTATATTTTTCTTTTTTCAACATTAATTCCACATTCATCATATACATGTTAAACTGAAATTACGAAATTACGAAATTACTTCACTAACCATTCCAAAGGCAAGAGAATATTGCTCATACGCACTGCCATTACAATTTTAATTAAATGTCAAAATGACACGAATTCAATTGTTTCCGTCATTTCTGACAAATACAATAAGCCATTTAACAACTCCCGTGAGAGTCATAGGTCCAGTATCATGCCAAGACAATTGTTACGTCACTAAAACCGTATAAATAGTAGTAAAAAAAAATTAACTACTAAAAATGTTAAAAGAAGAATCATGAAAAAAACTCACACACCCATACACCCATACAACACATTTTTACACGCATGCAAAATTAGCAGGATAGCAAAGCACAGAAACACCGTCAGCGCAACTAAAACACTTCACTAAGATGCTCTACGCAAAAAAAAGACTGAGAATAGCAACAAATTAACAATGTTTTAATAAAAAAACATGTACTTAGAGAAGAATAAAAATAAACACATAAAATATGAACAAAGTAAAAGCATAAAATATACAATAAAAAATGGACTTACTATGCTATATACACACACACATGCATAGCTCTGTTTTTTATTTACAATTGAATGAATTACATGGGACATATGCAAGAAAGCGTAAACAACTTCTTCTATATCGCCGCAGTGTAAAATGGTGGCAAGGACAGAGGAAACAAATGTCCACATAAAGCAAAGAGTACTCAGAGGCACAATTGTGGTTTTACAGCCAACTACGCTTTCAAAAAAATGCAAGAAGAGGTAGTACTACCATAAGCCGAGTCAGTGACATGTAACTACAAATTTGTATATGGAAATAAATGGCAGAAGAGAAAAGAAAAGACGAAAATTTAAATTAAGAGTAAATATTTTAATGTATTTTCTCTTCATACATATTATGTGTATGAATTTTAATTGTGTCAAGTGAAAGAGTGATTGCAAGAAAAACAATTTTAATGAAAAACGTCAAAAAATACAAAGTCTCTGAATTTCAAAACATATTTTTTTTTAAAAAACATTAAATTCCTGATGTGATTAAAATTGTTTTATAATATTGGATAGATGTTTTTTATCAAAAAACAACATACAATTTTGACTAAATTAAGAATCACTTCAAAGTCGACAAAAGGTGTATAAATAATATATATTAATAATGTATAAATATATAGTCATATAATATTTATAATATTTAATATATATCATGTATATTCACTGAAATGAAAATGTTTGCATATTTTAATTTTTTTCATTATTTTTATTTTTGTAACGGGATACTTAATCAATTCTTTAAATAAATTCACAAATTTCTTAATTATTTTAAAATGTTTATTTTCTAGTCTATATTCTATAGCCATCTTCAAACTAATTTTTTACAGTAGTTTTGTAAAAAAAGATAATTATTGAAGCAATTGTAATTTTACAAAATCAATTTAAGATTTTTGTTAAATGGGAATTTATTATTATAAATATTAATAATATTTTGATAACTATTTTGCTAATAGAAATTTAAAAAAAACAAGGTAGGAAAACTAGTGCTTATGTACATTCTATGAAACAGAACGCAATTGGTCTTATGTTGAGTATTAAACATACTTTATAAAAAAATATTGGGTTGTCCCAAACTGACATGTGCCCAAACCAATGTCATTGTAATTTTAATGCTTTCTGTCATTTTATGTTAACATGTGCTCGTCTCTTTTTTAAAGCAGAACAAAAAAAACCAACCTCAGAAATACATATTTATACTCATTATGGTGAATAACTTTGAGCCTGCGTGCTCATTTGTTCCACTTTTTAACGTTGCCCACAACTTCACAGCCTCACAGCTTCACAGCTACACAAAAGTTGTTGTACCATTTATGCGCTCACTTAGCGGTGCTTTTACTTTGTACAATGTTTTTCTTCTTATTTTGTTGTTGGTGTTGAATTTATTTTTATAAATATGCAAAAGTGTTTGTGCGTGGCATTTATTAAGTCAAGTTTCGAAATGTGTGGCAATTCGTGTTAGTCCCTGATTTAAATGGCATTTTACTGATAAATACAAAATGGTGGGGGTAGACTTCGTAGCCGTAGTTGTAACAACGCGACAGAGGTTATCAATGAAGGAAAGCCTGAATCGTCGCTTTGTATGCGTGTAAATTTTACTTACGTGTGTTGCCTCAATTTGTTTAGTTCAACATTTTGTTTCTTAACGGAATATTATCGGTTTTGCTGTTGTTGCTGGTAGGTACTCTGGCAATGACAGTGGCATTTGAAAATCGCTGCGACGTGTTATGAGTTGTTTCCGTTCTCATCCCACCGTTTCCTTAAACTCAAGCGCACATCAGAGGCACATAAGTTTACAATTGCTTTTTAACAATATTTTCATCGATTGTGTTCGAAATTTTTGTTTGTGTTTTATCATTTATTGCCAACATTTTATGTTGCCAGCATTTATGTTGCTCAGGGTGTGTGTTTACTTGTGTGTGTGCTTCTACTGAAGTTGCTATTGTCTCTTTGACATTGTTGATAGTTGATAGTTCGCTTTGTTTTTAATATAATAAAAATTGGTAAATAGTGAACTTCAGACAATTTTGAATGAACGTACGTGTATTATTGTTGTTATTGTTGTAAGTGTTGGTGTTGTACCCCCCGAGTTTTGCTTGAGATTTTTGATGACATTTATGATTGTTATTTTATGGAATTTGTCATTTTATTTTTAATTTTATATGTTGCCACCTTGATCATTTTTTAAATAATTGAAGTTGGAAAAATAATATTTTTTTTTTATTAAGAAGTCAAACAAACTATCATACAAAGGTTTTAAGTTAATATAGAGAATTTCTGCAGAGAAACTGTTTTTTTTCTCTTGCTGTAATTTGGCACTTTGGCTGTTGTTCATTTTAATATACATATGAATTTGAACTAATGGTGCTTTCGTAAATCTGGGGTAATTTTTTTAATCGAGATGCTCTTCTAATGCATTATGCAATTATGCATTATAGAATCTCGAGCAAATTGTATAATACTCGAGATTAATTTATACTACTCTAGATATTTTTCCAGAGTAGCAAGATTGCCCTGAAAACAACAACTTTATTTATATATATGATTCACATATAAACTGTGATTTAATTCGATATATCTACAAACAAAATCACAAAAATGTTAGATTACTTTAAAAATGTTCGATTGGGCAACAAAATTTGTCAGATCGAGAGTAAATCTAAATTGAATCCAGATACATCAATCGACAATGCCATTAGTACAGCATTAACTGCATGCGTAAGAGAAAATATTAGTAATTGTAGTTTTTTAAAACATAAAAATATCCGAAAAAGGAGCTTCAGTTTGTGAAGAGACAATTGCAACAACTGTTTTACTGACTTCAGTAATTGAATTTGAAAATTTTTCAAATTAATATCGCATATGGTCTATTATCAGTCGCTAATAGAAACTATAATGTCTGGCTCTACAGTGAGTAATCAAGTCTAATTAAATTAGGTGACTCCGGTCGTACCTATTATTCACTAAATAATAAACTATTAAAATGTACATCTAGTTATATCCTTAACTACATGTTAAGGTTATGCATAAGACATTAAAATCTGATGTCAATGACACACGGAAAAAAGACTTAGATAGAAATTTGTAATATATGGACCACAAAAGAAGTTTTTTAATTCCCCCTATAATCTTTAATGAATATCTTTTGTATTTATTATTATGTTACTGATCAAGATGCAATGATTTATTTATTCGGTTTGCTTTTTTAATGCTGTTATGTTTGTCAATTTAAACTAATACCCAGTCATTGAACCCCATTAAGCACATTTTCGTATAGATGTTGTATGAAAGATGACACATATTGATGCATATTATTCGATTTAAATGCGATAATCTATACATATTGTTCACATATTAATCATTATCCTGATCATGAAACAGTTTTGTTTCATTTGAATTAAATTTTAGTTTTACTTACATTCAAACATTTTGTATGCAAATTTAAATAATCTCTATTAATTTGTATTTTATCATTTACAGATATATAAGCTTCTACAATTAACTTCATTAAAACATCAAATAAAATGGCGAAAATGTAGCAAACATGGCACATGTCCTGCGACCAAGCAAAAACGTAAGTACATACGAGTAAATATAGAATCCTTTCAAGTCATTCATGGCAAGGATAAAGCCATGTCGAGCAGCTCAGCCAATTTGACTTCAACTAATAAATTTTGTATTGCCAATACACTCAATTGAATTTGTGCAATTTGTAAGTTGTTGTTGGCAGAATTGAAATGTGTCCTTAGAGTATATTTTCAGCTCCCATTATTGATACACACTTTGGCTCGATAAATTCAGTTTCAAGATTTTGTAGCCAAAAATCTTGTGCATTTCCATTTGTTTTCTGCAGACTTCGACATCAATTCAATGCAATGCGAGTGAATTGACTTTCTTTCAATGCCTGTCACTCGCAACAATTGTCGCATAAAGACAACTATCATTGCCTCTGAACGGAACAACGGAACAATGTCTCTCTGTTATTACTGTGAGTTCTTCTGACTCCTCTATGATAACAAAATAAACTAATCAAGAAAATCGCAAAAAATAATGAAAAAGGAAGAAATACAAATATTGCTGAAATTCCAATATTCATGCACTCTGAACAGCAACATTGTTGGCATTGTCAGTGGCACGAGCAGGAACAACAACAATTGTTGCGACAACAATAGCAACTACAAATGCTACAAATGCAACACAATAGTGTCAACAACAAATATTCATTTTGTCAGATTTGCAATCATATTACACTCCAGGCATTTGCATTGTAACTACCGAGTGACATCAACTCGACAGCCAAGAAGCTCATGTTTTTTTCTCTTGCTAGGCTGGTGGGTTTCTGGTACTGGTACTGGTTCTGGCTCTGGCTCTGGTTATAGTGCTGCTGGTAGTGTCCATCGCGAATGCTTTATGAGATGTGCTTTAATAATTTTATTGCTATTATGATATGATGATTTTGCCTCCTTCAATCTGAATAGCAAACTCTTTACTGCAAATGCTTAACTACACAAAACATTAACTGCGAACAGCGTCTTTTGTCTTTACGAATCCGGTTCATAGAAACAATTAAATTGCAACTTAATGGTTGAGCATTGCATTTCAAGAAAGAATTATTGAAGTCCTTGTTTATTTATTTTCAGTTATCTTTTCTGATTCTTACAGTTGCAAAAGTTTTTATTGAAAAAATTATTGTTGAAAGAAAAAATATTAATTTTCTGTTCTACTTGAAATTTCCGCTTTCCAGCACAACATCCTCATTTGAAACGAGGTCATTTCTACTTAATAAGAAATATTTTTTTGTATTTTCACATTTAGTAGTTAGAAAACAAAGGAAATATGTAACAGATAAATCAGAATCCAGATAGAAACTTGATTGCTCTCTCTCTCTCTCTCTCTCTCTCTCTCTGTGGCACAAAACTTAAAATCCAAATTTATTATCAAACTTAAAAATATGTTGGTAAGTAAGTGAGCAAAATACTGGAATACTGAAGGAACCATAGAATAGTTTTAAAATAGATATATGTAATTAAATGTGTCGGTAAGATATAAGATATAGCGTAATTATTGTGTATAAAGTCCCAGTTATAAGGAAAAACCTTTGTTTCGTAAATTTAATTCTTCATAGAAATATTTTTAAATTAATTTTCGTCGAAGTAGCAGGCATCATACTTCAAACCCTTATAGAGTATTACGACATTTAAGAATGGATTCATTTTTCGAGCCAATAGCACTATAATATATCTCCCACTATTTCTTATGTAGTGAGCTTACTCACTATCTTATAATCAAGACATTGTATATTTTTTGACTTATATTCATGTTGCTTCTACAAACATCCTGTTACTGTAACAATTTCCTCTCCGGTTAAGACTAGGATGTTCTGTTAGATCTTTAGTGTTTACTACAAATATTTTACATTTAACTGAAAAGTTTAAATGCTCTATATACATATTATATGTATTATTATATATATATTGTCTAAATAGCCAATCTTTTCATATTTTAGGCATACCAATATTTCTTCTGCACATCAGGGATTTTATTAATCTTCATAGTAGATTACGTTAGGTTGAGAGGGCGCGTGCTGACAATTAAAAGCACTTCCTCGAAGGCTTATGTTGCCCATTGTGATGCCCTCAAATCTTCGTAGTAAGGTATTATGAAACATTGTGGCTTTACCGTATAACGTGTGGCGGCATCTATTTTCATATTATCACAATTTAGATATTATAGTAAATACTCATTTTTAAATTGATATCACACATTGGCGTATACACAAACACATAGCAAAAGACTTACCCTATATCAATCGAAATATGATTGATATCCTTAATTCAGAACAATGATAAGACATCCAATAAAAATATCTGTTTGTACCTATATAATCTGTTCATAAAAGCGTGTAAGTAACCTGCAGATGATATATAATTTATTATTACATATAAGCGGTTTTAATGTTATAAGTTCATGATTTGATTTTGTTTTGAATTAGCGTCTTCATATGAAGTTCCAAGTATTTGACGCTGTATGCCGATGCTATATCTTCTTCGGATATCTTCAGTACATGCGATTTTAAACGCTTTTCTATAATGATTTTATTTTTAGATTAGGAAGATATTTAGAAAAGCAAATGATAATTGTTAATGGTTGCCTTATTACACTTGGTAATCAGCTGATACCCTACTATCTTTCGCAATATATTGTTTGCATAAAAGTTTGAGATATATTGAAATACCAACTACACAAAATTTATAAGTGCTATGCTCTATCCCTACTTCAATCGCTTGTTCAATTGATAAATGACTTTCACCTGAAATACGGAACTTTTCATCATTTAAGAAATCACCCATACTCTTGATTAGTTGAGTTTAAATTCAATATTATTCCATTTTGATTGTGAGTCCTTTAAATTAGGTTAGCTTAAATAATGGCCCTCAGTAATGCACAGGATTAGCGTTGTTCAAACACAGACCAGAAGAATCGATTAAAAAACCACAGTAGTCAGCGTGCGAACAATGCTGAAAGGTATGACCCCTCTATTCAAGTGAAAATTAACAAAGCTGATAAGTCTACAAACTTGGCTTTGACCTTAATTTAAAAGTATGACCGGTAAGTAGATCGGTAAGAAGAGGGGATCAAAAAATGTTTATTCTTCTGCTAGCTAAAAACGGGTTTTGATAAAAATAGTAAAACATGGCTTCCTCCTCCTCTTCAGAGTCGCAACTGCGAGAATAGTAATTTTAATGTAGACTAAGTCGAATTGCACGTCCTCTTAACACACAGTGATTGGTATATTTCTTGTCAAATTTGAACCAAGTAAGTCCGTGGAAGTTCAGAAAACGCCTCTTAAATTCTAGGTAGAATTAAAAAACAAGAAAACTGAAAATTAGTGTTGCAAATTGAAAATTAAAATTTTTCAATACTTTTGGATAGAGAAGAATATATCTTAATTAAATCATGAAATATTTTACCTACTGCACTACACGGTGTCAAAAACAAACTTACCAATTTCTTTCCAAGAAATGTTTGCAATATACGTACAAATCACTATCTTAAAGCAGAATATCATATAAAACCACTCCATCATGTTCCGAATGAGTCTGAGTACGAGCGTATGGCTATTCAATATTTACTAGATATTAGTAAATTAAGTTATCCAGCAATCAAGAGGAAGCAATCTGAAGATGGCCACTTAAAGTATTAATATTAAATACTTGATTACTTGCTTTTATCATTAAAACATTAACATCCTTAGTCGCATTAAAGGACATTATATCTTTTAGAAAATGTAAGCAGTTTTGGACAAAGTTTTTGAAAAGTTATGAAATTTTGAAACGACCAGCACAGCAAGGCTTGTGGTTCCAACAACTGCAACAAAATTTGCCATTGGGTGTTGCAAGCAAAACTTTATTTCTTACTAAAAATGCATGAGGTGAAAAGTTTACACATGCAAATGAAATAAAACGAAAAACACACAAGTAGCATGCAAAGTGCATCCTTTCACATCCATCCTGTAACCGAGCGAAGAAATGGATGCATGTAACCGAGATCGAGCAAACCTGCTTACTTGTGCTAAACTTCAATTGGGATTAGTACAACAGTTATTTTTGTGTCTTGGTCGTATATTTCGGTAAGCTGTTGGCAGTTTGCAGGAGGAAAATGTAGACACTTTGGCAGTGAAGCACACAATCCCATAGTAATGCATTTGGAGGCATAAAAGACAATTTACGTCTCCATAGAGCAAAAAATTTGACCTTATTTATTACTGCAAGCATAGAGTTTGTGGCTTACACATATGTTTACATATGGGAACATTGTTATGGCAATCTAACATAGGATGTTGTCTTTTACGTGATCACGAAGAGATGTGAGAAAAGTGGAATGGGAAATTCGTTTTCAATGTAATGCACCTACCGGATACCTTTGTTGCATCAATGTGCATTGGAGCATCTTAAAGATAAATGCCTGCACAGGTTATGTAGTCTCATAAATTTTGCTGCGGTTAAGCACCAGCACTCGACAGCAATTCGAGACCTTTAAACATTTATGACTGTAATATATTCATCTGTGTGTAGCCTGCATTGTCTCGCAGCCATGACAATGCCCCACATCAGCTGCACAGTTGAGACTTAGCTGCAGCAATTAATCTGCATTAGCGCATATCCAACATTTATTAGCAAAGGATATAACGTACGCCTTTTAAGCATTTAATCAATAAAACCTTTGAAGGCAATAATGTGCCTTTAATTTATTGTCCTTATTGTTTTATGTCCTTGCAGGCATGGCAATCATGGCAGTCATGGCAGCTAATGGCAGCCAATGGCTGTTTTGCATGGTAATGTAAAACTCATTTTAGGTACATTAAGCAATAAGTACGAGAATGCATAAGAATGAAATTTAAATGGGTTTTGGTAGAATTGAATTATGTTTAAATGAATGACAATACCTCGCACTATGGAAATGCGGTGTTGATAGCTGAAAATGCATTTATAATATTTCGGTGTTTGAGCATTGAGACGCATACGCCTGCATATAATCCGTTGTTGTTGTATTGTCAGTATTATAAATAAACAATTCAAATTCAGTTATACTAAATGTGTAGGATCACAAAATGCAAATTCAAACCTTGCATTGTATATTCTTAGTTGCGTTCATCAATACAAGCATCAATAAATCAATCGAACCAACTTCAGATGCGCGCACTCACTCAATTGGTTTTTGTTTTCGAAAAAAACAGCGACCGAATATCGAACTGCAACAATAAATCGTGGCATGAATTATTTACATTTTCTTTCCCAATGCCCTGTGATATTCTACAGTCCCACACTGGAGCACTGGAGAAGGGCGTTAGAAAGTCCTACACCTCAAAAGCGATTTGCATATGCATTTTCCCCTACGCGCGACACGGTATTGCATAAGCAATCAGTTTCGATTGGTTTATGGCATCAAATCAAAAACAATGCAAAATTATACTCTGCAGTTGCTCTTGCTGCTTCTGTTCCTGCTGCTTCTGTTCCTGCTGCAGCAGCTGCAGTTGCTGCAAGTGAATTTGATGCATTGGTTAAGAGTGTGGGAGCAAATAACGAAAGTAATTTGAAATTCAAGTTGCAAAATATTTAGCAACAAAAAAATTCTACCAACTATTATGAACTATTACATAAATATTATACTAAACAAACTAATATAGATTGATTATTTGATAGAGCAATTCGATATACTTTAGGTACACTCATGCCTGCAACTTTTCTTTAAAAATATAATCATATTATACGGATTACGGATACCACAAATGTAAAAGTCCAACATAGCAAATC
This sequence comes from Teleopsis dalmanni, assembly GCF_002237135.1. Lineage (NCBI taxonomy): Eukaryota > Metazoa > Arthropoda > Insecta > Diptera > Diopsidae > Teleopsis > Teleopsis dalmanni. Next base: position 226,960,872 of record NC_051847.1, on the reverse strand, counting down.
TAACTGTGACTATATGCTCTCATTTTTTTATTTCAAAAGATTGACACTTTTAACACTTTCCTGTACTTAACTATCCTTAATATAGACTAATTAAAAATATCGTCTGTTTTCATTAAAATTTTAAAATGGCTCCATAACTGTCAAACAGTCATGAATCGTAGGATCTAACTGAATTGGTGAAGCGAATTGACTGCCTCTCAGTTTACTGTTTTGATCGCTAAGCTACCGTCAAGAATGCTAAAGAGTATTAAGATAATTCCAATAAAATTGTCTGTGAAAACTCTTATATACCGATTTATTTATTCTTACAAGAACTTTCCTACTATACATCAATGCTATGGTCGATTTTAAACAAGCATCATACACGGAGCTTTCAAATACAGTAAGAATTGACGATGGTAAGAAATGACCAAAGTTTTTAACATCACTTTAATGAAGAGGCGTGTCGATAAGTAAAAGTTGATCTATTTTAATGGCAAAACTTTATTTCAAGACGGGACTCACTTCTGCATTAATCACGTTGTCTATTAGCAACATAGTCACATTGTCACGTTATCTATTAGCAACATAGTCACATTTGGAAGGCAGATTAGCAAGACGAATTCGATGATGATCTATCAGCTAGCGGCACACGTCACTTAACGTTACTTCAGTGAAGAAGCGTATTGATGAGAAAAACTTCATTTATTTTTATGGCAAAACTGTATTTCAAGACGAGCCCCATTTCTGCATTAGTGACGTTGTCTATTAGCAACATAGTCACATTTGGAAGCCAGATAAGCAAGCAAATTCGATGGTGTTCTATCAGCTACGGGTACACGCTGAAAAGTAGAGTTTAGTGAGGTTTATGTCCCTTTAGTATCATCGAACTGTACTGTACTTCAAGAATAAGGAATAAAGAAAACGCAACTACAAACGGGAGTGACATGACGATTGGCCACGGGAATTTTACATTCATTTGATTTTGACCAAAAATTCTTGTTATATAGAGAGAAATTCTTATCATGCTGTATAAGAAGAATTTCGAATGATAAATTATTCCACAAGACTAAGGTGTTCTAAAAAAAAGCTGGAAACGGTTTCGAAAAAAGGCATCTATGTATAAGAACATATTCGGCATTAAAATAAGGGGTGTATAATTTAATATTTTCTTGAGTTTGTCTTTTGAGAGTTTGGTGGATTGAATATTTTTTCAAATAAGATAAAAAAATATTCTTTTTGTTGCAAGCACCAAGGAATATCTCCCTAAGTGAAAGCGAAGCACCTGAATATTTGTTAATTAACAAAGCTTCAATTTGTTAAATGTTTCCAGTTATGAATACTGGATTAATTTTTTAAAAATGTAAAAGTTCCTTGTGTGGAATCGATTTCCAAAACCAACAAAATGAATTATAACTGAGCTGTTCCCACTCACTATGTTCACTATTAAATTCAATAGAGCTGAATTTTTCGATTACTTGGTTTGCCACACAAACTCAGCATCGAAGGATTTTCGAGACTTTTTTTCGTACACTTTCAGGAATAAAATTTTTAAACATTTCCCTTTTTTGGAGAACATTTTTCTGTAATATTCTGGAATATTCCATCTACACGATGTATATGTGCGACTGCATAAAAAATAGTGATTAAAAAATTGTGACGAAATTTATATTCTTGCAATATTCAAACGCGATTTTCCAATATTCGCAAAACGTATCCCTTTGGGTGTTGGGTGGAATATTGTCCTTTCATTGTTACAATTTTTTAGTTTGCTGCAGTCGGAGTTGCAGTGGCTGCCGCAGAACTTCATTCCATGTGCGTTTAATCGACCAACGAACACTTGCTTTTTACCACTTTGAACACAAATACACAAAAACTTTAACCATTTTGTACTTCTGAAAGCATCCATTTTTTATAGGATTTTTCTATAATTGTAAGCTGCACTTTATTTGACTAAAATTGAAATATACACGCTCTGGCGAATTTGACAATATACCACAAAAATCCAATTTTAAGGGAGTTTCATTCGCTGTGACAGTTGGGTTTTTTACTTAAATTTGAGTAAATGTAAATTGAATTCCTATTCCATTTCCGTATTTTTTTGTGATGGGTAAAGGTATTCCTGTACACTGTAATAGTGAGGTTATCTTCGCATGCATAATGGTATTGCAATATCGGGTACCGCATCCTTTTATATACTGTCGATATAGTGTGTTTAACTCCAATATCAACTCTACTGCAAGCACACAAATATTTTGTTGTAATTTTGTACAAAAAATAAAATTATCTTGATTTTTTTTATATATTTCCTATATGTTTCTCAAGAGTTTTTTACACCTGTCATCCGTATATAACACTCGATTCTTGGGTACATAGCTTAAGCACTGAAATTCGATAACAAATAGCCCAGTCACTTATGGGCGGTAATAACTGAATAAACTATAATTAAGTGAGATATTTCCTTTAACAACTGTAAAATTCAATAAAAAATAAATATTTTATTGTTAAAACATGGTAACGTCTTATCCACCTGGTTGGGTGTATCCTCAAAAGCATAATATGCTCAATGTTACGTCGATGGCCCGTCGTTAGTAGTGGATCTTGCATTATATGCTCGTGAGCAAGTCTAAAAAAATTCGCGTCGAGGATTAGTTTGAAGATACATTGACTTTTTGCAAAACTATTTCAATATTTTAACTACTCAGTTTTCGTACTCTATCTCTCTTTTTTTCTGAAAGCAGCTTGCTAGTATCTTCAGCATACAGACGTTTATATTCACGTGTTGAGATTTCTAATAGCACTTTTCTTATACCATATACATTATTAACACTAAGTTCAGTAGGATATGGTAGATTTCGTGCATCTGAGCTACTAAAATCAGCTTAAACTATTAAGGAAAAATTTTACACAAAGTATGATTGATTCGTTTATTCAGCGAATTAACATCCAGCGGCTTCGATGGCTTAGTCGTGAGAATGGATGAAGATGCTTCAGCTAAAAAGGTTTTTGAAGTAGTAGTTGGCAGTAGTAGTAGTTAAGGAGCACTAACCGGACTTGATGTACGAGACTGGAGAAGGCGTACACGAAGCAGAGGCGTCTGGGGAGATATGCTGCGTCAGTCTCCGAAACTCAGTAACGAGTTGTTAAGTAATTGATTCGTTTGAAGGAAGCTATTACCGAAAGACGAGCGAATGTCATAACTTTTAATGAGCAATATTTTAAATGACATTTCACTGAATTATCAGAATAAAGCATTTTTTTCAATAAAAATATCAGATTTTTCAGTTATGGACCCGATATATAGAAACATTACACATAACATATAGATTATAAATTCATTTAAATATTTGCTATGTGTTAAAAGCATATTTACCTGCAAAAATTCTTTGTGATTAATTTGAATAGGATAATTTCTCCATGAAGTTCTTAATTTATGTTAATATTTTTAGAGGGGAGGAACGTCATGACAAGTACAACATTTGACATTACTGTGGAATACATAAACGTTTTCCTTTTAAGCATATTTTGTTACAAATATTCCATTTCTTCTCCTTCCAAATCTGGTACTATACACTTCTACATTTACTGCTTTTAACCCATTTTATTCTAATTAAATGCTCTAAGTACGGTGCAGCACTTCCACAACCCATCAACTTGTTCACAGCACATAATTATAATCTTAACTTCTCCACACTCTCAACTCGACTCAACTCGAGTCGAGCACTCCATGAATAAAATTTCAGTGCCCATAAAAACTGTACATTGTGTGAATTATTTTGCACATGCGGCACATACACTGCAGCTGGCAGGAGTTCGTTTGACAGTTCCTGTGATATTTCTTTCTCCCGTTATCACACATCTTAAGCCACTTGCTGCATTTCAATGCAACTCTTGGTGCATGTGAAGTGAAGAATAAGCAGGAAACTTGACAAAATATTGACATACGAATCCCCGAATCAGAATCTTTGTTTTGTATTTGCTCTCATGCAACTTTTTTGCGCATCGCAAGTCAAACACAAACTGCATTCGAGATTGCACTTAACATCGCGTAGCAAATCTTCAATGCAGTTTAAGTTAAAAACAAACAATTCTTAGATTTACTAATGTTTAAGTTTTAGTTTAAAACTTAAATAAAACCGACACTTATAATTTTATATTTTATATTCAGTAAGTTTTTAAACTTTCTGTTGCAACAGCTTGCACTTGATTCCGTGTCTTAAAAAATCATAATTACTCTGCAGATACTTTTTTTACGTATAAATCAATAATCCTTAATATCTGAGTTTTTCTTAAAAATAATAAATAAAATATGTTTTGTACAAAATATTAACTCGTTTTCTTAATTTACAGATTCTTCATAAAAATCGTGATTAGGACGTGTTGTACCCAAACGCGCTAATGCAGACGATATGGTAAGTTGACTGTAATATTGATAAGTACCTGTATATCAATATTTACTATAATATCAAATTGCACCATTGCACCAAATTATCAACAGACATTCCTCTAACTTTCTAAATTCAGTGATATTGACACACCCTTTAGGCTATTTAGGCTAAATATACGAGTATATTTGGCTGAGCAACCCGAATCGGGTGCTTATGTCTCCACTAATCCCTGTTCTGTGCATTCATTTAAGTCGTGGTCTTGCTTTTCTACCTCTTTATAATTAGCACTTTTCGTGGTCAGTAGTTATTCCTTACTACGTTTACGTGGCCCGGCGGACTTAATCTTTCAATTTATATATGTACTAACTTCAATATTCTGTTTCTTACATAAGCCACGCAACTCGTCAATGTAGTGGCATCTTTAAATACCGCTGTTTTATTTAGTCATTTACTGGACTAGGTGTTTTTTGAGTACTTTTCTTTCAAAGGAATGCAATTTCCGTGTCTCTTATTTTGGAGCTCAGATCTCACTAACATACATAAAAACTGAGCAATTAGCCCGAATTCTGTTTCCAAACTACTTAAATATGCGGTAATATACTTTATTTCCAATAATTAATCTTCGATTTCCTTCTCTGCTAGTGTTATATTCCCAATTATTCAACAAACAGTTAGTATTAGTATCGCAGGTACTTGTAGAATGTGCCGTATAGATGCACTAAATATGTTATTTAATTTTAATCCACTGATTTCCATACTTAAGATATCATTTACAACAGCGCAGTCAGGGTCCAAGCTGACGCAGTATTACAACAGACCATCTACCCTATAACAAATTTTCACGGATGATTCTACCAGGGATTGTGAAATATGTACAGGATTATTTTCTCCATTAGCAGACATAAATAATTTTTTCGGCAACCTAAAAATACTGCACTTTATCAGACTTTATCAGGAGTTCTTAGCGTTTAGGGAGGTGTGTTGGGTAACTGCAATAGAAGCTTACCATTTTCAACCAAGCGACAATTAAAACACTTTAATCGTTCACCTTTAAATCAGACTGGTCACCCTACCCCACCCTACTTTCATGAATATTTCCCTAGATGTACCAATGTATGTTTCCGTTGCAACAATCATGAGAGGAACTAATATCCATTTTTTGTCATTTATAACATCTGAAGCATCTCTATCAAACTTATAAAGGCTTATACACGAAACCTAGGTGCAGGGAATTTATTAACAGCGACCAAGTTCACATTGCCAGACAAATTACAGTTCATACAGGTCAATGGTGTTCAACATTCCTCAGAGAGAAACTAAGTTTTTCGTTCAGCATTCATAGAAGTTGCGAAAATTTGTATAAAGAAGGGAGCATCGCACACTTCCTCTGTGATTGCCTAGCTTTGTGAAGAAAAGAAGCAGATTTTTAGGGAAGTGCATTCTTTAGTGCCTGTCTGTCTATCTCGTCTGGATGGAACTAGTTTATCTAAAGGAATTTCTTGTGATAAATTTGGTATTATAACTGGGAATAATTGATAATTATGTGAGAGGAATCTGCTGATTAGCCACTGCAATCAACCAATCAATATATATTCAAATTTATCATCTGTCCAATTTTTTCGTAGTGGGTTTTAGTTTTTCTTATATTTTATTAGTGTACGTCGGTATGCATGCAAATAAAACAAATTATAAGCAAAATATAGAATTTTAACAAGCATTTCTTAAAAATTGAAAATTTTGTTCTATGATATTTACAATTTTTCTCGTTCGACAGAATCGTTAATATTAAAGCCTAGGAATCAGTTAAAATATATAATAAAATAATAATGAAAAAATTGATGATTTAACTGAAAAAGAATATTATTGAAATTGAAGATAGAGAAAAATTGGATAAAGGACGTCATCACTTGAAGTATTTTGAAATGCGTTTAATAGTCATCTATTTTTTGCTATTGCTATTATCTTTGTATATCATTAAGACTCGATTTGAGACTGCAGTTTTCTCTCTTGAAGTAAACATAACTTAAGTTTGTTTTACCCGAAATAATATCCTCACAGATCGTTGAAAGCAAAAACTTTGATAAATAAATTTCTTTTAAAATCTCATCACCAAATTTAGTTGGAACTATCTTTTGATTACACTTCATACTTCCACAACAATTCTTTGTACTGTGGATTTTTTCGGTTATTTACATTCCAGAATTTTAAAAGATTTTAGTTTTGTAAAATGTTTTTATACGCTTAAATACTCTCGACTTTATGAAAAAACAAAAAAAAGGAAATTTATAAAATATTCAAAAAACACTTGAAATTGGACGCAATTTAAGGACAAACACAAAAACCACTTCAAAGAACTTTTATGCAAAACAGTGAAGTCAGCAGCAGTGACGCTCCTGCCTCAAAGAGCGTTTCAACTGCAAATTGATTTTCTGTTGATGTCCCTTACTCCCCTAACGCCACCGATGCTACTAAAGCCACTGATGCCGCTGTACTGTGGTATTCCGAAAATCGTTCTCAAAACATTTTTGCTAGTTTTAATTTTTGTGTAATTTTTGAGTCTTTCTGCTGGAATTTATGTTGGCACTTCAATGCCTCACAGAAATGTACTTGCGCGCTTTGTGTGCTGCAATGTAGCACACAGATGCTCCACTGATGGGCTTGTTTATCTTTCACGCACAGCGAAACGTCATCGTTACGAGCATTCGTGGCTCCTCAACGGAAATTGTGTCAAAAAAATGTGAAAAATAGTATAAAAGTAAATTACCTGCCAAATGATTTTTCTTCATTTCATATTTCGTTTCATAGATACTTTTTTTATTTTAGTTTCCAAGTTTCGCCTTTGACAGAACTGCAACAAATGTGGTTAAATACGTGTATAAATTTCGCTGGAATGCAATTGCCTTTGAAGCTGCTCTGAGGATAGTATGTCTGCATGGGTGCATTTAGGCATGCATCCATTTGCAAATGCAAAAACAAAAAGACAGTCCCATAGAGTGAGATAGTGACGTGGAACTTTAAGTTATGCAATTTTGGCGTGTGTGTGGAGAACTTCCTTTGTGGGTGTTGTTGCCAGGATGCACTTTTTCCAATTCATTTCAGGTACACCAGATTTCTCTTATGAAATCTTATGTAACCCACGTATAGTATTTTCTACCATATTTTTGAGTCAACATATAATGATACTCTACTTTGGTGGTATCTAAATTCTTTCCCAGCCTGAAACATGCATTCCTACTTTTATGCGAATACCGTTTTGGGTCAAATCCGCAATTGTAGTTCTAATTATCCCTGAAAATGATTTGCAGTTATAATTAGAAAACTTATTAATGACTTTTCTCTCCTTTTTACATTTTCCATTTCAAATTTTCCATTTCAGTTTCATTTGCTTTTGCAATTTTTCGCTGTAATTGCGTGGCAAAAGGCAAGACTCCTGTGCCTGTGCCTGTTCCTGTGCCTGGCCCTGTGCTTGGCCCTGTGAGTTTCGGCACCGATGCTGTGTAAACTCATAAATTTAAAATGCAATTAACTTACTTTTGTGTGTGTGTGTGTGTGTGTATTTTCGTATTTAAAGGACAGTTTTAATTAAAAATAAAATAAAATGCAATAAATATAAATAATAATAAGCAAAATGTGCAGACTATTTACAATGCACAAAGTGCTCTCATGTAGCACTGCAGCTGCAATAAATTGATTTACGAGTTCTGTAATGTATTCACTTGTTCATGCATTGCACATTTATAAATAAAAAATGGGTAAAATAAAAAAAGACTAAAAGATATTATGATATGTGTGCAGAATTCATATAAATATTTTGAAATCTCCAGAGCTTTAAGATATAATTTTAAAACGGAATTATAACTCAATATTTCCATAAAAATATATGCTTTGAATAGTCATTGATATGATATTTCAGTGCCTTCCACAGAATATTGTTGATTATTGTTTTTATTTTTTTTATACGTAAATGAATCAATGAATAAATTCATTAATCATATCTTATATAATTCATACAAAACAGGTAACGAATATTTATTCATTTAATTAAATATTTCTGCATTGCAATAGATGAAAAGAAGTCAGTTACATATAAAGCAAGAACAAAAACACAGCAATGGTAGCTAGAGACTATCAGCTTGAATCGACTTTGAGTTAACCATAATTATGAAATAAGTTGCATTAGTGCAGTAAATATAAACTTCTATATATTTGGATCTATGTCGACCAATACTTACCGACAGACAAAAAAAAAATCAATTCTTGCAATATGGAACTGAAGCAACTAATGCATTTAGAAGTACCACTTCTGGTACTTATGTATCTAACTAAACGAATAAAGCAAAAAGTACAGCTTCATAAACGATATAAAAGAGATAATAATGTGTTTCTTGTAAGAAGCCTTGCACTATTCTATACTTTTCTTCATAAAACATTTTCAATCCTTGGATTAAAAGACGTAGCAATAACAGAGGCTCTCATATTGACTCATCTAGAAGTTCCAAGTAAATTTTTTAGCAAACCTAGCAGATGATTAGTTCCGTGTTTATAAATTTATTATACATAATAGACTAAAATTGTTATAAATAATAAAATAATTATTAATTCGCATTTGGACTAGTAATTGATATTATATAGAAAATTTATTTATAATTCATCAAGCAAACGTTTAGAATCCTGCTCACCCCCATCAACGCTTTCTAGATATTAATTTATTTAAGTATGTGTTCAGTCCCAAATCCTATAAGACCCAATGGTCGAAAAAAATAATATGGAACAAAGAACGAATATTATAATCTGTTTTATTATTTAACTGAAGTGGCACAAAAACGTAGGAAATGCCAAAAAATGTGTATGGAAGCAGGTGCATGTTTCCTTCACAGTCTTTTGTTGGATTTGCCGATTTCGTAGCGATCCTGAGAATCTTCATAAGGATAACTGCTAAGCTCTTACAAAACTAATTCGCTATGAATAAAATTAACGGAAAAAGTTTCCGAAACCGACGGCTATTGGTTTGCGAGACTTATGCTTAGAGGAAACTAAGATACTGAAAAACAGAGCCTATTGAATTTTAATTGAATCCAAAATTCTACTTGCGCTTAGTTCCACTCTCTTTGATGGATTACCTAAATGAAAGTTAAACATAACATTTTAAATTAACATTTTAAAAAAGTTCACAATAAATCAATCATGCATATCAGTCATGAAACATAGTGTTCTCAATAAGAGTTGAAAACGTCAGAGAGCGGCTTTAAAGTCAGAAGTGGCTTAATTTTTAGCAATATTTTTATCTTCGTTTAAAATGAATTTTTCATAGTGAATTCATCCGAAGTAATTAGTTGACAGCTAAGTGTATTATAAAGATTGTAAGTTCTATAAAGATTGTAGGCCTAAATTGTATGAATTCTTTTGGAATATCAAGAGTCCGGCAATTGGTTTTTGCTGCACGATTAGAGATCAGCCCACAACACCGCCATTGTGCATGAATTATGGACAAAATAGCCATTAGCATTGCCGACTACCCATCCAGTTGACTTGATTTGACTCAGTATGAAATTTATTGACTATTCCTGAAACCGAAAAGACATCGTTTAGATACTATTCAGGTCCTCCAATACGCTTTGACAGATTTACTTAACGTAAGTTTGGCCACATTTTAATGTTTTGAAAAATGCGTTAAATGCTTTTAACATTATGTTGATTTGGAAGAAGACTTAAAAATCCTAACAATAAGTAAATTGTAATATTTTTTTAAACTAGTCTCATCGGACCTCCCAAAAGCATTTTAAATACTTTAATCATTAAAAATTAAAAACAGTATAATTTGTATAGAATTTTTGAGAATTTGAAATAATTTCATTCAAAAACTTATGCACAAAAGCACTGGAAAAGCCACAAGAGGGCATAGAGCATAAACATCAACTCATGCAAATTGTGTCAAACGTCAGTAGCGCAAGTGATTTGCTTACAAAATTGCATGATAATTGCATTCTACGGCTGTCAACTGCTGCACTAACACAGTCACAGTCACAGTCACAGCATTGAAAGCCTGTCAAAAAGCAGACCACAAACAAAAACGCCGAAACTGCAGAAGCTGCAGAGACTGAGCGACAGAAAAGCAAGTATACGCACCGGTGTACGCACGCATCAGCGATTCGTTCGTATCATTTATGCGCAACCACATGCACAACACACAACGACAAAAGCATAAGCCGTTTTGTTGTTGTGTGTGCATCTGCGAATTGGCCAACTCATGTGGATATAGAAAAGATGAGCTGGTGTGTGAAGGCGATTGTTTTTGCACAAAATTTTTTGATTGAAAGTACGTAATTTGATTGTGGAGATGCTACCGGAGCTGCCAACACAAATTATTATTCGTAATTTAGATTTAGAGTACCGAGTGTGCACATTTACATACTAGGTAATCACACTAAATGGGAGATTAATGACTGCATGGAACAAGGATGAGCCAATTTATTAACTGACGTATATTATGAATGCTTTCGGGCGATTTTTTTACACATTGTCAGTATATTTTCCACATTCGAATTCAAATGGCACCTTGGCAAATACCATCGTAGCACTTCAAATATGAGTATATAATGGAAGATAAAGGAAATTAGTTGTCGGTTGGCAGTGTCTGTCATGCCGGATATGGAGTAAGTGTTTAATTAGAAAATATGTGCTGAGTACAGCAGTTTGCATGTACCGAAGCAGTTTCATTTCTTATGGTCAAATTAATGTTCCCTCAGCTTCAGGAAAGTTGCTTTTCTGGTATTTTAATGCATGCAAATTGGTTTGTTAACATTTCTTGTTGCAAATTTATGAACAATTCTTCTACTTTGGTCGTTTTTGATGTAGAGTGGGAACACATTCTTAAAATATTTATTTATTCTGTAGTTCTAAATTTATAAGGGAGCCTTAAGTAAGATAAACTTATATTTGTAGCTGATGTTTTGTGCTTAACGGAGCTCAAATCATCAGTTATAGTGTTAAAGTTATAGGAAGAGTAGCAAAAGTATTCGTTAAATGATAGTAAGAGTGGTAAGGGTAATCACTTAATAAAAGTCAAGAACAACACGCATACTTTTATATAAAACTTTTAAAATGACAATATAAGACAAATATGGGAGATCCATCATTTTCATTTGTTCATTCTTCGCTACTGCTAATAGTAGTTATAGCAGTTATACTAGTACCAAAGCATCGACAAAGGATTCGATTCTGTTCGATTGTTATAGCAAAATATTTACTAATGGATCAAAACAAAATGGTAATTTTTCCGAATCTTGTCTCGTAATAGACTGAATTCTTGACCATTACATCAAGCCGAAACTCGAGCAACAAAGGAACGAATTAACTGAGTTTGATATGCAAATCTGAATTCACAACCATTAAAATACCTTCCAAGCTAAAATTCTGGCAATACAAGTAATGGTAAAATAGATTTTGGAGAATATGAATATATGAATGAATATTGATATATTCACAAATAGACACGTTGAAATAAAATCGAGGAAAGGTGTCTGAATCGAAACAGCATCGCATTAATAATAACTCCGTACCAGGACATAAAATTATTAATATTATATTATGACAAAAAATATACAATATACAAGGTAAGAGCAGATATGTCTTTAATATTGCTAAATTGTCTGAAAATATAGAATTTCGTCCGTAAAACTAGCACAAGTTGGTTAAAAGAAACTGTAATACTGAAATGCTGAATTGATTTATCCCAAACACTAAAATAAATTCCACAGTAGAAGTAGGACCTCAGTCTATATAAAACTAGGAGAAGGAACACAACACTGTCTAGAAAGTACATGTTCGAATGGCTAATTTTGGCAACTCCAAGCTTTTATCTAAACTGCGTTGACAAGGAGAAAAGTAGGGTGTACATTCTTTGGTATATTATTGTTTTGGTCTTATAATTTCTTGACTATATAACCTGTTCAGTCTGGAGACAAATATGGTACGAAGTCTTGTCAGTAATCCAATGCGAAAGTTACAAAACTCACTAAATAATTAAGATGGTTTGCAAAATAGAAATTAAGAAAGGAAATCATGTTATATGAACTTTTAGATTTGGACCCAGGAATAAGCCTTACTATGTAAATAGCTGTAGAATCTAATCGAATCTTAAAATTTATATGGTATCAGTGCGATATTATTAAATGTATAACAAAATAAAATCTACTGAAAAGACAATCTCACATTATTTAAAAAGTAGACAAATTTAAATTTAAAAACTATTAACTCATTCTGACTAAACAAAAGGACTCGAATTTGATTGGCAATTAAATGCAACACAACAAAAGCTTTTTGTTCCACTTGAATGAAAAAGCCATAAGAAAGCTTTTTAACGCTCTTGATATTGGTGGTATGGATTTTAGAACTCGAAACAATACTATACAAAGCAGTATAAAACAGTATAAATAAATAAATAAAGTATAAAAATAAAAGAATAGCGGTTATAAAAGTAATTTCGAACACATACTGAAAACTTTCAAATATTAAAGAAGAAGAAGAAATATTTATAGAAAAATTAATGTTATTAACATTTTAAAAGCTTCATTCTATTCACATAATGGCACAAAACAAAATAATTGGTAATCAATTAAAATTATAAAGCTCAAAATATATTTTTGCTATAAAATCTTTGATTAAAATATAAACTAAGTACAATTCGTGAAAACTTTAGGTATCTCTTTGAGATTGTCACAATAAATCAACTAAGTTTACAGAGCTTCATTTCACTAAGACCTCATACTCATCTAAGGTCTATTCGAGATTGCCATATTTTAGACATTTTTGAAATTCTGTAACTTATGTGCTCTGCAATTTGCAAATATTATAAGATTCGTTTCATCTGGTAGAAGTTTCTGTTAACATTTCCAGTCATATGTTAGCAACTGTTAACAGCTAAAATATAGAAACATATCTGTTTTTGGTGAAAGTTCGTTAGCAGTAACAAACTTTACGTTCTGACTGCAATGGGTAAACACTTTTCATTTAAAATAAAAAAAAAATAAATTAAAAAAATTAGCAACAATTTCCTTTACCTACCAAAGTCGCCACATAAACAACAATTCCAGATACATGTTCTGTTCTTGCTTGCTTTAACAGAATTGTTTTAGTTTCTGTTAATAACATAACTATGTATGCTATCAAAATATATAATAAAGCTATATGATTTGCTGAATGAAACTTTTGTTGCGAACCTTTTGATGGTCCACTTGAGCAAAAGCTTTGAAAAGCTGTTCGCGACTTGCGACATCTTATTTTTAACTGATGTTATTTAAACTTTTACAAAGACCGTAATATCACGCTCATAGATTTATAAGCTTTCGCCAAACATTGAAGATAGATTTTATCCAAAAAATTTTAACTTAAAACCGGATACTCTAAACTTTTAAAGCTTATAAGTGACGTTTGATTTAAAATATGATGAGTTTCTTTTTGTTTATTAAATAAATTAAAAGTAATACGGTGGAAGTAAGTAAGAAAGCCTGTTATTGTAATAGTTCTTACCCACTTAATAGGAACCAACTCTTAAACAACCAATCTGATCTATATACTGACCGGGAGCACTTTGTACTTTGCAGTTTCCAGTTGCTACCAGCGATTACCTGCACTGCCAATTACCTATAATTTAAAACAAAAATTTCCAAATGAATAGATTTGGCATATTCTTTTCATAGAGTTTTGCTGCTTATGTGCTTTGGTGAATCATTTTACACAGGATCTCTCCTAATCCTATCAAAAAAAACGTCCAAGCAAAAGTATATTTTTTGGGTAAACTGCCATTATTTTCTTATATGGAGTACTTCCAACATTTGTCTTAGGTTGTTGAAACGTTAAAATATCAGAACAATACCTAAAGTATTAATTACAATTATATATCTTTATAATAGAAATTTATTCAAATTCAATCTAAATCAAAAATACTTATTTTCAAAACCCAGTAATTGTGTTAAGAATTGCATTGTAATGGAATATACCTAGCTAGCTCCACTTACAATTTAGCTGTTCAAAAAACACTCTTGAGTTAATAAATAACGTTAACGTTACTGTCGAAAGTAAATTCTTAAATATATTGCTCAACTTGGTAAAAGGATAAAATCTACTCTAAAATAATATCTGGAAAGTTGAAGTCGAAATGTCTCCTCTGTAATCATTTATCTCTTAGTGTGGTAGCAAGCAGCTTCATATCAACGATAACTGGGAGTCAGGATACAGCATTATGCCTAAAGCAAACATTTGTGATGTAGTGGCAGAAGTATGTAGTATCACATAAACAGTTCAGGATAAACACGGAAGAAGCAGATATGCCTTTTACATTACAGAATCATATAATCCCAATGAACCAGTCATAAGCCAGTACGAGTCAGTATTGATCGATTCAGTACAAAGAACATAATATCTAATATTGTACTTGGTAAAAAGATTCCCAATGTGTTGCAATGTGTATTATAAAATTATAGATAGTGGTAAATAACGAATTATTTCTTTGAAAAATTAAAACTTATTTTTTAAGTTTTTTTTTTTTTGATGCCATTATACCATATTATCTTTCACGTCTTTTAAGTCAATCGTCACAAATTTCAATTTAATTTTTTTTTTCATTTTTTGTAATTTGTAAGTTCAGTTATGAGTATTCCTATATGAAGACGATAAAAAAGTTGAAGAAGATGAACATTTTTTTTAAATGATATTACATTTTATCATAAATGATTCCTAGTGCTTAGATTGTCAACCAATACCTTTTATTACAAGAAAATTAGTTAGAACAATATATTGATTTCCCCTAAACACCTGAAATAATTATAACTTTTTAAAACACATTAGCGTTTTTGGGGTTTTGCAAAAAAAATAATACTTAAATTAAAAAATTGTAATTCGATCTTATTTATGAATTGATTATTTTATTTTGGTGTTATTTTGCCAAAAAGAAAAAATAATTTTATTGGTTTTTTATTTATAATAGCCACTCTAAGCTGTGAACCAAAAAGTATGAAAACAATAAGTCCAACTAGCATTCGAAGATAAAAAGGATGAAATTGAAATCCTCATAAATGAAAGCAGACACACAACGCACTAACATTGACCAAATTTAATAAAGGAACGCAGATGAAAATTGAAAACCCAATTTCCAAATTGTAACAATAACATTGGCTTTTCTTTTGCACACTCACCAATTTTTTTCTTCCTTAAGAGCACAACCCTAACACATTTGGCTTAAGGATATTAAGGGTGAATGTGTTAGTCTGATAAACTAACACACATATTCCAATATTTACGCATATATAAAAATAGTTTTAAAGGATTCCATTTTTTGGGTTGCATTATTAAGCTAATTCATCATTTTAACGCTTTAAACAAATCTTTATTTCATTTCTCGTTCCTCGTTTCTCGTTTTGAGCAGAAAAAATTAGTTTAAAATAATGTTATCGTTTTTTTATTTTTTAGGGCACAACATGGCCTCATCACAGATACTACAATTCGATAACACAGCAACTACATCAACAATTACAACAAAGGCAACTATCACACAATCAACTATCGAACAAATTAACGGATTCAAATCCGGAACTTTCGAAATACTATCGAAATCTCAACAGCAACAACAGCAACAACAACAAATCCTATATTTGCTTGAAAAGCAAAGCAAAGAATTGCTTGACATCGGCCGGAAGCAATTTGCTGAAAAAAAATCGTCATTGCCATCAAAGCCCAGCAGCAAGAATAACATTTCTGCCCAAACTGAAAAACTGGAAAACAAACAGCCACATTCTTCAAGCATCATTACAACTGCCCCGATTGCATGTGACCCTGAGGAGCAAAAGGAAACAGAAAAGACACAGCACAGAACAAAACATCATCAGATTACACAATTACAACAACACCAACAACTACAACAACAACTACAAATACAGGAAGAAGAACGGGAAAAGCACCCACAATTTCAAAAGGAAAGAAAACCAAGGAATAATAATATATGCGAGGTTTTCACCGTTGAAACCGTTGAAGCAACATGGAAAACTGTGTCAAATTCTACACCTACGAAATCGACACAGGAACACAAATATTTGCAACAAAATCAAGCAGAATGGATGCAACTACCAACACAAAGCACAGATGATGCACAGGCATCCGTGTGGCACCTCGGAAAAAACGGATATCAGAAAGGTACGCATTACGGAAAGCATGCAACACAAATACAACAGCAACGAGGAAAAGAAAACAACCCAAAAAGGATGCAAGCACAGGATAACACAACAAGTGATTATGCACTCAACATCATCAACAATAACAACAACAACAACAATAACAATGACAAACATATTGCAAACACAAATGAAACAATGTTGGATTCCTATACAAAGCAAGCAACAGCAGCTAAGAGCAACAGCTGCAGCACTGATTTTAATAAACTACAAAAAAATGGTGCTCACAAAGAAAGAGAAAACGCAACTGTCAACAACAAAACAATTAATAATACTGTTTACGCAACCGCCTCAAGCCATTGGCCGGTCTGCTATTGTTGCCAAACTACTGCTAAAGACAGCAACAAATTTACTACAGGGATACACGTATCGCATAAGCAACAAACTGCAACACAAGTCTCCTTATACAAAAGCTGCCAAAATTTTGCAACATGTTGCCGAGCAACTGTGCATGCAAGCGAGCAACATGCAATTAATAAACAATCACTTAATGCTTCCAGAAATCGCAAAACCAATGCAAACTGTAATGCCAGAACAGCAGCCGCAAATGTTGCTAAGCAATCAGCAACATCAAGCAACACAAAACCAAATACAACTTTTATATCGAAACAACGAACATTTTTTACAGCAACTAATGACTGCAACAATTGCCAAAAACGCGAAGAATCTATTGACAACGGAAGAAAAACTGACGAGGATAGCAATCGCACGAGACCTTTGTCTACACTACAATTGGTTACTGAGAAAACTTTCAATATATTTTCGGATTTGCAAAAATTTGGACGCGCTCTTTTCTCACTTCTTATCATCTTTAATATGCTGCCTCTATTTTATGCAGGTGAGTGCAATAAACTTAATACTTAATTGTGTCTCACCTCATCAATCATAATTAATTTTATGTCCCTGTACATTTCTTAAAAAAATAACCTACAACTACAGTCCAATATCGATGATTACTATTGTTGTACTATGATATATAAGGTAGTTGCATTATTTGTTATTTAATAAGAGAGTTCACCAATGTAATTCAAAGAATCGACTGAACATAAAATATCGAAGTGTGTAGTCCCTGTAAAGTACTATCCTTTTAAGACACATTTTCATTTTACTATTATAAGTGTAAGTTAAGGTAGGTTAGGTTCGGAAGGCGCGTACTGACCCTTGTTAGCACTTCCACTCGGAGGTATGTATTGCCCATTGTGATGACCTCAAAAATTTTGTCGAGATGTTAAGATAACTTATATAACTTTTATATTCCTATATTTTATGCAGTCCAAACTACATATATATTTTATGTTTCCACGTCCTTTTTTTTATTATTTTAGTCATAGCGACAGCAATGTCCTATCGCCTTCACAATCTTTTCGATTGCATTCTACATCGTGATCGCTTTTATCATTCACAGTGACGAATTTTAAGCGTCGCGTCTTTAATCAGAATACTCTTGTCTACTTTATGATCTTGTATGGATTACGAAAATATTGCCATAGTCCTATTTATCAGAAGAAGTGTTATATATATTTTTCTTTTACTTACAATAAATGTTTAAGTAATTGGTATACGTATACCAAAAGTATCCGTTATTCACTTCATGTAAAACACTAACAGCTTGACTGAAGTGGAACTGAGGAGAATTGTTAACAACTTCATTTTGCTATTTATAATAGTTTTAGCGTAACAAACAAAATGTGGCTGTACAAAATATTTTATTAAAGGATGTGTACTCACACATCATTTGAAAAATTTCACAACACTCGTAAATAAACATTTGAAGCACCCACAGTTAAATTTCAGCTAGAAAAATAAATGGGAAAATCTGCAAATTCATTGCATTGTGTAAATTTTGAAATTAAATTTGAGTTGTGTAAGCACATAAACCCACTTGCATGGGTTAAAGCCACATTACCACATTTACCCGATACTCAACAGCAAACAGGCCCAGCAAGAGGCAGAACGGCAGAGAGGCATCACATTGACAGATTGAAGCAGTTTTGAATGTCATCAGCACAGTCGATTTTGTTATTTAATTTGGATGAGAAGAATTTCTCTACTTGGGTATATCCTCAGTCTGGTTTATGGATTGTTACGCTATACTTGTGTTAACAACCCTGCATTTCATTTTCTTCGTCTTTTAGTTCTACTAGAAGTAAATGGAATTAATTCAAATACTGTGGCTACACAGACATTCTGACATGGCTTAATTATTTTAAAATAATTTGTTTAAAATTGATTAATAGATTTCATTAATTTAATATCCTTGATGGGTTTTTCACTTCATGTGTGTCCTATTAAATATGCATAGATCTGGGAAAGTAAATTAAGCGTTCAAATGGAAATTAAATGTGGGAATATTTAAAGGATTTCATACGTAATTGTGTGATAAACTTAATTATATTAACAAAGTGATTATATTGACAAACGGACAAAATATTTACAAGAAACTCCATTCTTGTGAATTTACCCATTTGCTGCAGCAGGTGAGAAACGTATTTGTATTTGTGAGTTTGTTAATTTATGCAGACTTGCATACTTATATTTTATTAGTACTTATAATAATATTTCTATTTATCGAATAGAAAAGGAGGTAAATAGTACTAGCTGGTTGCAACCAAGCATAGATTCATAAATGTGTAGAGATAAGAGATAAGCGTCCCTAACTGCTGTTGATAATAACACATATTACTTAAGACGTATGTTTGTCATTGTCAATATGTGCACATTTTATAAAATACTTTACTACAACGTAAGAGACGACGTTCAGACCTTCAAAATTGGTAGCCATCAAAACTTAAAGAATTTCGTTCGAGAGCTGGACAGAATTAAAGGAGAAACTTAGGGTTTTCTTGATACGCGGTTTAATACATTTTTTTGCACTTGTCTTTCACTGCAGGTGATGTTTCGTTCACAAATACTAGATACGTTTTAACCAAGAAGAGTCAGTTTCAGAAGATACACTTTGTAAAGATATTACTCTTCATTAATTAATCAAGTTTATTTTACAGTTAGCTATTTGCCCCAAGCAAATAATTCCTATCTCTTTATTAACAGCGAATACTTTCAAGAAATTCCGAGGACTACTCAGCACAGTGAACGTTGGCTTCAATTACACTTACTATCTTATCTATGTAGACGTTAAAAATATTATGCTTTGCTTTCAAACCTTAATGACTCCTGGTTCTGGTTCTAAACATGCTTGGACATAGACATAGCAGATGGTGTAACGTGTTCAAGCGATAGTAGATATCTACTACAGGAGATATGACAGGGTAGGCCAAACGTATCGTAGCTCCATACTTATAGTCAAATGTTCCGTTAGGACAGATATTAACCTATGTAATTCCGATGTACTTTTATGTACCAAGTCGGAAGCTCTACCTTTGGAGTAGCGCCAAGTAGGGTTTGACCAAGCTGCTAAGGAAATACGAGCCCATTTCCTGTTTGCCTGTCGCAAAACATAGTTATTAATCAACTTTCGTCTAACTGTTGGCAGTAGCAGTTAATGAAATGATTGACATTTGCAGCATCAAGGTTGACAGATGACAGTTGCAAGGAATCTTTGAAAGGAAATGTTAGGTAAAAATAAGGAAATTTTTAAAGCGTGGAGATTTAAAAGTACAACAATTTATAAGGATTTATAAGGATTATATAGTTGTATACGCGTTAGTTCTAATTAGTAACAGCAAATACAATAAAGTATTTTTTTATTTTTTTCCTGGGTGGCTTGGCCGTCAGTACCATCGTCATGATATCGGTATGCCAGACTTTTATCGACTAAAACATCATACCTCTTTATCAGGAAGATCTTCCGGGACCACATTCGTATTACTTCGGGAAGGTTACGGTTTGTTTGCTTGCTAATAGTCTGCGTCCAGACTTCGGCATAATCTTTGCTTACTCATGTTCGTCTGTGGCGAGAAATATCTTCCTGATTTTTAACACATTTTCAGCGAATCTCTCTACAGCATTCCAAGCATCCAAAGAAGTTCAATAGGTGATTATAAATAAGCATTGGTTGTTATACCTGTCGCTATTTAGTTCATATCTTAGTTGAGTTTTTTTCAGTATCTACATCAACTTGTGCAAAGTGTTGAAATTAATGATATTCCATTGTATACCTGCAATAAATGTAAGGCAATATAAGTACTTTTAATTAATATGTCACATATAATTCGAATTCTTAATTAAAACAAATCCTGTAAAAATATTTGATGTATTATTTGTTTGTCACTTTGAGCATTAAGCCAAATTTCATCCACATATTCATTATAAATCGTGTTGAAATTGTTTCTGCAGATAGGTCGTTCCATAAAATTAAACTCATGCCGAAATCCTTAGAATTCTTCAAAATTTGATTACAGCCGACAAACTTTTGCAACTTCAATGTATATAAGACGGATATGATTATACAAAAATGGTAAACTTTATTTTTATAAGGGAAACTTTCCCTTTTTCAACAAAATATAAAAATCATTTTTGCTTCATTTACGTTTTGAACCCTACGCTTCGGATAGGAAAGGCACAACGGTAGGCGATAGGTGGTAGATTTTTTTTTCAATTAGCCAGTGAAAAAGTTTCTCACTAATGAATTAAAACAAAAATTGGAGTAAAGTCCTCACCTTCATCAACACAAACAAGACAACAATTTTGAAACAAATGACGAAAAACAATGAAAAAGTTTGTTTTCACATCAAAAACTTTTACCATTTTGCCATGTGGAAGAGGCAGGAACCAGCTTAGTTGAGGTGTTAGTGTCAAAAAATTAATAAACTCTGTTCGTTTTCATTTTTCTTATTTGGAAATGGAAGAAAATTTAGAAGAAAGATTTTTTGAGTCAAGCAGAATGCAAAAAGAATATTCAATTTAAAACCTATACAATTTTTTCTGTTTAATTTCGGAAATAAATTTCAACCCGGTAATTTTGTCAATATGTGGCATCCAAGTTAATGGGTCTCAATACAATGCTTTTGCAACTAAAAATAATGCGGCGGGTTTCCGTTTATTTACATTTTTTAAGCAAATTACCAATACTTGACTTCACATTCATACACTCTTGTGGATTTTACATTATTTGCACCATTTCTTTGAATAAAATTCTGTTTCATTTTTTACGCCATTAGTTGTTAATATTACTAACAACGTCTCTATGCCATGCCTTAATTGGCATTCTAGCAAATGTTGGGTTTTTTATTCTTAATATATTATTTTTTTTAATATCTATTCAAATGTATCCTTTGAAGCGTAAAATAAATCACATTTTTTTATAATTGGACTTTTTAGGGTCATGAACGCATCCAGTTAAAATTCTGTGCATATTTACAACTAACAAGAGACCCTTTTTAATGGATTTGAATTTAAAGTAATTAAAAAGATATTGTGGATTTTTTACGCTTGTTGGAAACGTTTTTCTTTAACAATTATGAAAAATTGGATTTAGAACTCATTAATCGTAAAGTAACTTAAAAGTTACTTTTGCAGGAATTGCATAAAAACTTGAATCAGTTACTGTAAGGAGTTTTTTTGAAAATATAATTAAATTTACTTTAAGAAAACATCTTAATTTTAAATTCACTCCAAGAAGATTAGAATATGTTAGTTCTTTGTCATAACAGTTAACTCTACAAACTACAAAACTTTATTCAAATTTAATTGCCTTCATGCATAAACAATTGCAAATACTCTTAAATTTTCATATATTTTCCTTTAATAATTTGACAAAAAATACGGAAAATTCAATAAGGACGGCTCACTTATAAACGTCGTCGTTTATAAGCCAGCTGAAGCCAGAAGTATTTAAGCAGATGTTTAACTATTTGCATGCTTTGTGCATATCTTAATAAATATCTTGATTACTTTTATGGGTTAATGTTGCAGAAATATAAACAAAAAAGGATCCAAAACGAAGGACGCAAGTAACTAAACAACGTGCATACAAAATTCGCGCTTTAAGTTACTTTTAACAGCTTCTTTTTGCTTCCTTTCTCTTAACATACAAAACAGATACAAACACACAATCTTACCACACTATCCTGACGACGATAACTACAGCAACAACAACAACGACAACAAAACCAATAGCAAGGCGATATAAATCAGCAGATTTGCACTCAAACAATAACCGCCAACAACATTCGCAGTTTAGCATGAACCGAGCTGACATTCGGATTTAATAGCCACAAAAGTGAAAAAAAGTGTTTAAGTTTTTCCTGAACAGTTTAAGTTTTGAGTGAAAATCGTTCACTTAAATTGAGTGTACAATTTCACTTAATTTTGAGTCTAGTTTTGTAAAGTGCTCAATTTACGCTCCTGCAACTTTGCCACTGATAAACATTCAGGAATTTAATCCAATACAAGCTTCGTACAGTTGCCTCTTATCAGTGGACTTTTGATAAGAAATTTTCAAAAGAACTTCGCTAGTTTCAACATTAAATAAAATGTTAAGCTCACATGGACTCTAATCAATGGATTAATTGAAATAAAATTTGTTATTTGTATTTTTTTTAGAACTATTTTTCAAACAATTGCTTTAATTATGTTTCAATTAAAAGAACATACTAAATTTCCTACACATAAACAAAGCAAACGACTAAATATGGAATATATATATTTGAAGTGCAATTTTTCATACACAATGCGTCCTATGCATATATGCCATATGAACCTATCCATACATATATTTATATACATATATATTATACAAGTACGGAATAAGCACTTTATTTATTGCTGTAATTTTAAATCAAAATATTTGCATTCACTACTGATTTTGACACTTAAGCTACGTCTACAGTAATTTAATAAATTACCTACTTTAATAAATTTAATGAATAAATCCTTACTTAATGCACTTGATATAAGGGAACCATTATGAGATGTGCAGAGCTTAGTAGAAATGAAAATTAATTGCTACAAAGATTAACTTAAATTCGTTCGAATTTCATATGAATGCGACAGGTTGGAAAAAACAAAAATTCTGAACAGTTCCATCTCTCTATAAAGAACGCAGATAGAGTTGAGGTCGAAACATAATACAGGTAATAATTTGGCAAAACTCAACAGACGGGTAGAGGAATACATATCAAAAACTGCTTTGTTACTGCCTAGTGCATACGCGGTGTCCGTTTACTATTTTAATGGCTTTGTGTTTTGAGGTTCTCCATGATTTGCTCTAAAGAATATTTTTAAAAAATATTTTAGGTTGAATTGGCCTAAGTAGACACTTAGAATTTATCATATCACATTATCTTATTATTAGAATT
Organism: Teleopsis dalmanni; assembly: GCF_002237135.1. Classification (NCBI taxonomy): domain Eukaryota; kingdom Metazoa; phylum Arthropoda; class Insecta; order Diptera; family Diopsidae; genus Teleopsis; species Teleopsis dalmanni. The sequence goes on along the minus strand of NC_051847.1, from coordinate 226,937,025 downwards.
TATCATATCACATTATCTCCAAAAATATACACATATCATATGTGTTACTTCATTAATGATTATATTGAATATCAGTTGACTTAACCATTTATTTTTACTTTCAATAATACCAAATAACAGTAATATAATATTTCTTATTTCTTCTGGTAATCTTTTCTGAAACTGTGTAGTTTACTTTTAATTATTCACTACCAAATGCTTAAAATTAATGAGTATTCAGTGTTTCCTTGTGATGCCTCAAAAAAAAATTGTTTTACTAATGAATTATGTATATTTCGAAGACTTCTGCCGTCAATCTCTCTAATTATCAATTAACACCGACATTAACAACTTTCAAACATTTGAAAACATTCAGGTTTCAATTACATTAAACTTTTTATTCATTTAAACGTATTTTTCTTCGTAACATTTATTACACCTTCAATTGTCCTCTGGGAAAATTTACCCAAAAGACGATAAATTAAGAAAAAACTTAATAAAGAAATATAATTAGCAAATAAATCTTGCTATTTGCGCATAAATTTCAATATCAATTCCGAAATCCGAAATGTGAAATACGAAATGCGTTCCTAACAACCTAGCAACCTAGCAATCGGCAAAGGAGCTCTTAAATAATTCCTCTTGCCAGATAACTTCTACCACAAGAAGTCTAATCCAAAACAGTTTCATTTTGGTGCTTCGCCTGATGTTTGATGTTTGATGCTTGACGCACTGTCAATATTTATTTGGTACATTAACATTTTTACTACTCCGCTGTTTCATGCCAAAAATTCAGTTCCAATTACAAATTACTACAATCATTATTAGGAAGACAAGCCAAGGAAAACAATACAAGGATACCTACCCATGGCATGGCGAATAAAACACAAAAACACAAAAATACAAAAATACAAAAATACGTAAATCAACAATAATAATTGTCTTGCAAATTGCCCGCTGCTCGTATAAAAATCAAATTTCGTTATAACAAGGCGAACGCATAAAGCATTTAACTTCGGTTCTAACTACAAACGAAATGCTAAAGTAAGCAATGACAGCACCTACGGGCCTAATCCATTGCCGAAACGAAATACAAGACATCTCTGGAGTCAGTAGTATGCGGTATGCGGTATCTGGTGCGTGGTGTGTGGCGTGTGGTTCATGGCAAAGGAAGGCGCAGCAATCTGCGTGCTGTTGTACATAAATTTAATACGAATTCCCACGGGCACGTTAAAGCAGTGAAACTCAAGCACACATTTGGGATGCGTGCCAAAGCCTCAAGCCTCACCTGCATGACGCCAATTTAAGTGTTTGAACAAATTTCTTTCTTATTTCTTCCTTCAGTTTTTTATTGGACTTTTATTTATTTTTTGTATCGATTGAGGTGTGCAAAATGAAAATCCCTTCTTAACCAAATTGTCTAACGAATTCTTCTGACTGTCCGATAAGGTGTAAAACTGTGTACACATACCGTACACATTAAGTCAAAAATATCCAACAAAAAAATTCTGTCTAAATACACAAATACATTAGCAAATCTGGTCTATAAGAAACAAAACAAAAACAACAACAAAACAACAAAATTAAATAAAAATATTGAAAATACTTCTTCATTCATTCGATTTTATAGGAAAAATTGCTATCTTAACATTTTCGCTCATACATTTTTGGTAACCGAAGCAGCTGCTGTGCTCGCAAGAAAAATCTTTACCTAAATTCCTCGAAGTAAACAACATTGAGTGCACTTAACAAACACTCAAGCACTGTGCTTGAGAATAATGCCCGAAAGCTTCTTTGGTTCTTTTAAACAACGACTTGAAGAGCAAGAGACCACAAAAAAAAGTATCCTTAGTATTTGTGAAAAGCACAAAAAGCACCAAAAGCACACAAGGCTGAGAGTCCTTGTCGCTATGCCATTACACTGCCGAGCTCATACAAAATTTTTGAGTGTACTGTTTGAGTACGTTTTATGAATTGAGTGCATTTACGCTTTCGCATGCACAACGGATTAGTTAAACGGATTTGAGTTTATGCTCAAAATGTGCTGGAAAACTTTCAATTGTGTATGTTAAGACTTTTTCAATTTTCCGAAATCAGTCGATTTGTGTCGGCCGAGCACTAAAGTTGCTTTCAACAAATTTATTCTAATAAAATAAAAATTCTATTCGATTTTCGACTTACGCCGCGCGCGCATTTTTGTAAACGTTCACTGCTTTCCGAGCTCGGAAGAATTTCTCAGTGTTGCCAAATCACAGCGGAAATTGAAAGAAAATCTACGTTGTCGCTTTAATAAATTTTGAATCGCTTGACACGCTTTTAAACAAATATAATTTTTTTGCTTAATACCTGATTTTTGCTTGAATTTAGTTTTATTTTTACGCGCTTCTCAGCCTTATTCTTGGTTGCGAAAATTCTACACGGTGACAGTCCTTACTGGAATTATTTCAGCAAGTTATATTCGAAATTGTTTTATAAAATTGATTCAAATAAGAATAATACTATTCAAAGCTAGCAACTGTAAATGCTTTTCTAATCAATTTTCTTGAAGGATCTATACGAAAACTTTCTAAAAATTAAATGATCTGCAAATCCTAAATGTGAGCAATAAACACTAATAATGACAATAAAAACAATAATATTTATTTATTTCCAATAAGTGGTACTTTTACATTTAAACACACTTAATGCACTTAATATTTAAATAATTTGGTCTTTAATCTAAATGAAAACAAATAAGAATAAATGGATTTCTCTCTCGATTATATATTTTAATATTTAAATACAATCGCACGTATATAGCTACAATTATTGTTGCCAAAGTTAAAACCATGTAATATGAATGTACTATTTCTAAATTATTAATATCAACTTAGGGCTACAACAGTTTAGAACTCAACTTAGAACAGAAAATATGTGTATATTTAGTTTCATTAATATTTTTGCAATACAATTCAATAAACATATTTTGTAATTTTTTTCAATGATATATATAAAACAAAATACTGTATATAACATACTAATACTATGTTCACTCTCTATAAAAAATGATATACTAAATAATTGCATTTATTTATTTATTAAACTTGGGTTAACCGATTTTGTAATTTTTTAAATTCAAAAGAAAATAATAATTTTTGAATAATTTTTGGAATTACTTTTTAACGTTAGCATATTTATAGATCACAACCTTTATATATAGTAAACAAACAACATTAAATTTCTTAATTTAACTTAGCCGAAGATAGCTGCCCCAACTTTATTATTAAAAAAATATTAATAATATATTAAAATATTCAACACTATCTTAAATCAATTAATTATTATGTTGTGACTAGTTTATATAGTCAGTGCACTTTTACTCTCTATTAAATGCGAGGTAACTTCATAACCCCTCTCTATGCCTTGACTGGATTATTGTTTATCACTTCATCAAACTAAGCAATAATTGACCTCAGTTCTGCATACCTCCCCGAGGAGCCTGTTACCATTCTTAGATCCAATAACGCGGTGTTGGTAAGCCTGTCAGTTTTCGTAAATAATTTCAGGGCTCTATCAATTAAATTAATACTAATTTTTAGTTTTTTTTTTTGGTATTTATGTATTTCTTAATGGAAAGTTTCGTTAATCCTAATATCGTCAATAAACTTCATAGAGTAAGCTTTAAAATTTCTGTTAATTTAATTTTCCTATTAAACTTGTATGTCACACATATGTTAATGGAAGTTAAATCCTCAAATAATAAAACTCTTATATAAATATTTGTTATTTCAACAGCATATGAAACTTGTCATTTGAATAGAAAAACCAACCCTAGAAATCTGCAATTTTCCTTCTCTTTAAAAAACATATAAAAAACTAACAGTAAATATTTTTATTCACACTTCTATTTACCTAATTCAGAGATAGAAAAACGAGGTAAATTTTTTGTAAATTTAGCTGAAGAGTATTTACATATTGTATTTATATATTGCTTTTATTATTTGCTGTAGAATTGATTTACACCTCAATGCTTTATTAGTCGATAAGTATATACCTAACTTATCCATTTATTAATAAAATTAAATAAAGTACGGTTACGCCAAATATTCATCGCCATCAAAATTTCTCAATTTCTCAAGAATTTTGTCACATCTTACTCTTAGAAAATTTTCAAAATAGATACTTTATTATTTCAATATTTAATAAATTTTATTAAATAAAATTTTAAAATGATCAATGACATTGTGAATCTACTTCTTTTTGAAGTGAAATACTTTTGCCGTGTAAGAGTGCTGATTTGGAGCTAAGAACTGTTTTATTGCAGCACCATTTTTTCATAGTATCTCATTTATTATATTAGCTACACAACAATACCTTAAGTTATTGATTTTAATCGTAGTTTAATGTACAGATTTATATCATTCAACTTTGTTGTTGTTTCTATTATTTTTGGCATGGAAAGCGAATTATTTTAGTTTCATTCCGGTATAAAACCATTTTTTTTATTGAATGCTGAAATTTCTTTTCTATAAGCAATAGTTCTTATTGTACAGAAATACATTTAGTTACTTAGACAAATATGTTAGACTGAAAGACGAATATAAATAAATTTATTATAGTACTATAGCTATAGTACTTTCCCCTGTGTTAATCAATTAAATATCTGCTAGCTTATATATAAGACAGTCAACAGTAAATCATTTTACTTATTTATTTTAATAAGCTATAGAATACATTTCATTAACTACAAATACAGTTTATATACAGTTATATACAGTTAAGATAGAACTGAAACCTAGTTAATACATTTTTATTTTTCACTCTGAAAATAAATCTTTACAATATGGTATGAAAGATAAAACAGTAAATGAAACAGTTGCCGTATGAAGAACATTTTCTTTGAATTGAAACTATCACACGGATATTTGATTCAGGGCTTATCCTTAATTCAAGTCAATTCAAATGGAATAAAACCAGATTTGGCGCTTCCACGAAAAAGTATCTTTCAATATGACAACTAGAAATGAAAATCTATCCACGTACGAGTACGAGTACGAGAACAATGCAACTATTTGCTTATTGTTACCAAACTCATTGTTGTTATTGTTACTCTTATCGCAGATATTGCACAAAACATGTGCAAGCCTCACATGGCACACAATGCAATATTTCTGTGCATTGACAATGCGTTTATGACATTTATCACTAGTTTTCATTTTCCTTGGCTTTTATTATTATCTCTCAAAAGAAAAGATTTGCTTCAAGTTAATACTTTTTGCTATAAGACGCTGCTATCAGATACAAATGTTGTTCCTGTGTGCATATGCTATTGTATAGCTCCAATATGTGTAGAAATAGGAAAATTCCTTTTATATTTTCCTATTTTTTTTGTTTTTTTTATTTTTTTGTTCTTCGGTTTAAGCAATTGCTTAGGGATTTTCAGATTTAAAATTATGTATCACTTAAATATGTCATATATGAATATTGCATACTTGCTAAATGTAAAAAATATGTTAAATCAAGTGCTTTTATTCACTTCGGAGATTCAGACACTTTTATAAGTAAAGTTTATTAGCTTTACCCGCGGCAAAGATCTTAGTATCTCAATAACAAATAAAGCACTTCTAATATATAACAACCCAAATTAAGGCACATAGATATTATTCTTAGTTACAACAATTTAAGAATTTGCATATATAAAACTTTGTATTAAATTTTACTATCAACGTCTATAGTAATATTTTCGACTCTGTGTATTTTTGAGGAAAAGTAATATTACAATCCATAAATAATCTTCATACACTTCAATAGCCAGCAAAACTTGAGTATTCTTTCAGTTATGGCACATAAATTCAATATGTGCTGGAAGGACAAAAATTTCACATATCGTACCATTCAGGAATTCACTTCATTTTGACTCAACTTTAAATGGAAATATATTTACTCGCAAGTTAAATAAAATTTATAAATTTACATTTATTTAACAAAATGCATATAATATTCAGTATTGTATGGTATTCAGTATTGTATAAATGTTCAATTTCTCACAAAATTTATTCAAGTAGGTTAAGATGGACACACGAATTTGGTACTGGCCATTCGGGATTAAATTTATAGTCACTAAACTACTGCTTTGTGCTGTAATATTTAGTTGCTGAATTTTTGTTGTAAATATACTTATTTTATCGGTTTGGGAAAAGTCCACTTAACTTACCTTCTTCTCTTATTACTTGGATTGAGAACTATTAAGTGGTAGTAGTAACATAAATAATTACATTCTAGAAATCAATAATTTGATAATATTGATAAAAATGTATCTACGTCATATAATAATGCAATTGAGTATTATAATGAAAATGTCGATCCTCATATGAACTAACTGAACTAAATTTATATGAGTTACAAAGCAAACTTCTTCAATATATTTTCTTAAATATCAAATGTTCAAATTAGTTCCTATATATATATATATATGGTACATTTGTATATACTAAATTCGCATAACACGCAAATTAAGTGCACGTTGGCTTCCTGTTTACGTTTTAAATCTAATGGAATTAAATTCTTATACTTGTAGTCAAAGGTTATATATATAGAATACTTGGTACTTGAAATCCAAAAATTATATACGATCACTAAAGTAAAAGACATCTAATAACGGATATTTGGATTTATCAGAAATAGCTGTAAAATCAGCCCACGAATTTACTTGGTAAACACTTTTTTTGGACATGAATATTTTCTATTATTTTTTTTTATATTCAAAATGGATTTCTTGTCATAGAATATAAAATTTACATGTATATATACATATTTGTAATAAATTTGCAAGAGTCAAGAGTGTTAACTAACAAATATCAAAGATGCGCAAAAGAACGATTTCATAAATATCGCACCAATAATCAGCAAGCTAGGTAGGTAACAGCACCAATAATGTCGAAAGCAAACGAGTGCGTACTTTTTGACTTTGCTCGTTTTAAAGGGGTTAGTACTGTATATATATTATATATGATATGTTTTCTACTATCAATTATAAAAGAGAAATCTGAATTTAAAGTTAATATTGTGGTAGACTGCAGTCTATTCTTTTTGTAAATTGTAAACACACGTCATAAACAAAGAGAATAGTTTTTCAGCCTCTGTGCTTCATAAGGTCTAGGCGATGTCATAAAAGGTCAATATCAAAGGTACACATTTTCATTCGAAACAAAAGCAAAGTAACAAGAAACAAAAGTTATATAACTATGTCTTTAAGTGTGCGATGTGAAAAGGATAAAAAAACATACAAATAAACAATAAAACGTGCAAATGTCCTAGCAACCAATGACAATTTTAGAACAATGTCAACGCATATCCTCAAACAACAGAATAGAATTGGGTCTAATTTGCAAATACAGTTAATATACACATACATATGAGCAGGTACTTTAATACACTGACACATATTCCTATTAATTTAGATAAAAAAACTGTACACATAAAGGTACCCGTATGTTGGCCTTGTAAGGCATACACCTTGATTCCAACCAATTGTTTAGATGTTAGAAATTTTTTCATTGGATAACAGAATAAAAAACAAAAAATGAACTAATTTTTGTTTACTTGTATTTATATTTAATGCCAGGTTTATGATATCAAAGCTAAAAAAACTCGCTATAGTCATGTACTTAACCGTTTTCTGCTTGTTTTAAAAAAAGCATTAAGCGTTTCATCTAATGAAGATATAAAAGTTAGTACGTGTTAGAAATTTTAAATACTTTTTTACGTATGAGTGTACGTTCAAATACGGGGAAAGGCCAAAATAACTAGTGCAGCTGGTTATCCTTTAAATTTTAATGCCGGCTACGCGCCCATTTTGTAAAAAGCTGCCATTTCGTAAAAAGCTGCCATTTTTATTTGTTATTTATTACGGCGTGCATTTGACGGTGATTATGTTTGAAGTTAGTGAAACGTTGATAATGACGTTGGCATTATTGCCGCTGCCACTGCCACTGCCACTGCTTACGTAGCGTAGTCATTGTCTGCGATAAGCGCAATTTAAATACTGTTTTTGCAGTTGAAAGCGCTTAGCCAGCATTGCAATTGGCTTCAAACATTTTTACAATAATTTACAAAGGGAAATATACATAAATTATATGCCACATTTTTGGCATAAATTCATGTAATTTTAAGTTGTTGGTCTTGAGTAATGTAATTGCTTCAAATAAATGGAAAGTATACACATAAAAAAATTAACCAAGGCATGCTGGGTTACGCACCAGAAACTAACTTTCTAAAGTTTTTCACTATAATGTTGACACTTTTGTACAATTATCAGAGCCAATATATATATAACATGGAAGTTTAACTTAATAAATTACTTAACTGACTACTACGAATATTTTAGCAATAAAATAATGATTATTATAAGCAAAAAATCCTAAACATCTTTTATCATAGTAATTAATTCAGATGTACACACGACCTCTTTAGAAAATCTTCTTAAAATGCTTACAGATACTTTTACGATTCGATAAAATATTTTGAATATAAATTAAAAATAAAATAAGAGAAACAAAGATAACTAAAAATACGGTATTAGGAAAAATAAAAATACTACTCTATTAATTAAATTTAAGAATATTATAGCATAAATTTTGGTAATAACACTAATAACATAGAGACTGCCACTTATGCATATTTAATACCATTAATCATTAGAATATATTATTGGGACAGAATAATCACAATGCCATTTTCAAAAATGAAACAAATAGTTTGAGATAAAAGCTTCTAAAAGCTAAATACCTATATTTCAAAGTCTTGCTTCAAACTATTATATGAAAAACGTTATGACTTGTTTTACTTTGAATCATAGTCGAGATTCAAAAACGTTCTTAAAAGCATTAGTTACAATTGATAAAACGTGTTATATTACTTTTAGAACTATTTAATTTATAAACATCTTCGGTGAAGTGTTAATTTATGTAGTCGAAACCCATCAGTAGTTAAAAAAATGTTATGACGACTCTAATAAGTATTTATTGGTGATCAAGTCCATCTTAAAGTATCCGAATACACATAGATGTTAGCGAACACCCTAAACACACAGCTTGTGTCATTACCTACCATAAGAGATTTATGCTTTTAAAAATCTTCATTCTCTTCAACGTTAGTCCAATATCACAAATATACGAATCAAACATATTGCATATGTCATTAAAGTGACAAAGTTGTTTCTCAGTCCGAAGTAGCTAGTGTGCTTTTTAGTGTTTATAGTATTTATAATCATAGTAACACAATGAGTACTTATAAAGTATCTTAGTGAGATACGTCTTCTTATGAGACGGGTTGCCACTGTTGTCTGCCATCTTTCATTTCAGCGTTTCAATGCAAAAATAAATAACTTTTATTAAACTTATTAAATATATGGCAATATGATAGAGTTTTCAAAGTATTTTTATGTGAAAGTAAATTTAAAATTATTTCAAGTGGTACTATTTTTTAATGTGCTTAGTATAAAAAACTAAAGTATATCTGCAAACTATTCAATATGCAGTCCATGAAACTCACTTTGAGCTTCCAAGGGCTGAGTTCAGCGAGACTTAAGTTGTTTAAATAATACTTGAAAATAATTCATAGAAACAAAATTAACTAAATTAACACACTTATTACAAGCTCAGTTATTATTATTACTGTTATTCTATATTTTATTTATTTTTTTAGTGTGTATGTTAGTGAAACTTTTGTAGGTACTTCTGGAACAAATGTGCCCATATATTACTACTAAAATAAATATTTCAAACTGATTTTGAGTTTTTACAACTATTTTAATGTAAATGAATGCAAACTTTTGAAGCATTTATATGTGCTTGAAAGTATTTTCCAACAGAATTGTTAAAAACAAATTTGTTAAAATATTTTTAAAATTTTATTTCGTTTTTTTTATTTTTCATAAATATTTTTACCTTTCATTTTGAATTAAGTTCACTCTTATTTAATCTACGAAAAATATTTAATTATTCTCTTTTTACGGATTATATTATTTGTACCAGAAACAAAAACAAAAACAAAAACAAAAAATAAATGAAATCAGAATTGATTCAAGCATTAAGTTCTCGCATTAAGTATGTGGTTCCACGGAGCGTATGAGTGATTTAAATTTTCGCACTGGATTACTTCACATAGAGACTCGAAAATTCTAGTGCTTGAAATATTTTTTTGATCACAAACGAAGTCCTCGCAAAATGCGTTTAGTTTAATGTTCGTACTTAACTTTCTAAGCGTATTAAAGCTGCTTTTAATTGGAATATAACAAATAAATAAAAAATACTATCAACATTCTGTAATAATACCCTTAATCCCCGAAATGTTACAGACTCTAAAAATGTTGTTAATGTTCTACTGAGCGTTTTATTGAGCCAAACTTGAACGTTTTTACATTGTTCAGATGCCAGACTAAGTGAAATACTAAAATTTAATGTAACTACAAAAAGTTTACTAATTAAAATCATTTTAAGCGCACATTTTTCATTTCTCAACTCTCAAGTCGACTTAAAATAATTATTTTTCTTTTGGTTTCATGGGATGCACTTCGTTGAACAAAAACAAACTGCAAAAGCGAAACAAAGCCAACGAAGCCAACAAAACACTAAAAACTGTGGGTCAAAACTTCGTGAGTTACCACAAATTTGTGGTTAAAATTTTATTTCCATTATTGCTGCCATTACACGAATCCTAGTGCTTCGTGCCATCCGCACTTGTTGTTTCTGGTTATATTTCATGTTTGTGGTTTAAAAGGATATGTGTTAAGGATACTAGGAAAAAAGTATTGTGTGCTTTGGTTTTCATCTTAAATTTAGATCATTTAAATGTATATGCGTCTTATTATTACTTATAATAGGGTCTAAAATTCACTCAATTATAAATCCATAAATTCAGATCAATAAACAAATTAAATTAAATAAACCTAATATTCTTTAAAGACTTTGAAGTATCTTAAATAATTATTTAATTCAAAAAAATAAAATCATTACTGTTTATTCATTTATTTATAAGCAGGACGTGAAAAAAAGTATATTTATTAGTTGACATTTTAAATTCAACCAGGTACTATTTAGTTAGGAACTTATCTTTCTTTGGTTTTTATATTCTCTCCAACTTGACTGCAACAGTTATTTTGGTGTGGTTTTATATAGAATATCATATCATCTCATATAATAAAATATCACATCATATCACTATGAAGCAGATATATACATAGATATTTAATGCCAGTAAATATAGTTATGCTAGAGGCAAACGATCTCATGGAAGACCATCTGATGGAAAGATATAAATGTGGGTACATTATCATAACGCAGATTAGTTTTTAACTAAGCTAACTATTTAAACTTTATAAAGCCATATCACTATTTCGAACCGGGAAATCACAGTGTTATTTTGAAAATGCAGGCAATAGTTCTAATGCACACATTAGGGATGTTGGATAAATATTTTAGGAAGTGAAAGCTACCTACTGAGAAAGTGAAAGTTACCTACTGACTAGTGCTAGGTTATAATAGAGCAAATGTACAAATGTTCCTCATTTTCTACTAACTAACAACAACTTCTAGTGAAACTTGAGTAATAAAACATTATGTGTATACTCATCACCTTTTCTTCGAAGTAATTAACTTAATCCGCAAAATAATTCGATGAAGAACCTTTTCTGATAAATATATTATGGTTTTAACAAAGCTTCTTTATTCATTTGGTTTTATTTTAATAATTGTTGAAACAATTCAATGCCAATGCAACTTTGAAATTAATTAAAATCTGATGCAAGTCTCTTTTACCTTATCGACTCGTTAACGCCATTCCAAGTAGCAATAAAGCACGCTTAAGTAAACTTAATAATCAATTTAATTACAAACTTTTGAAAATTATCTTCAACTCGTGCCTTTTCTTTCAGTTCAGTGCATAATAAGTGCAATTATATGTACAAAATATTGAAGCTACATTTTCAAAGCCTCACAGCCTGAAGTTCGGAGAAAAAACAGAGTTGAAAAAATAAAAAAAGATTCGAGAACAAAGCAAAACATAAAACAATTTGTAGTCTTTTGAAAGCTGCTCGACTAAAATAAACCGTGACACGCCCATATCTAAGTTGACAGCATCGAGAAATATGTAAATTAGGCATCGATATGAAAGGATTCAGTATGACGTATAGTCAATTACCACTTGTTTTCAATTTTTACTTATTGTTCCGGAACTGTTAGAGTTTTTTGAGTGAGTTGTCTTCCCAAATTACTCTTATTCTCAATCTGTTTGTTTGTATTATAAGTATGAAAATTCAATTGAAAAATTAGTGTCTGAATATTTTCACGCAGTAGTCAATTCGTGTGAGAAGTCACATTTCAATGACTTTGAAATTGGTTTATTTATTTACATTTCTTTGAATTGCACTTGATGTTTCAATAAAATTCGAAACAATAACACATCAAATAAAAATGTTACTGAACGTCGGATGTGGGCGAATTGTGTGGGAAAAGTATACAATAATGCAGCACGGGCATCGGTTGCGAGGCGGCTTGTTGCAGCAAAACAAACAATGAATCTAAAATATTTGTAAACAAACAAAATTGCAGTTGAGTTGTGAAAATGCTCTAATGACTTTTGAGATTATTTGGTTAAACATGTTTTGTTTAAAAATTTAGTCAATATATACGTATAACTCGTATGAGTAATACGGTATATATTCAATAAAAATAAATAAAATAAAGATAATAAATTTGTAAAATTTCGACATTTAATTTTTTAATCTACAAAGCTTACGAGTACTTAATTTTTTATTCCAAATCACAACATCGAAAAACAAAATATATAATAAAGAATTATCACACTCGACATAATTGCTTACTCAAATACAAGACAACGTTAATCATATACTAACAGATAAAGCATACGTTGGCATTTGTAAGCACATCCGATAAAAAGTCCATAATTCAAAATATAAAATAATTTTCAACTTGGATGTATGTCATTTGTATCAAAAATAATTTGATTTTATAAAAACCCACAAATTATTATTATTAATAAATATTAATAAGTTTATTATGTCGATCAGCATTGTGCTTCACTCTTGGTTTAGTGAGTTTCATATAATCTTCACTGTGCAGAAAGAAAATTTCAAGATCTTCATGACTTCATTAATTAATGAAAAAAGCCATTAAGAATAATGTTCAATGTGATTAAATATATCGATTGAACGCGATCTGCCAACTCACTGTTTATTTAGCTATCTCCTGTCTTTCCGTCTTTCTCGTAAGTGCAAACTTTTCAGCCCTACTCTACATAACATTGTCTACACCCCTCCCATTCTCGATTTTGATAGGAAATTTATGGTTAAATTCCCATCCAGCGAAGTTTGGTTGTCATGAGGTTCCTTCATGGGTGGGAGTCTAGAAATTTTTACCGATGGTTTGAAAATTGCGAGTGGTGTAGTAAGCGGAGTTTTTTCAGAAGGGCTGAATATAATCTCTTATTATAGGCTTCCAGATTACTGTAGTATTTTTCAGGCAGCAGGAAGCTTTAAGTTGTATAGAAGTAGATAATATACTTGAAAGGAATATATATATACTATTGGATAGTCAAGTTTTAAAGGCCTTGAGTTTAGTCCAATTTACATCTAGGACAGTCTTTGACTGCTACACATCTCTAAATAAGATGTCGACGCAGTTCAATATTTCTCTAATCTGGGTAGGCGGTCATAAGGATATTTTCCGGAATAGCAAATTAGATGAGCTAGCCAGATGGGGTGCTTCAGAAAACCACTCGAAACACCTAAACAACCTGGGCATATCGTTGACATCATGGTATTAACTTGGTATTGAGTTCTTCCTGTGCTGAACTTTTTAATAAAAGATTGGAAGACTGTACGATGTGCAGGCATCTGTATGCAACTTCAGTCTTGTAGTAAGTTTACTAACAAGTAATTGTATTCTAGGTAACCATGCTAGGAGATTAAATCTCCCTTTCAACCATATCTGCTGCAGTTGTGATGAGGATGATGAAGGTGCCTCCCACCTGCTTTGCTTCTGTTCGATACATGCGCGGCGCCGCGTTAACATTTTAGAGGCTTTCTTATTTGAAGGTCTTGGCGAACGTTGAAACCTCCCTTAAAATAGGATCATATGCTTTGTCAAAGGTTCTAAATAGTTTTAGCTCTTGGGTTTTTAAGAATACAGTAGCATATATTTATATATTTAAAATATATTTACTTTTTTGTTATATTTTTATATCGAAAAAAATTGTTGATTTCGATGTTCTAAAACTACAACTAAAGGCATTTGTATTTATGAATTTAAATTAAATAGCAAAAAATTAAAAAACAATAAATATCTTTTTAAACTATGCTGTTGAATAAATAAAAACTTACTGTAAGTTAATTTTATTTAATACGTCAAATATTCTTTTTAATTAATTGTACCACAAAATTAAGTAGAACAATATTCCAAACATAATTAATATGCATATAGAAATATTAATAAAATTTTAAAAAAGAAGAAAATAGTGAGAAACTTCACAGATTCTTAATGCAAATTTAATGAATTTCTATATTTGCTCCAGTGATTTAATAATTCGTTTCTCAATGGATCGGTTTCATATATTTCAAATATTTGGAATTTAATTGTAATACCATTTTCGCCACACAATTAAAATTTAAATTTAAATAAAATTTTTGGCTTTTGAGCACATTTTATTTCCTATGAAATATTTAATAACCATAACAAAAATTTGTTTTACACGAGAACAAAGACTTTCCAATGAACTACTTGTACAAAAATTTCTTCATTCAAAATAACATCACTCATACGTCACACGAACAAAAAAGTACACATCAAGACGAAAACATGAAGTGTATACATCATTTCTACTTTATATAAATCAACTATAAACAATAGAAAATATATTACTTAAACTTGATAAATAATACAGAACAATTTTTTCAATGAATTTCTAATCCGAAATGCAGCATCATTGTTCCACATGACGTATGAGTGATTTTTCTTGAATTTCCTGTCCTAGATTTAGTCTTGCTAGAATTTTTACTTAAGTTGTTTATTTCACAACACTTACACTGATTTACTATAACAATATCATTTGTATAAATATAAGATACAAATTAAAATATTATTAAAATTGGTTTACCTAAATTTTGCATATTTTATTAAAACTAAAACTAATCTTTTAATACTAAAATCCTTCCAAAACTTTCTCAATCTGACTAAGCATTTGTGTAGTGGCAACATTTTTTACCTGTTCTTTATGAAGTGCTATGAAAGACATGGAAATCAGCTATTGTTATCCTTCATAACTTTGACAAAATTTTATATATACAAGTTTTTGAATTTATGGCATTTATTATTAAAATTATGAGTTGTATACTTTTCACAGGTTTAAAGCTAAAACCTTTCAGTTGTGCTTGCAAAATTTTATAATAAAATTAAAATGTTTAAAATACAAGATAATCCTATTGAATATAATATAAAGTTATCTAAAATTGAATAAAATATATTAAAAAGCATAAACCAAGTAAATTAAAATAAATTTTAACGACAGATAAAATACATTTAAGACATGCAACAGGAATCATCATCATGAGCTTGATTGATAATAATTACGTCATGATGTGAAATATCATGATGGCAGCACAGTCACGCTCGCTCATTTCTTTTGCAATTTTATTGTGTCGTAAAATAAATTTTATTTTGGCTGCATTCGAGGAAAACCCAAAATGAACATATAACTTCACAAATTTCGTATTTCGGAAATGGTGAACTACATATGGTAAACGAGGTTCAACTAAAAAGGAATTCTTAAGACAAATTAAAGAATTGCTAAAAAATTGTTATTTATAATATCATAATAACGTCATTGATTTCTTTTGTCATATATTAGTTTAGAAATATTAGCGCACCTAAATAAAATTCTTATTCCGCTTACAAATTTGTTATAGTCTTTATAGATGGTGGGTTAGTTACAGTGGTACTCAAGGATTATTCGATGTTTCATAGCCACATTTCGTGCCGAAAACTGCAATGCATAAGAAACCATCCTGTTAAGTATGCAAATCAATAGATTTTTTATTTTTACCGTTGAACACCTCGACAAACTGTAAAACATGCCCTTGCCTAGAAATCTGCTCTTTCTGGTGTAGTTAAAGCTGAACCTTTCCAGAAAAAATGGAAACTGTTGAAAAGAATGTGTTATTCTCTGACTTGATTCTAGAGACAGTGCAACAGCGATCTGCAAGAATTGCAGTTATTAATATTGTCTCTATGAGTTTCCATCACTTGAGTATCTTATATAAATAACAGAACTTATAGAATATTACACATCTTAATTTATATAGAAAAGTATTGATTGTCATTTTATATATAATATTCTGTTTCTTTCCAAACATTTAACTAATAGGTAACCAATGATAATAAGTTTTTATCTTAACTGCTCTTATTGCTTAAGTCATAAGCTTGAGACTTTGTGAAGGGAAATCAATTTAGTTCACTTTCATAGTCTTACTAACAAACTTTAAATCTACAACCAAAATAAATCAAAGTAAAGAGTGGAAGAAATATGAAGAAAAAAATTAAGGATAAACGCCACAAATTCCTTGCCATTGTTGCTTTCTGTTTCACTATTGTTTATACATTTAAAGTGCGACTAAACAAGTGCAATTATTTTAATGCACATTTGACTTTTGACATTGCCGAGTTCTAAGAGCACAGAAAATAGAAATGCTTTCCACTTTCTACTTTCTTGCTTATTTATTTACACACACAGCCACATACACAGACATTTATATACCTTTTCAAGTATGTTTATAACTGTGAATTTGTTTTTATTTATTTTTGTAGTTATTATGCAAGGGAAGGTCATGGTGAAAGTTAGAGGAAAATATGTATTTAAACATCCAATGAACACGGAAAGTAAATTAAGAGTGCCGTAATTGTCCAACAAGATTGCGATCGTATTTCTATTTGAAACCATTGTGCAAATAATATAATAAACAAAACATCCTTGCTTTGTGCACACTTATTAAAACTTATTTTTTCTTTTGATTTTTGTAAAATTCTTAAATGCCTTTAATAATTTTACTAAAAGATAATGGCATAGGAATCCTTAACACATCATATCAGAAATTTTGGCATAACTGCAAGACGTATTATTTGGTTTTCCAGCACCAGCAATTTGTAAATAAAAAGTATTCGGAAAACTCTTAATTATTAATTAACTTATTATATATAATATCTTATCACTAGTGAGTACCCATGCTTTACTACATGATTTCATATAGTACATAAGTATATGTGAAAATGACTTCCTACATATGACCTTTTGCAAAATCCATTATTACTCTGACAAACATTGGAGCATTCAAACACATTCCATATTCACCAAATGGCATCTTGTATTTACTCTAACGAGTTCGTGAAATAAATTATGTGGATTAAATGGTATGATTCCATTTTAAGTTCCTAATGTACTAGCACAAGGTTAATCAATTTGTATCCCACTTATTGCCGATAAAGAATGAACATAATAACTCACGATTGCGGTAAGCTTATCTTTGAATTGTAAGCATTAAGTCTATTTTATTCAAATTTTCTACATCAATATCCTCTAATCTCCACGAAATTATTTTCCGTCTAACATGCACTTTATGTCAGTAATTCTCTTTTGAACCAAGTTATATACTCCTTGTTTCGACAGAACAGGTGAGTTTATTGTTCAATATACATTCGTTACGCTAATACAAATTTTTACTGTAGTAGTATTTAGTTCATTTCAAAAGACGGTTTCAGCATGCATATAGGTAGGTAGGTAGATTGGAGTGGTGGCTTTGTTTCCAAAAAGCCCACTTGAGCTAAAATGATGGCCCATTGTGGTAGAACAGGAATAGCATTGGTACGTACATAAATTTAAATCAGTATACAACCAATGCCGAAAAAAGTAATGACTCCCGTATTAGGAAAAGGAAAACTAACCTGACAGTGGTCAGGTCCTTAATATTAGAAATTGACAGCTCAGTCAGATCGGTGAAAAAAGGGGAGTCGAAGATTTTTAATCTTCTTCTAGCTAAAGAAGGACACTGACACATGAGATGTAACACGATCTCTGGATGTATATAAAGAAATATATAATTTTATAAATAAAAACAATATATGTTTTATCATTTTTATTTGAATTTCTTATAAGTTAACATAGAAATCTGCATATTTGTGAAAATGTGATTTTTCTATCAATATTTTAATCATCTTCGTTTCATTATTGTTTAAAATAATGAAAATAGGTTATTTCTCTGGCGACGTTAAGTCTTTTATGCATTTAGTGCAGATTTTTTAAGAGCATTTAAATCATGTAAAACTCTTTGTTTTGAACATTTTGAACAATTAGCATACCAGTTAGCATATATATAATCTCTCAGAGTATATTGACAATTTTTTCGACATTAAAATCAAATTATAAAATCAATAATAAAAGAAGTCATATCAGTTTACAAAATTTACTAAATTTAATATTTACAACATATAAGATATTTCAAAGTTTGTTACAAATGTTTACAAATGTGACACTGGTATATATGGGGTTCTTTACTACACGGACATAAATTTTTATGATTACAACTTTACATTTGGTAAGCATTTGCAATTCACTTTCTAGAACGAAGCTGACTGTGGAAACATGTCTGCAACGTAAGCAATGACAACGAGATATAATAAAATCTGCATTACAATATTGGTTGCTCTTCAACGATTATGTAAATTTTACGAGCAACATAACGTTTTGACTTTTAGTGCTTCGTGTGCACTACTCTTGGTACCTGATGCCGTTCAAGGAATATCTTCCTGTCGCTGCCGACGTAGAATTTATAGTTGAATTTGTATGGCAAAGCTTATGTTTAAGCAAATTTGTTTTCAATTAGCTTAGTTGGAAAATTTTAAAGTGAAATTAAAATTTTATGTGCGACTTTGCTTTCGCTTTCCCTACCCACTCACCTTTGACGTAATTAAGTTATTCCTTACGAGTATTAACTATTATACTCGTAGTAGCAGATTTTCATTATAGTAGGAGTAATTCTTTCATGGACTTTGTCATGAAATTCTTGCGAATAAAAAAAATTTATATTAAAAAATGTTTGTACTTGAAAGCAGCGTACAAACAGAAATAAAAGATATAGCGCTTTTGAGTGGGGAGACTGCCTAATGTGTGCAATATTATCACCATCAACACAGTTCGTCATTCATTAACTGTATATCTTGTATATCTTGTGTTCGTACTAATTTACGTGCGTGGGATTTTAAGCCTACAGAACTATAATTTCCATTGAATCACGGACAAACAACTGAGTCATCTGGCTTTCCTCTGCTCTGACGTATGTGTATATTCAAGCTTCCTCAATTTCTGTTTTTTTTCTTTTTTTAAATACTTTACGCCCATGGTAACAAAATTTATTGCATCATTTGTCCCCATACATTAAAACTTTAATACTGCAAATGTTAAGTAAAAGATTAAGTTTTCGTCGCTGTTACCCTCTCGTACCTAAATCGGGGTTGAGCTTAAAAAGAATATATTTGAGTGTCCTTTTTGGTTAATACACCCGTATTTGTCCATAATCGTGTCGCTGCTGTTAATAAAAATCATTAAATCATTTTTCGAATTTTGCACTGTTATGTCAGAATAAAAGTTCCAGAATGACTAAATTTATTATGATGAAATTGTTACTGTTACGAGTACTGAAGCAGACTTGTTGTCTTCAGTTATCACAAAAAAATGTTCATTCAAAATTTATTACTCACTCATATTTCATGAAAAAACGTGTGTGACTCTGGGGTCGTTGTTTCGTATAAAACATTTATTTGCTTTCCCTAAATTACAAATGAAATAAGTTTAGTTTATAAAGGAGCATTTACGTCAATATAAAAATGTGTCGTAAATCCACTTTCACATCAGCAGGATTATGCGGGCACAATATTACAAAATATATTTTTGCCAACTTATTTTAAAAAATGACTAAACACAATGAATTCTCTATGCGAAACGAAGATATAAATAATTCTTTTTATAGTTTGTTTACTCAACTCAATCATGAACGCACATGAAAAATATTATTGAACTATAACGATTATGAATATACACAATATATAGTTTACTCAGTTCTTGATGAATTGGATATTTAAATAGATTGCTTCACAAAACTGTTTTTAATAAGAATTAATGAAAAACTATCACTAATGAGTTCTAAACACATGTTTTAATAATTTGATCTCTGATTTCGTTCTAATATAAACACAGCAAGTGAATGTGCGAACATAAAGGCAAGTACGGCTTTGGTTCACTTAAGAGCGCTGACTCTGAGCTTCAAATTTGGCAGGACACGACTTCGATTCCAGTACTTGCAATTTTAAATACTTATTTATAAATAATTAAGAAAAGAATTATTTCCAAGACCACTGATGATAGGTAATACTAATAATATTAAATGATTTTTTGTTGTTGTAGTTCTCTATTATTCGAAAAACCAATTTATTAAATATTATTATTATAATTGAATTATTTATGCAAAAATTGAATTTCAAAATTGATCTGTCTGCCTTTTGTCGATCATATATAAATTGTATTCTACAGTTTAGAAGTGAATACTATGACTTCAAAATATTACCGATTAAAGGTACACTCAAGTAGGAGCTAACTGCTTATGGAGCCCAACTAAAAAAGCAAGATTGTATCTTTTTTGTAAGAAATACTCGTAATAAATTAATTTCTGCGAGACCAGGCTTTCATAGACACAAAATCGATACTATAGAATGATGAACTGATAGAAAATAATATCAGTTCGATCAATATGCATCACTAACTTGACATACAATAAAATAAAATAAATATTAAAAATAGATAAAGAGATATCTAAAAAATGCCGATTTTAAACAGTTATTGAACATGAAAATACAGAAAAAGTATCATGAAGCCCTTTACTTTTCAATACGTAACAGGCTAATCAAACTGAAATTAAGAAACTGCAACTTAATTCTGATGTACTCTCAACTTCTAAAATACGCAGACGATATAATTCTATAGTTTCAGACATAGACAAGACAAGAAAGTCGCCACAACTCAGTTAATTATTTTTCTGAAGAGTCATACTTAAGGATATAGAATTATGATAAATTCCAAAGAAACAAAGCTACTGCATGCAACAACAACTAAACAACAAAGTACACAGAACACAAACATTTCCTACGAATGAATTCAATAAAATCAAACTGAGATATACAATTATCCGAGACTTACATATCATAAACCGATAACAATAAAACAATTGCAAAACTAATTCTACTGCAAGGGCCAGAAAGTTGACCATCAAACGGCGAAGAGCTTAGCAAAGTTACAGCTACTGAATATCAGTTTAATATCCAGTACAAAATCAATCAATTTGGATATATGTCAAAAAAGCTGGAGTTAAGTATTCGCAAATATATTCTGGAAGCATAGCCTATTCGAAGACAAACTGTTTGATACGTTACACTAATATTTGAGAACAAAGTCTAAATTGAAACTAGAAGATAGAAAACTATGAACCAAATAAAAAGAATACCCTATAATCTTCAACAGTAGAAAGGATTTGGCGAAACCCTATATACGCTAAAACGGCAATAGAAATGTTTGATAATGGAGACTAACTTTGCATAAAAGATACAAAGTGTTAACGCTCTAAATGAACTTGAAGCATTAATGATCTGATATTACCTATCTGTATTATATGTATGTTATAGTTTATTATATTTATAAAAGTTCATCAAATTTAATAAACATTTTAGTGCTAACACTGTTTATTTGTTATTCGCTTATTACTCAAGTATCTTTCATTCTAATTATTGTTTTAATTATTTATTGCGTATTTATATTTACTCTTGTATTCAATTTTATAAATCGTAATTCATATGGAGAAGCAATACAGATTTTATTAGCTTTAAAATAATTTTGAAAAGCACCAAATCATTTTCATGCACATTCCATTTGATTTTATATTTTTGTAGCTAAGACTTCTAATTGAAAATTAAATAGCCATTATTTATTTTGACTATAATTAAAGCTGGAAATAATAAAATCATATTATGAGACTATGAGGATAAACATATTTATTTGCTGACAGGAACACATCTGTGTACACAAAAATATTTAATTGCCAACTAAAATCGAGTTAAAACATATAAAATTTTATGCCCACAATATCTATAAAAAATTGGCGATTTCGATATTTCAATGAATTTACAGCCCAATTGCGATAAATTTAAATAGAGAAACATAAACGACTTCATCGGCTATAATTTCAGCTACACAAAATATTTTTGAAATATTCACATACATTGAAATAAGAGCTCTTATCCACTTTATCGATTTGGAAATGAAAAATTTTGCTTTATATACATTTATAGATATTTTTAACTACTTATTTTATGACTTTGGAAATTTTTGAAACTACTCGTATCTAACTTACTGATTTCAAATAAATTTTTACTACCTAATACATACAGATAGTGTAACAAAATAGGTAGCATATAAAAACTAGATATGAGATACTTCACAACAAATAGTCGTTGTTAATAGTCGTACCTTGAAAGATATTAGAAACAAAAGTTTTTATTATTTTAAACTTAAACATAAATTATTTTTAGATAAAAAGCATAATATTTTTGCACATAAAAATAATTTTTTAAATATAGTGCGTTTTATTATTTTTGCATAATTTAAGTTTTAATTATATTTGCAAAGCTGGAACTTAAGGCGATAAAGTCTCATACCACCCACTTGATAAATAAATTATGCAGCAAATTTTTAATTTACATGGCGCGCTTGTAATTTGTCATCTACAAATGTTATCCAGCAAAAACAAAAACAAAAACAAAAACAGAAAAGGTCCTGCCAAGTAAAAATTTGTGACCGCAATACCGAAAGGCACTAAATGAAATATGACCCCAATTTGCTAAGCTGAAAGAAAAATGTATTTTTACCTAAATAACGTAATTTTCATTAATATTAATTGATTTACAACGGCATAGTCAGAAAAAATTAATAAAATATTTATAAAATAACAAAAACCACAGCGATTCCACAGCGAAGATACAAACGTGAAAAAAGGAATTCTAAAACAAATTCTAAAAAAATCCGTGCCAACACAAAAATATGAAATATTTTGTTCAGGTCCTATATGCTATTTTTTTTTTTCTTGAATTCAATAGTACAATATTTAGGGTAGTTTGAGATTGAAATGACTTACATGTATATTAATAATATCTTTACCTCAATTACTTTGATTCTGCGATTTAAAAAAAACTTCCAAAAAAGTATTTAATAAAAATATCTTTTGCATTTTTATTTAATTTTTTCTTCGAAATTTATTTATTTAAGTAACTACCAATACCAATGCCACCTTTATTAAGGTCTAAGAACTTAAACACCTGGTAGTTAATGACACTAGGCCATATTAAAATTCTATCTTATTAATATGCAATATTAACTTTATTATTAGCACTAGCTCAAAATGAGATACGAAAGCAGGACTGATAGCAATGTGATTTACACCGATTTACACCAATACTTAATGGTCCTAGGGGTATACAAATGCTATCACATTTGCAGCTACACATCAATATTTCAAGCAAATGTGTTATCCTTAAGGAAAAAAAATCTCTATTCTCACAGATAGTTAGACAGCTATCAAACCTATTTTACTTTCCAAACTCCCATCCATGTAAGTGCACAAATGTGAACAAATTGGTAGCCCATTACAAGCAAATAACAAGATAACTTCAGTTTAAGTTTTCAGTCATGCATATATAACATAAAACGAGCATCGTGCCAACCTAGCTAATCCTGGTGCATCTGTAATGGAACACTAGTCTTGCAAATGCTCCTGCAATACACAAACGAGCATTGCTTTACCATTAATTTTTACAAAAATCCAAGTGAGAATTATTTGAATCTCAATACGGTATCCAAATGAAGGATGACGTGGCCTGCTGTTTGATAATTACGTTCAATAGCCATTGAATATCATTTGTAAGAACTATCTTAGCTATCACCATGTAATAATCTGACAGAATTGCTATGTCTAAGTAATTATTTTGTAACATTATATAGATATATAGATTATATAGATAAGCTACAGAATAATAAGAAACATATGTCATAATGACTAGAGATTGAGTTTGCTAATACAGTACAAAATTTTGACTTAAACAGATATGTAGTATTATCGCAAAGAAGTTCCAATACTTTTTCGAGAGATCTTAATCACCGATGGGGTTAAAAAGTTAAAACATGTTTGCATACATGTTCTAAATTAATTTTAAGGTTAAATATATATTGTATATTGACAATACTTTTATTTGAATTAAATCTTTAAGGCATTTATTAAAGGTAACTTGCGTAACTTAAGAAATATGTGAGTAACGCTGCTGAGGTACATATACTGGATTGGCTACTATAAACATTGTATTGGATCTTATAAATAATGAACATTCAATGCGAGTAAAGGAACAAGAATTTGCGTGTTTTGAATAATTAATTCCGTTTGAGGGAAACACCTCAAAGAAAAGCACAAACAAATAAGCACGCACAAACGCACTTTAAGGCACTTAGAGAAAGTATTAAATACTCCTTGAATACGATAGAGTTCTGTTTCTGCAGCGATGTAAGCTCACCTTATGAATAAATAAATAGTAATATAAAAACTATCTGAAATCGCCAAAGGTCATATAAATAAACACGAAAGTGTATGGTATAAAAAGTATGAAGAAATATAAGGAGGAAAAAAATTTGAAAGTATTGCGTGTCATTTATGGGGGGGAGGAGAGGTAGTGTTTCTGGCAGTTGACAATTTACTTTTCTAGTCCGCCTTTTATAAATGCAAACATAGCAGAGAAGAAAGTATCTACATATCTTTTCTTAATCAAATAATAAACTCATATCAAAGCAGACTTTTATTTGTACTATGCTTATTAAAAACTATTATAAATTATATATCTATATAAACACATTTAGCATGGTTTTTAATCATTTTGACAAATTATATTCAACACTTCAACTTTTATTAATAAAATTTCTTATATGACATATGTTGTGTGGTAAATTTTTCACATTTTTATTATTATTGCTAAGTTTTGATAACACTTTAATAAATATTCCAGTCAATCTTGTTTTATGTACCCGCGGAGCTATTAATCCCTTCGACTGCACTTCCTCGCTTTGTGTACAGGAAAAGTAATAAAGTAACGATATCGGATTTATATTACATGTCCTTTTACCAACAATTTTATTTTATTTGTGTTTTTTGTATTTCACATTTTTTGTAAATTTTTCATTCAAACAAGTGAAAGCTTATGGCGGACATACAAACGAATTCAATTGAATTTTTGCACTTCCTGACATTTTTGTAGAGCATGCATTCACTTTCACTGTTAATATGTTGCATTTTATCGCAATCAATTGAGTTACTTTTAATTAATATTATGTCAGCGCCATCAATTCAGTTGCAAAGTAATTAAAGTGTACTTTAATTAAAATCTAAAGGGCAGCAACAAATTGAAATCTAAGTATTTGAGTGAAATAACGCAACATTATAGCCTACATGCAATCCATTATTTATTCATATATCTATCTATATCTGTCTTTACACAAACATTGCTTAGTGAAAAAATTATATTTATGACATTTAAGATGAACTCTATGCACTTGATGTTACATATCCGTGAGAATAACACCTTTTGTTTTATATATTGTCGTTTAATAGTTCTATCAACAGTATTTCAAAATTTTGATGATAATTTATTTACATTTTATAAACTTTAGTAGAAGTCATTGATTTATATTTTTTTTCCAAATTAGAAATTCTAAATATTTTGTTTCTCTCGAAATTGTAGATATTTTAGAATTCCTTCAAGCGCAAACTCCATTAAGTCAAATTTAAATTTTATGTTAAACGTTTGAATAAACGAAAATCAAGCAACTTCAATTACTGACAGTTCATTAAACAAATCACACATTGAAACGCATTGAGATACATTCCAAAATGCGTTTCAAGCAATTGTATTCTCATCATGTTCATACGATAATATGTAATATTATAGAAATGTTCTTTTGATGTTCATAATAACAGAAATGACATATGACAAATGGCAAATGAAAAATGAAAAATTCTGAATATATGTTAAAGTTATGGCGTTTAATGGACAAAAACAACAAATTTTGTGCATTTCGGCAACATGACTGCCTTTTTTATGTATCAAAATATCTGCACCTTTTGACAGTAGTTAGCTAAAATATACGTTCGAACAACGCATAAGACAGAGAGAAGTTAAATCAGCATAAATCACTGCTTTTGAATTGCTGTCAACTTAAGCAAATAGGGAAGTTATTGCTCCTGGACCTGCTGAAGATAGAGGTTCTAGCTCCTCACTTAAACTATCTGGAATGCGTACAATTATATGTGCTGGCAGTTTTGTCTTGCAAATCTTTGCCTGTCACATGCTGTGTGACAGTGACATGCGATTTGGCTTTGGCTTTATGTGCAGGGCGGCATAATAGCACTAACGTCGAGGGGCGTAGTGCGAAGTTGTGTTCGGCAGTGGCAGTGACAGTGGCAGTGGCAGTGGTAGTGGCATTGTAGTTGTTGGCCGTTGATGATATTAACACAGGCAGAATTTGACAAATACTTTTTATAAAACATATTTCTAAATTATGATAACTGAAACAAAAAGACAGATACTGCACTTTGTTACCTGTCACTCGCAGTTACTCGTTATCAAATTATAAGAGTAATTTCTTTTTTAAGAGTTATGTATAATTCTAGAGAATATCCATTTAATTTCAATGATAAACTAGCAAAGTGTGAAAAGTGTGAAAAGTGTGAAAAATGTGAAGTGTAAAAGTTCTCCTTAGCAATTTGACTTGATTTGCAAATTTTTATTTCAACTCTGATTACAGTGCAAATGCTCAACATCTCTGAAATTATCTTAAATTAAACCAATAAATAAGTAAAATTTTTATAAAAAGGAAGAAAATTATGCTCAAAAACAATTGTGACAAATACATAAAAAGACACTTTCAATTTTGATGACAATTGCAGTTATACATTCTCTACTTCAGCACTACGACATCGTTTAACTACTACTAAAGCTCAAACTTTTCTTATAACTGCTGTTTTGCTTACTTCATCTATTCTACAAATCGCACATTTAACTTTACTACATAGTTTTGTCTACCATCAAAAAAAATAAAATTAAATTAAAATTTAAATTGAAATTGAACATCTAAAGCTAAAAAGGATTCTTAATTAATCGAGTACCATAAAAAAATCGTTTAACGCAGTTGCAATCAAAACGCCGCAGTTAAATCGTCGCTTTTAAAATCGCTCAATAATCTTATTTTACGTCACCAGTTGTATGAGTAATAGCGCGATGGTTGCTGTAGCAATTTGTTGTATTTTGGTTCTATTGGCAGTTTTCATTGTGATCATCATAGTTGTGGGGCAGACGATGGGTGAGCCCAAGTGAGATAAGCTTCAACTGGGACCAGGAAATTTCCCAGATGGATAACAAAGGCCTCCAAATTGTTAGTTTCTACCTACAGAATTTGCCAAAATTGCCATCATATTAGTTTCCATTAAATCAATGCATTTTTATATCAATGCATAAGAGAAACAAATTGAAAACATTTTAACATTAACATGGTATGAACATTTATTGGAACCCATTGTCAGAACCACCAATTGGCTGTGATGTGAAACATTTAGAGATTTGAAATTAAAAGTAACAAAAATTAAACTATCATCGTAATAAATAAAAAACAAAACATTACTGCATTATTCTAAAATTATATCAATTGAAATGCATTTCTCACGTGTAGCTCTCATATATACGTAATTTTTTCTTGTTATATGTCAATAAAATGCAATTTGCTTAATACTTAATAATAACAAAAAAAAATGTAGTGTTTTGATAAATGTGTTAAAATTTAATTATCGTTTTTTTTACAAATTAACTACATAATTAAGAGTTTTTCTATAAATAATTTAAAACAACAACACAAGCAGCTAAATAAAGTTGCAGCTAAATAAAGTTGCAGCAACATGTTTACAAGCAAACTTCATATATAAAACATCAGCATTAGATCGAACTGTGGAGTAACATGCAAATGCAACCAACACAAACACAACTAAAGAGCATCAAATTAAGCATGAAAAAATCACGAAATAATAACTACAAACACATCCGTAAAAAATAAAATAGAATAATGTAAGGAAAGAAAAGAAAGAAAAAAATGTCATTAAAATCGTTTATGGAAAGTAAAATCAACAAATGTGGCAGGAAATGTTCTTTTAGTATTGAAAAGAATTCTTAGTTCTTATTTAAAATTATCTACGAAATTAATAACTACTTCAGAAATACATATTTTGGATATGTTGACAAATTATCATATCACTAAAAGCAGGTCACTTTTATTTAAATAATATCGCAATGAAACCGCATTTAATATGGCAAATAATTGAATATGATAAAATAAAATATTTAAATGAAAAAATGAAAAAAGTCGCAAACAAAAACCTAAAAAATTATTTCAAAATTAAATAAAATTAATGAATTTATGAAACAAAAATGAAATGTTAAATGGATTAAATTTTAAATGTTATATCAATTTTATATTAAATTGTTTTAATGATTTTGATACTTTTATGAACAAAAACAAAAATGAAAAAAACAAAATCAGTATACAAAGAAAAAAAAACAACTACAATAATAATCTTAAGTACTATAGCACTACGTTT
>NC_051847.1:226865012-226908121 GCF_002237135.1 Teleopsis dalmanni | reverse complement strand
TTTAAAATTTTGATGATAATTTGTTTACATTTTATATGAAGTAGAAGTCATTGATTTATATTTTTTTTCCAAATTGGAAATTCTAAATATTTTGTTTCTCTCGAAATTGTAGATATTTTAGAATTCCTTCAAGCGCAAACTCCATTAAGTCAAATTTAAATTTTATGTTAAACGTTTGAATAAACGAAAATCAAGCAACTTCAATTACTGACAGTTCATTAAACAAATCACACATTGAAACGCATTGAGATACATTCCAAAATGCGTTTCAAGCAATTGTATTCTCATCATGTTCATACGATAATATGTAATATTATAGAAATGTTCTTTTGATGTTCATAATAACAGAAATGACATATGACAAATGGCAAATGAAAAATGAAAAATTCTGAATATATGTTAAAGTTATGGCGTTTAATGGACAAAAACAACAAATTTTGTGCATTTCGGCAACATGACTGCCTTTTTTATGTATCAAAATATCTGCACCTTTTGACAGTAGTTAGCTAAAATATACGTTCGAACAACGCATAAGACAGAGAGAAGTTAAATCAGCATAAATCACTGCTTTTGAATTGCTGTCAACTTAAGCAAATAGGGAAGTTATTGCTCCTGGACCTGCTGAAGATAGAGGTTCTAGCTCCTTACTTAAACTATCTGGAATGCGTACAATTATATGTGCTGGCAGTTGTGTCTTGCAAATCTTTGCCTGTCACATGCTGTGTGACAGTGACATGCGATTTGGCTTTGGCTTTATGTGCAGGGCGGCATAATAGCACTAACGTCGAGGGGCGTAGTGCGAAGTTGTGCTCGGCAGTGGCAGTGGCAGTGACATTGTAGTTGTTGGCCGTTGATGATATTAACACAGGCAGAATTTGACAAATACTTTTTACAAAACATATTTCTAAATTATGATAACTGAAACAAAAAGACAGATACTGCACTTTGTTACATGTCACTCGCAGTTACTCGTTATCAAATTATAAGAGTAATTTCTTTTTTAAGAGTTATGTATAATTCTAGAGAATATCCATTTAATTTCAATGATAAACTAGCAAAGTGTGAAAAGTGTGAAAAATGTGAAGTGTAAAAGTTCTCCTTAACAATTTGACTTGATTTGCAAATTTTTATTTCAACTCTGATTACAGTGCAAATGCTCAACATCTCTGAAATCATATTAAATTAAACCAATAAATAAGTAAAATTTTTATAAAAAGGAAGAAAATTATGCTCAAAAACAATTGTGACAAATACATAAAAAGACACTTTCAATTTTGATGACAATTGCAGTTATACATTCTCTACTCCAGCACTACGACATCGTTTAACTACTACTAAAGCTCAAACTTTTCTTATAACTGCTGTTTTGCTTACTTCATCTATTCTACAAATCGCACATTTAATTTTACTACATAGTTTTGTCTACTATCAAAAAAAAAATAAAAACTTAAATTAAAATTTAAATTGAAATTGAACATCTAAAGCTAAAAAGGATTCTTAATTAATCGAGTACCATAAAAAAATCGTTTAACGCAGTTGCAATTAAAACTCCGCAGTTAAATCTTCGCTTTTAAAATCGCTCAATAATCTTATTGTACGTCACCAGTTGTATGAGTAATAGCGCGATGGTTGCTGTAGCAATTTGTTGTATTTTGGTTCTATTGGCAGTTTTTATTGTGATCATCATAGTTGTGGGGCAGACGATGGGTGAGCCCAAGTGAGATAAGCTTCAACTGGGACCAGGAAATTTCCCAGATGGATAACAAAGGCCTCCAAATTGTTAGTTTCTACCTACAGAATTTGCCAAAATTGCCATCATATTAGTTTCCATTAAATCAATGCATTTTTATATCAGTGCATAAGAGAAACAAATTGAAAACATTTTAACATTAACATGGTATGAACATTTATTGGAACCCATTGTCAGAACCACCAATTGGCTGTGATGTGAAACATTTAGAGATTTGAAATTAAAAGTAATAAAAATTAAACTATCATCGTAATAAATAAAAAACAAAACATTACTGCATTATTCTAAAATTATATCAATTGAAATGCATTTCTCACGTGTAGCTCTCATATATACGTAATTTTTTCTTGTTATAAGTCAATAAAATGCAATTTGCTTAATACTTAATAATAACAAAAAAAAAATGTAGTGTTTTGATAAATGTGTTAAAATTTAATTATCGTTTTTTTTACAAATTAACTACATAATTAAGAGTTTTTCTATAAATAATTTAAAACAACAACACAAGCAGCTAAATAAAGTTGCAGCTAAATAAAGTTGCAGCAACATGTTTACAAGCAAACTTCATATATAAAACATCAGCATTAGATCGAACTGTGGAGTAACATGCAAATGCAACCAACACAAACACAACTAAAGAGCATCAAATTAAGCATGAAAAAATCGCGAAATAATAACTACAAACACATCCGTAAAAAATAAAATAGAATAATGTAAGGAAAGAAAAAAATGTCATTAAAATCGTTTATGGAAAGTAAAATCAACAAATGTGGCAGGAAATGTTCTTTTAGTATTGAAAAGAATTCTTAGTTCTTATTTAAAATTATCTACGAAATTAATAACTACTTCAGAAATACATATTTTGGATATGTTGACAAATTATCATATCACTAAAAGCAGGTCACTTTTATTTAAATAATATCGCAATGAAACCGCATTTAATATGGCAAATAATTGAATATGATAAAATAAAATATTTAAATGAAAATATGAAAAAAGTCGCAAACAAAAACCTAAAAAATTATTTCAAAATTAAATAAAATTAATGAATTTATGAAACAAAAATGAAATGTTAAATGAATTAAATTTTAAATGTTATATCAATTTTATATTAAATTGTTTTAATGATTTTGATACTTTTATGAACAAAAACAAAAATGAAAAAAACAAAATCAGTATACAAAGAAAAAAAAACAACTACAATAATAATCTTAAGTACCATAGCACTACGTTTCTCAGTGTACCATCGGTGTATATAGAATTAAAACTATCATGAGGCAAGACAACTTTAATTTGCAACAGTTGCAACCGTTGCAACATGTCAAGGAAACGTGAACACAACAAAAAGTTGAATAAAATTGCATACCACGTAAATACTAAAAAACTATGTTTTCCATTAAAAGTTAAATAAATTAAAATGTGTACTTATATTTATATGCGTGTTTAGTACATGTTTATATACAAAAATGTCATATATATATACATATATTGTATTGCATTAACTTGATAACACTTTTACTTACATGTGTACTTAAACAAGATATGTATAATATATTTATATACATTTTTATAAATGTTACTATTTAAAAAAACTTAGTTTTAATGTTGTGCTTAAGTGTTTACATATAAATATATACTCGTGAATACATAAATAAATAAACAAAAAATATTTTGAGTGTATCGTATATAAAATTTGTCTATAGAATATATTAAATGTGTACCCTTTCATATATTAAATACCACCAAATATTAAATACCATATAAAAATAAACCATCAGGTATAAACTATACTAATAATCGAACTTATATATTGTAATAATTTTCTGTGTTAGTATAGAAGCCAAAATTTATTGCAAATAAATTAAAATTAACTCATTACAAAATATTAAAAGATAAATGTTATCAATGTGTATACTTTTATACACACATATAAAGAAATAATAGATTAATCTAATATAAAATTAGTTTATCTAAAATTTAAACACAATAAATCCAATATAAAGGCTAATATACCAAATAATATAATAGAAAAAAGAATAATATTGCTTAAAATCGTACGTGCGCTGAGCTAAATCAATAAAAAAATACTCCTATATAAATTTATTTTATCAAATATAATATATCAACGACTTCTACACTTCAATTAAAAAAGGTAAGCATTTTAGTTTTCATTCTAATGTAGTTCATTAAAGTATAAACAATTGAATAAGGAACCTTAATAGTTATTATAACCCAATTAAAAATATATACCTGCAAAAGCGTTTCTTACTTCAGTATAAAGTCAAAATTATTATTTATATTTGGTGCACTTTTGTGAGACCCAAAACTATTAATTATGATTATACTGTCTCTTATTAATGTTCAAAAATAATTTTAATAAGTGATAATTAAAAATACATATATTGGACTTGTCATATCAATAAAAGAAAATGCAATAATAAAACTAATTTTAAAAGTTAAACGGATTCAAATAGCAAAGAAAAGACAAAGACAAAAATTTTAGTTGATTTATTGAAATTTTTCTGACCATACAATGCTGTTTCAAGAATTGCCAAGTACTCATCATCAGTGGTCTTAGGAAATATTGTCTTCTTTGCCATTCAAATCCGTCTAACTTTTAGTTTCATTTCCTCATAAAGACGCGTAACTCTCGGAAAGAAAAAACTAACATTAAAAACATTTTATTTCTGTTTTAAAATACATAACTATATTATTAACTTAGTCAAAACTTTATATATTTCAAATGAAATTTGCAGGTCTTAGTTTTTTCTTGACAGGAAAGTGAAAATAATTCAGTGTTCTATTTTTCTAAATAAACCTTTTAGATAATTGTTATATAGTAATTATTTTCGCCATTATGAACTAACTATTTTCTCTTGAGAAATCTTACTTCCGTCTCTTCGATAGATTAAGTTATGAAATATCTATTAAAAATGTAAAATTTCTCTACTTTAAATGTCACGATCACATAAGAACACAATTCTCTCTTACAAAAAATTTAGTTTTATTTTTCTTAATTTTACTTTATGCACCTTATATGCAAAGTAAATGGAACAATTAAAGTCTAAAAGTGCAAACGTTCCGAAATGCAATCTTAATTGAGTGCAACACTTATACCAGAACAATAATTTACAATACCAAAATCGGATGCAAAACCAACCACGGTGCAAAACGTAATAAAACTAACACCAGCAACCGAACATATAGAAATTAACTCGAACTAAATGAACCAGTACATTATAATGGATCTCGTATAAAACCCATAAAGATTGCAGCAAGTACAGAAAATTCAATTTAAATGCAGTAATTTTCTCTACATAAACAACAATCGGTGCAGCTGCACCAATGCTTCGAAGTATTAAAAACTCATTCCAAGTGAATGCATGAGTAAAGGATGAAATTACGAAAATATGTGCTCGAATGGCATAAGGAATGAAAACGGAACCATATGTATGAGCAAAGGAACACTAAAGTTTACATTAACATTTATTGTGGATGCACTTCTGAGAAGCTTAAGTTTCTAAACACAAGTAGGTTTGCTTGCACTGCAGATTAAGTACATATGTTGAAAAGGCCAGGAAAAATTAAAAAAAAAAATATTTACAGTTAAAATATTTTGTATTTAAAAAACAATATTTAACAAGCAAAAAAGGTTTTTTGCATTTAAATGAAAGATTTTTACATTACTTTTATAATTTACAGAATATTTTCTAAAATACTATATCATTGACCTGCTTGCTTTGTTGCACTTTCAAATGGTTCTTTGGCGTGGAAGAAATAAAAAGCGAAAGAACTCTATTTTAGAGGATTCAATCGTAAAGCTCTCCATATTGGAAATAATTTATTTATTAATTCATTTATGTTCTAAAAAAATTCAAGGTTTTTTAACAAAAAGCAGTAACGAATTTAATTTTCGCTTTCCCTATTTGGTTTGCAATCTGTATCGCCCAAATGGAAAGAATCCATCTTTTTAAGAGAAAGCTCCTTCGCAATTGCAAGCCTAACGGCAAGCACTTTTCCAACTCTTTCCTACTAGACTCTGCCAAATTACTAGCATCAACGAGTACCTCCTCTCATTCGCTCGAAGGTACCTCACGCGGCTGCACGCAAATCCCCCCAATACATATCCCTTTACCTCGATGAGTGGGTCTCTAATCTCTCCATCATCCCGTTCTTCAACCGCGACTCTCGTGTTCTCGGCGACAGAGTCCACCGCTAGTTCCTCCGCGTTTGCGTAATAACCAGCTCCCTTCACTAATACCCAATTTTCCTGGTTCACGCCCATGCTTACTAGCTTAGATGAACGTAGTTTCCTAGATATTAAGCCTATTCTTTTAATCTCTCTCTTAATTACTGGAATGGGGTTGCATCCGCTGCACACGGCTGCAATCTTCCATATTCATTCCTAAGAGGTGGTTTTAGTGGATTCAAGTCTCACAAAAATTTAATTTTAAAATATAGGAAAATAGTGCGCAATACATATATGAAAATTCTTTAACAAAAAGTGTCTTCTAAAGTAATAAAGTATTAAGAGATTAAAAATAAAAACATTTTACAAAAAAATCGATATATATAAAATTTTTTGAAAATTTTTCAGATTTCTCATATTTCAATTTATATTGTTTATTGGGGTTATTTTGATTAAAGTCACTCTAATGATTATGGGTTTAGTGTGTATTTACATATGAAGATATTTGAATAGATATAGTCCTCAAAAATAAAAAAATCAAATATGGTAAGTATATCAGCAACTTCATATCCCTTATTTTGGTTTTGTTTAAAACATTTACAATATTTAATAAAATGTTTTTATGTTATTCAATTAAAGCGAAAGCAATTGTTTCTTTATACTAGTTTTCAAGATTTCAAGATTTGTAAATTGGAATTTAATCCTTTGTTATACACACATTTTCTCATTTCTATTTGTTTACACAACAATTTTCCGCTGTGCACCAACTCACCTTCCAGTTGAAAAAAGATTACTCATACGCCAAGTAAACCTTGTTGACACAATCAATTCCAGCAACAAAAACAAAATTGAACAAATGGCGCCATTTGAAATTAAACATTTTGTTTGTTTATATAAATAATTCAAAAAGAAGACATTATAAATGCTTTGGCTGTACACAAACTTTGAATACCCTTTACACGTTTCACACATATTATTTTTATTTGATTGAAATAAATATTACTTTTTATGTGTGTATTTGATTTAAAATATCTAAAGTTACTATATACATAATAAAAGTATTAAAATCAATTTTAAAAAACAAAAAAAGTTAGGTTGGAGTTGCGGCCTTGTTTCCAAAAAGTCCACTTGAGCTCTAATGATAGCCCATTGTGGTACCACAGGAATATAATTGGTACATAGATTTAAATCAGTCAGCCAATACCAAAAAGGTAACGACTCCCCCATTAAGTAAAGGAAAACCAACCTGACAGTTCAATAAACTTGGCCAGGTCCCTAACATTACAGAATGACAGCTCAGTCAGTTCGGTGAGAAAAGGAGATCCGAAAATTTTTAATCTTCTTCTAGCTAAAGAAGAACACTGACACATAAGTTGGAGCACGGTCTCCTACGCATCCTCAGAGCCACAACCTCAATGTAGTGCTACCAAAAATTTGATCAATTTAATGAGGAATTTAATATATAAAATTCAATAAAAAGAAAATTGTATAGGAAAAGATTGAAACTGATCAGAATAGTAAGTGGTTTGCGGTAGTAGGAAATACTTTCGTGAGCTAATACTTAAAATTAAAGCTTGCACAGTTCTGTTGCAAGCATGGTATATGTTCCAGAACTTGCTAAAATTGGTCCTTATTAAAAAATGAGGAGGAGATAACTGTATGATAAACTCCTTCATTTAATAATTTTTGTCAATTGATTTACCAATAATTGTAAAAAAGTCAAATATATATGTAGGCGAGCAACATTTGAAGAATTCTTCTTTATGAAAACTGAAATATATATAGTGGTTCTTTCTCAAATCAGAAATTAGCTTTACACTGTAATTCAATTTCAAATAGCTGTTAGATATCTTTTCCATATGAATCATTAAATGAAAAATATAAAAATTATTTAAACACACTTTTGTGGAAGAACACAAATATTCATCCTTAACTATGTTCATCTATAATACAGTCTTAACTTTTCACTATATCGATGTATATTTTATTTCGTCTATCAGTTTCAAAATAAATAATATATACTTTTAATCGGATTTCCAAAGTCAACCTTACTGTGTTACAAATGTCACTACAAACTTTATATTGCATTCGAATGTTTTGTATGCTTTGAGAAAAAAGGGGAAAAAATCTCAGAAAAGCACACTTAACTTATAATAGTAAGTATTTCCAGTTCCGTTTCCGTTCTCAATGTATGCAAAAACAAAAAGGTTTGATCGGAAAATGTTGTTGGTTAAAAGGAAAAGTGAATATAATCCAAAAGTGTTGGAAATTGAATTTACACAACATTAAATATGAAAAAGTGAAGAGGCACATACAAATATACACTTCACTTGTATATCTGAGCTTTCTACTTCACACCTACGGGAGCAGTCACATTTTCATACATATATTATGCTGAGAAATGCTTTTAAAACAAAATCCATCAAATTTTGACTAAAGGCATTCCATATTATTAATTTTGCTGTAACTCACGTATTTCTGTAGCTTATTTTCATGCAGATTAGTATGACTTTAGAAAAGTATTTCACTTTAGAATACATACAAACATGTTGAGGTTGAGATCTCCTCCTACATGTTTCGATATAACAATATTTGCATTAGAATAGCATAAATTTGCGTATATAGCAACGATATCTGTTTACTGCCTTCCCAGTTACTAAACTGAAGATATGAATCTGAATTATATTGAAGAGATCAAATATTTGTCATAATATAAAAGTAATTAATATTCCACTAATCATTTTCTTTAGTTAATTAAATATAAAGTGAAACTAGAAATAACTTCATGCAATAGTTTAAGTATAAGAGTGCATACATATATCAATAAAATCAATAAAAAAAATCTAAAAATGTACATTGTGTTGTATATCAAGAAAAAAAATTAAATGTTTCTTAAATTTAATATATAATACAAATGAACT
This sequence comes from Teleopsis dalmanni, assembly GCF_002237135.1. Taxonomy (NCBI): domain Eukaryota; kingdom Metazoa; phylum Arthropoda; class Insecta; order Diptera; family Diopsidae; genus Teleopsis; species Teleopsis dalmanni. The sequence goes on along the minus strand of NC_051847.1, from coordinate 226,899,261 downwards.
CAGTGTTTTGTAACATATTTGAAGTGACAGTCGTAGTTGATTTGTTATCTTAATGCCAATGATAATGTTGATATTCTCTTATAGTGCAAAAGTCAATGATTTGAGCTCATTCAGCCAGAAGTAACAAAAGTAAACACATTTACACTTGACTGAGTTCACACAAAATAACTTTGTTTCTTTAAAAAAAATGAAGAAAAATCTCAACGTTTTTTAATGATTTTTTACTCATGAATTTTATGAATAAAATAAAAGTTTCGTAGAACATATACAATAACTAGGAGTAGTGCTCACCTAGTATGAATGTACACACTTCAATTCATTTATTTTACAAATTAAACATTTATTATAATTTATTAATCATATCAATGTAATTTACTTTATATAAAAATTTATATTTTCTTTAATATTTTCAGGTATGTTATTACCGAATGCAAAGAGTAAGTGCAATATTAATAAATAATAAAATTTATATTAACTTTAAGTATTAATGAAGTACGGTATTGAAATCAATTATATGTTCCTATTGAATATATTAAGCCATTGTCTTAAATTTAAAAGATATAAGATAGTTTCGCTTCATTAAACATTTAATCCTTCCAATTAAACTGATGGATTCTATGTAGAGCTTCTATACTTTCGTAAACCTTTCAATGTTTGCTACAGCTGTGGTTAACGACTTATTAAGAAATACCAAATGAAATACCAAAATATAATTTCTCTTAATTTTAATTACAATAATTGAAAAATTATTATTTCTAAGAAAAACAATAACTTAATAAATTAAAAGAAATTGTAATCTTCTTCAACAATATCTTTTATTAATCTTTATTAATAAACAATTTATAATTGCAAATAACAGTACTTATAGTTATAAAGTTAAGGATAACAGTCTTGAAAATATATCAAACATCAAAGTGAACATAAATTTTAGACTTAGAAATTCTTTACTATGAAATTAAATTATTCATTCTTATTCAATGTTATAAAGAAATAAAAATTTCAACTTACATCTAAGTTGGCAGCTCTACCAATCTTAAGTGCTTGAGGAGAATATTTGAAATTCATTTAAGCATTCAATTCAACTGATTATGATTAGCTTAATTGATATTGAAAGTAATTATAAAATTATTGGAAAATAATTAGATAGTAGACTACATAGCGAAGAGCCCTTTCCCATTAATAGCACATGTGCATAGTGCATATAGAACACATAGATGTACATATATGCACATCTAAAAATATATGTGCAATCAATTAATAACAGGAAATTACACAATTTGTATGCAAATCGAAAAACCCCGGTAGTGTGAAGTAGGGAGCTTAGCACTGAGTAGCAACATGGCTGCTGCACGTGTAGCTAATGTAAGCAGCATGCAGCATGCAACAAATGCTGTTTAGAATGCAGAAATATATTCTATATGAATTATAAGAAAAATGAGTTAAAATTCTATGATATTAAATAAAAAATGGAACAACTGTCTTAGTAGGAACGGCATACCTATAAAAGCAAAATGGAATCTATTTCTAGCAATAAGTAGAGCAATACAATCATATGGTGCTCAAGTATGGGGTTGTACTCTGTTCGAAGAGGTGGATAAACTACAATTATACTTCTTAAAGAAAATATTGAGAATGCCACAATTTACGCCAACATATATTTTAATGTTAGAGACTGGGGCGGAAGATGGACATTTATATACCTTAAAATTGCACCTCAATTACATTTTCAGAACCATGTATATATATGGTACCGAAAGATTACCCAATCAATTGACCAAAAAATTGTTAAATCTTAACCTTTCTTGGGTGCAGGTTCTAAATGAGCTGGGAAATGTTTGCGGCATAAATTGGAATCAACAAACAGCATCGCGAAATCTTTGGAAGGCAAATAATGAACTGCTGTTGACATTTCTGAAAGCTGATTTGAGGGAAAAATATATAAGTAAATCCCAACAAACTAACCGAATATATAAAGACTTAACACCATCACTAGGAAAGGAATATATAGCTGACATAACACATATTAAAAATATCACCTGGATACTCAAAGCAAGAAGTAGCATGATACAGCTAAATGGAAACAGATTTGATATATATACGAGTAGATCTGCGCTCTGTAGTATGTGTAATTTAGATGAGACTGAAGATATTGTGCATTTTCTTGGTCGTTGTCCTATTCTACAAGAGTTCCGATTGGCTTGCTTTGGTAAAGCTATTCTATCTTATGAAGGCATTATAAATGTTTTAAACGGTTCGGAGGTAGAATGGGTAAGAGTAGCAGAATATGTAAAAAATTGTATAGCATATCGGTATTATTTAATATCACAATATAATAATTAATATATAGTTTGTGGCTCTTCTATCATTTATAATGTGTTTATACTAGTTTATTGTTATACTCACTATTGCAAAACTACTTTTAATACTACTATTACAATATAAGTCGACGGACGACATCGTGTCACAGTCGCTATTTTAGTTATATTTATTTTTATATTTATTTATATATTAATTTAAGATACATCATATTGTAAAAATGAAATTTAAAATGAAAATAAATATACATACATACATACAATAAAAAATTATTGATTTTATGTAGCACTTAATGCATTTGCTACATAATTTTTATTTTTGATATTTTTAACATGGAATTGCTATTAGCCTACATAAGCAATATGTAAAAACTCTCAAATATTCTTTTCGGAAATATCGGAAAAATATTTTTTTAACGCATATTTATTTATTGCTGTTTTTTATGTTTTAAATGTAATTTAACTAAAATGCAAGATGCAAATTTCATCAAACAAAATTTAATGGCAATCAAGCGTTAAGTGCATGTGCAACCAAATCAAAACTTTCTGTTCCATTTAAATGAATTTTCCTATAATTTCATGGTTTGGTTTTTTCCGATTTTTTTTACCAACAAGGTTATATAGAAATTGATCAAAGTTTTCAATGATTTCATGGTTCCATTGATGCTTGCTATCGAACAGCCTGAATTGCTTTAAGTAACGACGAAATCAAACAATTGTTTCAATTAAAATTGTTTTAAAATAAAACAAACAACCTTTTTAGAGGGTTTGCAATTTTCACTTGAATAACTGATTTTGTAATTATAAAATTGATTTAGCTATAGGGCTCATATTAGAGAAGAAGACATCTTCTTTTAAAAACAATCGAAAAAGTAAACAAAATTTTATTTAACAAATTGAAAAATGCACACCAAAAACTAGAAAAAAGAATTAAATTTTCTGTTCAGTACTAACAGTTAAAATATTTTTAAAAATTATATTAAAATAAGCCTAGATTTTTATTATACCACATAAAGTCTTTTAGCTTAATTATAAAGACATTTAGGTTTTGAATGCAATAGATTTGCAATGAATGCATTTACCTCATTCTTAGCGTTACCATGATGAGTCTATCGTCCCTGCTCGGGCGCCAGTTAAATATTAATTTTCATTCGTCCGGTATTCCGTGTTTCTTGTTCGATAGATCAAGTAGAAGAGACCGAGCGCACTTTTGCGGAGTTGAGAGCTATCGAACAAGTGGATGTCCCGTTTGGTAGCAACCATGTGTTCAAATAATATCGCATGATTACTCCGTTAATGAAACTAAGCAAAGGGCCGGATTTGGGAGACGCGTGTTTGGGAGACACAAAGTTTTAAACTCATACGTGATTATGATACAGTATGACTTAACCAGCCTATACTCCTCATACACTTCAACAATTTAAGCTTATTCTAAAGAAAGTGATACACCTATTGTGTTATTCAAAGTAATTGGCAACTATTCATAAAGAGATTAGGAAAATATAAGCCAATGAAATCCCCCAACTTTTCGTAAAAAAATTGATTTCATCAACTTGTATATTTCATTTTATTTCCTTAAAATAAATAGAATAAAAAAATGTTATTTCCCAACAAATAGAAATATTTCTCAATCGAAAATATGTACAAGTAACAGTCATCCATACTGTATAACTCCAATATGTACCTGTACATAACTTTAATTATATGTCACTTTAACTGTTCCATTGAGAAAAACTCTGTTAATCAACTCTGTGACAAATTTATTAACTCTTTCATATCAATGAGATGCTTAACGCAGCATCTGTATATACTCATAACGTATTCATATAAACTTATTTGAAAGTTATTGTTGGCTCTAAAATTATGTCACCCAATATTAATAGCCATTTAAATGGGAAAACTAATACTTTATCGCAATATTGTCCTTTATATAAAATAAACAAATGGACCATTACGGCAGTATCAGCAAGAACACTCAACTCATGATGCATCATTTATACGCCCGTCATCCAGTCGTCAATTGTTGTCAATTAATCAATTCGTTGGAGATGAATGTGTCAGTGGATGGCGTACAAAATGACGCTCATCTATTTGATGTTTCAACGCCGAAAATTTTGACAACATTTGACTTTTTTGGTACTTTCATTCGAGTACATGAGTTATATGCTCGAAGCATTCTTGCTCCGATAGTACCACGTAAGTGTTGGTGTTGCCATATATGGTAGGAATTTTTACACATTAATTCTCATTTTCATGAAAACATCAAACATAGATGCTCGAAGGTATTTGCTGTTGTCAGCTTACAGCAAAAAAACAAAAGTACAAAAAAACTAAAAAAATATTAACTAAACTTTAAGAAAATAACAAACAAAAATGTTTAACAAATGACTATGTATGGAAAAATGTTGGTTGGATGGGCCCCATTATCCTTACGAACAGAGCACGCATATTTTTTGAGTTATGATGTGAAAAAATGCGTAACGCTGACATTACGTGTTTTTTAATTTTTTTTTGTTTCTTGTGTTGTATACTATAGATACAACGAAAATTACAAACATGTTTCCCTTGAGAGTATTCCATTTATATATTCTTGAGTTCAAAAAAAAACAAGCAACATAAAATCAGTTCTATTTACGAACAAAATATTTATTTCATAAGAGAATTTCTTATGTATAAAATTAAGAAAACTGTATATTTATATGTATATATATACCTTCACTCACTGTAACAATTTTGCATTTCATATCAAGATCAAAGTAAACCCTTTAAGTTTGATTTTATTTCCTTTTTAAGCGTCATTTTAAGCGCTTGACTTAATTTTATAAAATTTTTTACTTCCGGTTAAACGATTTTAATCTTTCACCTCAAGCGTACCTAAGTTAATGTTATGCTTGATGATTAATCTTGATGATCTTACTACACTTACTTTAAGACATCCAAACCAACCACACTTAAAGAAGCCATCAAAAACCCGATACGATGGTGTTTCATCATCACGTGCGTAAAATTCCAAGCGAAGAATTTTGTTTTCTTTAGAGGATTTATAATTTTCTGATACATATATTTATATATTTTACAATAAAGTTGTTTACATATATATGAACTTTTCGAACTTTGGCAAAGGCAACCTTCAAACGGATGTCTCCTCAATTTATATTTTCGTGGGTAGTGTTGCTGTGTGTTAGTCACCATTTTTCATGTACAACAAAAAAGTTTATAAAACCAATAAATCTTTAGGAAAAACTTGTTTAGTTTATTAAAATGTCAACGTTTTTATTTGAACGAACATTCGAGTGCAAAACACACAAACCAACTATTTAACAATAAAAGTGTAATAAAAACACAAATAAATTCTAAAGAAATGTTTCTTTAATTTACATACAAATTAGATCTTCAACTTTTTTGTTTACTTCAAATTCAACGCCCCGCCATATTCCTTATCAAAACTTAAATAATATTAAACTTTATTGCAAAAATTATAGGTTATTTTCAGCTCCTTCAGCACTGAAGCTACCGAAAGTATGTTGCTTTTTAGATTAAATTTGAGACGAGCCTTTTAAAGGCTATTAAAGTTTCATATAAGAAAAATGTTTGTATATATAACATATATATATGTTTATATATAACATATAAAAATTTTAAAGCATCTACATGACAAAACCTATGGATATTTATTTATAATTACAGATAAAATATAATAGATATAAAGAACGAATATTTTAAATATATTTTCGTTGCAGTTTCTCTTAATATATGCAAAAAGTTCAGACTTTTTTGTTTATGGAATTTATATTACTTCGTTTACACAATCCAAATCACTTATTGGTACCTATAACTATAGCAGATACCAGAGAACCCTATCAAAAGAAAACAATCTCAACAAAATGGACCTGTCCGAAGAGATAGATTGTAGACTCTGCTTAGAAGCAGAGGAGACAACCAGCCACATTCTATGTGACTGCCCAGCCTTGATCTGGGCCAGGAGGAGGTCACTGAGTTGGGAATTGCTCTCCCCTTCCGACATTAGGAGGTCCTCAACGGCCGACATTTTAGCCTTCATCCGGAAGGCGGAATGTCTTCTGTTCAGTTAGGGTCTGTTGAAGCACAAAAGATCAACATGGTCGCAGTGCTCTGCTCAAATGGGAGCTAGTACCCCGTCCTTTCTCTATCTCTATCAAAAGAAAAACTTAGAATCATCACAGGAATCCTAACAGGGCACCGAAACTAAAATACCACTTTTCAAGACTGGGTATACTTACGGCTGCAAACTGTAGATTCTGTAAAGAGAATGAGAGTAGGCCACAAATGTGCTGTTAGAATGCCCTGCGCTAATGTACATACGGAATAGGCTCCGGGGAATATATATTCTTACGAAAGCGGCAATAAAACTCTGTAAATTAGGTAATATACTACATAGAGACGTACTCTAAACCCAGAAGAGGGCACAAAAGACCCGACGTTCGCAATGTCACATCTCTTAACAATATGGATATTATTTCGTTGTAAATATTGCAGTTATTTTCAATCACATATTTCACTTTTTTTTACGTATCGTTTTCTAAAAGTCTTTTTAATTCATTTTTGAGTTCAGAGTGAAACTCATATGATTCGTTAAGTTATAAACAATATTAGTTAAAGCGAGTAAATGGCTAATATTTTTAAAAATATTGTTGAAACTCTCTTGAGACTTTTTAAAGCTGCCATTAGACCATTTCTTGATTCATCTATAAATTATTTAAAAAGTATACTTTATTCTGATTCATTTTAATTAATAAGTGACTTCGTATACATATTAGTATGTTTTTCATAAAAATTCTCTTGTATGAGTATATGGTATTTATACATAAATAGCTTTTGACGCTGTATGTTATATAAGTATACCTATGACATTTACAAAATACTGCATTTAATTTATCTTCACATCTCTCGTTCAATATTATTTGCCATTCCTCGACTAATATTTAAATTGATGCCGCCATATCCTGCACTTTAATTACAATTCCTTTTTTATGGATGTAATTAAATAAATTTAATATCTTTCTTTATGTTTTTTTTTACCCATAAAAATAAAAATCTACATGTAGATATGATGTATTAGATATATATGCTTGCTTTGTATGTAACGATCTGAACAATATGATACATGGCAGAGTTCAGGTAACCGTATGTATACTGCACACTCAAATATCTTTAAATGGTGCAAAATTTAATAACAAAAATTTTTCATACATTTACAACACTCGATAAATATTTCAATGTCAAAAATCTCATAAATGTTGGCCCTGAGTAACACAAAAAAGTAACCCTAAAAGGAAAGAATTTGAAAAAGGACAAAGCCATACCAAGAAAAAAGCAACTCTAGAAAAGGCAAATATTCTACAAAAGTTATATTAAAAAGGGCCAATGGATCAGGGTTGCAAGCATACACTTCACCGTACTGACACTGACACAAATGCTACTACAAATCAATCAATAATTGCCTATAAACGATACTAAAAGTAGCAGCATCAGCTGCAGCAGCCATAAGGAGAAGTGTTGTAGTAATACATTTGAGGCATTAGTAATGGCAGTAACGTGGCATGTCATCATGATTCATTTTCAGACACATGTGAACACATCACGCCGCAGCAAAATTGCAATGAAATTTTAGTATTATTTTTTATGCCACGGCCACAAACGACTCCCCTAGTCAGCCTTTCTCCGCCTATCCGCCTCTCTGTCTGATGTAACTTAACATACGAGTACGTGTAGATATGCAAAAAATGCTGCAGTTGTCACCACTTAACTTGCAATCAATAGAAACTGCGCTTACCACACTACAGCATCCCGCTATCTCCTTTCATTTCATTTCATGTCTTATGGCTGCTTGCTCTATTGTATTCCACTTCATTTTTCATCTACATAATATCACCAAGTGGCAAGTATCTACAAAAGCAGCTATCACATTAAAAAATACACGAAATTGCATTGAAGATGCTCATTATCAGCATGGAGCACTCTTTGTTATGTCCTCTCGTACAATGAGGAATCTGCGTTGTTATTTCTTCAAAAGGCAGTCACGAATGAAATGCCTGCATAACAAGCACAACAATGACAATAGCATTCAATAGCTTTAATAGTGTATCTTGGAATTGTATAATTTTTTTACATTAGATATCATCTTGACAATATCTTTTACAGATAATTTGACTGCTTTGTATTCTCAACAGCTTTCATAATAAAACGCGGATAAAAGATACTGCAAAGTCTTTTCTTCAATAAAAACGTTCACCTAAACTTTGAACTGAAATTGATTGATTGTATTTTGGTACATATTTTCAAATTGAATGCTAACTTTTATCTTAGTTAAATCATTTTGAAGCTGCGTAAGTAAACATAAATTATACAGAAGATGGATGATAGAAGATAGAATATGTAATGTAATATGTAAAGAAAAAATAATTCTTTGTTATTTGCATTAGAAATGTAAATTTATACCAGAATTTCCATTAAAATTTTATAAAATATCTGAAAACATTCACAAAATAATTAAAAGAAATTCAAATTAATAAGAGAGTTTATACATTTAATTTCAGAAATTAATTCTTCAATAAATTTCTAATATTTATTAACACCTCTTCAATATAATATGTATGTATATCTTTTCTTGTCTTGTACATATTTATCTTTCATCTAATATATCTAACAAATCTAACTTCCGTATGTTTATGTCCGCGAGACTCGAAGAATAATCATAGGTTAACTTAAAATTCATACACACCTCTGCATTTCTATATACATTTAATATTATATAGATTTTATTATCCGAAGTTCACATGAGAACCGAAAATCCAAACTTCTAAATGCAAGCAAATGACTATATGCACACTATTAAAATTTTTTCAATTCATTGCTTCAAAAATATTAACTATTGCTTGATGAAAATCTCTGTAATTTACTAACTATTAGTTGAAATATTATCATATTTTGATACAAACATCAAATATCAAACATCTTATTCCAAATAGATTTTCAAAGAAATGTTACTCGTATATTAGACCACAAACTTTCCTTTTCATTTCTTACAAATATTGGTCTACAAATGGGATTGACCCATTCACACTTTGTGTAGACCGACTGACACCACAAGAATGGTGATTGAGTGGAACGCGATGGGTAGCAGAAGATAAGGCAGACCTACACACACTTCAAGAAGGCAAATTGATATGGAAATATCACACATGCGGTTGAAGCTACTAGCCAACAATAGTACCGAGTGTATCCCTATGCTCTTCCTAGGAGTTAAAGGATTCAACATATAATGTATATATTTGAAAGATAATAGAACCATACATTTCTTTGTAACTATTGATAATACAATGCCAATTTTTTTACTCTTCTAATGAGTATTTCTGTTTAAAACTATGAGGAACTAATATCATTTTATGTGATTAGATCGAATTAAAATTATTGGTCCACTTTAAAAATTCTTCTTGTTTTATGGCGTTCATGGACTGTTGCTGTTTAGAGCGTAAGAGAAAATAATAATATTAACAAATAAAATTAATTTTTTAATTTTCGATAATAAAAAATTAATAGAAATAATGGTGCCATTTTTTATATTCAAGATTTGCAAAGTAAGATTCGGCTTTACATAAACTATCTTTTATATGAATATATACCACATTGATTAATTATACTATTTTTGATTTTTATTTTATTTTTATTGTTTTAATTTTTTTAACCTGAACGTAATATTTGAATGATAGGATGAAAGACTTGATAACCAATTGTAACAACCCGTGCCGACTATATATACACTGATTTAATGAATTACTGAAATACCTGAGCATATTTAAAACACCACAACATTTAACAGTTAGTAATTAAAATTATTTTCATTTCTCACAAAAATCATTAAAAACCCAAAAGAAGTGACCCACAAAAACCTAACATAACATAGGTTCAAAGCTAATGGCTTGAGGTCATTCAAGTACAACTGACACAACAAAACAATTTACACTTCACTTAATTTGCACAAATGTTTGCCAACTTTATTGCTAAACATAAAAGGACACCCATAACCAACCTTTGTGATCCTTACACAGTACGGAAATAAACGAAAAGGACGTCAACCAACCAAAAGGACGACTTGACCAAGACGAGGAATAAAAACTAAAAACTTTCAAAGTGAAATAAACAGTTTTAATTGACAAGCTGCTGACTTCAATGAGACATTTTTATATTATAATGACATTGTTGGTTTTAAAAAGTACGAGTGTACATATGTACATATGTATATGCGTATTGTATATATTAATTTTCCTTTTAACCTTTATATGCATTTTTTATATAATATTTGTATATCAAATTATGAGAAATTAAATTAAATTTGTTACTTTCCTTGCTCTTCTCTTGCAGGTACGCATATATTAAGCACAAATCGTGAGTAAAAGTCTTTTCAAAATATTTGATTGAAGTTGTTTTTGGTGTATAATTTGTATAGATTATGTTTTGAATATACGAGTACACTGAAAGACTCTAAAAAATCCATGAACCAGAAAAAGATTTACAGCAAGTAATGCATTTCCTTAAACCACATCACACAATTGCAAATTATAAATATTTTTTTTTATTTTGGCCACTGACAGTCCTTACCAAAAAATAATTCAAACAGAAATTCTGCTCCTCGAAATTTGTTCAACAGCTTCATTTGCAAATGTAGAATAAATCCATAAATCCAAGGGGAGACTTCAGATATCCTCTAACAAGCAGTGACTTAAAATTGCAGTCCAACACACTTTTTATACTTGTAGATACTTTAGTTTTTTCTTTTTTTTTCGTGATTGCGATATTTAAATTGTTCTGAAACTTTAGTAAAATTAAATTTCCTTTCTTCGCTTTCCAACCTTGTTGCTTTAGATACAAATATTTTCAGGATAATATTCAGTAATGAAACGTGAAACGTGAAACGTTTCAACAGCAATTGAATATTTAAAATGCTTATGAAGTTAAATATCTCATAAATTTTAAAATGAACTTAAATGTACACATCTCATAGATTCTTATGCGATTATTTTATTCAATTATTTTGATTTTACAAATATTTCGTAGAAATGGAAATTGAAGAGAAAACTCGTAAAATTCCTTAAGAGTGCCATAACTTTTTTCATTAAGGATAAACTTTTGTTAATTTCTGTGGTTTTTACCTATTATAAAATTGCTTAATTTAAATATTTTTAATGAAGAAATTTCAATTTAATTAAATAAATAACAGAACAAAATAAAAAAGAGAGCAAAGTAAATTTCAAGAATTCTTAATGAGAAACTTTTTTTAATAAGAAACCTAATAAGTTTTTTTATTACCATGACAATTTATTTAATATTGAATGAGATATACGTTTTTGTTATACTACACTACCTGCGATTTTTAATAATAGTTTTTCAACTCATATCAAGAATAAATATATAATTTAATTTTATCAATTACTCAAAATGTAACTCTTATTAAACATAAAATTACATCATTATTTTTAACTCTTGCAAAACAGTGATATATACATATAATATATAAATAAAAATATAAAACATTAGAAAAAATATTAGGAATGCATAAATATACAAAACATAGGCTGTGTGGATGAGTTCACATAGAAATAGAGTAACGCTCTGCTCTAGAAACAGCCTACAAAAAATATAGGACGAGTTGGTAAGATTAGAATAATAGTTACATAGAGTTAAAGAAAATATATCGGTAGAATTCCTAGAACAAATTGCACGTATTTGTTGATAACTAAACTGACTATTCTCATTTCAAAACCCCATTTCAAATTTAAAACTATGTCATACGGAAAAAAAGAGTGCGCAAAACGATAATTAGAACTAATCCCATATACGAATGTGGTGTGAATAGTGAAAAGTAGTGACATTGCAAAGCTGACTTTAGATAGCTTAATACAAACTCTCTGCAATAAAAAAATTAAAAGAATAGTAAATAACAAAATCCTTATTTAAAGTAACAAATTCCATTCCATAAAGTACGTGGTTCATGTAGTTGAAATACTTCCTGACAGACCTTCGAGCAAACGTTTACCACAGTCATAAAAAATAATAGATGTTCTACTTCCTTTCCGAGAATAATATCAAACATAAAAGATATATTTATTTAGTTATAGAAACTAAAGTGTGAAAATATTTAAATTATAATCTAGATATTTTAATTGTAGTATAAATAATATTTATCAATTTTTATTATTTATCCTTGTATAATATGTATATATAATATAGATATAATATAAATAAACATAATATTTTGTTTCTTATCCTTACTAGATACGAACAGCGCAGTGAAGAGAAAGAAAAATTGTCAGTTTGTGTAAAAACAATTGAAGTAGCTCAGGAAGACTAGATAGTCAGAGCCCTTTAATTCTGGATTTTTGTATATCTTATCAATGGTTTTCATGAAGTTTTAGAAATCTTTGATTTTTTACTAATTTTTATGTTACTCTACTATAAATGCATAGATGTGAAAAACAGAGTCTTAAAATTTAAAAAATTACCCATTTCACTTGAAATTTTTCCATAAAATCTTTTGAAAGAACTTCAAAAAACATTTCATTAAATTTTTAAACTCATTTGAGTTCATTTAGTTAAATTAATTACCATTTTTCATTTATTTTTTGGTTGCTTTGAATTTGAACCCATTTAAAAGCAAACAAAAAATATTTTTAGACGTTCATGGAATATGAGTTTTCCAGCAAATTTAGTTGCCTTGAACGTTTTCCTTTTTAATTAAAAACCACGGAGCGGAAAATAACATCTAAAATAAAATTAAAATTACTACAATTAACCGAAATATATTTGCTGCTTTACCCATCAGTAGTAATAATATTTCCCTAAACGCACACATGTGCATATATTTTTCATTAGCACAGGTAAAGTTCCTTTATTCAATGAGGATATATGACGCCCGAAACCTAAACCCAGTTAACCAAGCTTTATTAGAATCCTTGCGCACTTATTTTTATGACAGAAAATATGGCAAATTATTATGATGAGTACATCGCAGCTGTTTTTGTTAATATTGTCGTTGCTGGTAGCGTTGGCTCCAACGTTATGATGACAGCAACTGTCGTTGATTTGTCCTTCTTATTTTATTTTTGGTAAGTTTTATCGGAGCCCTTCCCATATGTAATGCATATGTTTGACAAAATAAGTATAAGATTGTGAGTATGTGAAAGGACATTAAAGAACACCTACTCATATTATATGCTTCAATTAATTTCCTTTTCCTTTTATTATTGTGGAAGTTGTAAAAGGATTTTTTTCGGACGCCTATTTTATTATGGGAATTAAAAACGTTCTTAAACAAATTTTATGGAGATGAGTTTGCCTAATTGCATTAGATTATCATTTTAGCAACTGGACTTTGATATAAAAACTAACTTATTGCATTAATTTTATTTTGATTAAGAACGTATTCCACAAGCTATTTCCAAACTCCATTTTATTATTATGTTTCTTAAAGTATTAAATAGTCATATAGTGGGCTAATTTTGTTAATTTAAAGATTGAAGTTCTAGAAAAGTGGATCAATAGGTTACTATTTTAAATGATTAATTTGTACATAACTAAAAAAAAAGCAAAATTATATCAATAATATTTATAAGAACCAGTAGCTAAGATTAAAATAGCGAGTTTGCAAGTTTTTTAACATTATTTTAGCCAGAGATGGCATCCTTTTTTCTGTTTCTAAGTGCCTTATCTGCTTCAAACGTTGCCAACTTCATGAAATAGTAGCAATATACTTTTATTTAACCATTCTCTTAGATTTTTAAGACAGTGGATAAGGTACTACCAATTTAGTAACATGTGACTAATAAGTTAAAATGGGATTTATTAATGAAACTTTTCTTAACTTAATATAATATATATGTCTTAAGAACTTGTTAAGTTATAAATACGAACATTTTTAAATTCATTTAAATTTAGATCATTACAATAAACAAATGCCTTCGAATAAAGTTTCCTTATTTGAATCGCTATTCACTGTATGATCCTCGAGAAAAATTTAATTTGCTCAATCCCTTGAACAGAATAAAGTTAATAACGCATCATAATTATGCTTTTAATACGAGTAATATCATACGATTATTCACAATCAAGCGACGAATAACAGTCGAAGCTGTTAAAATCATTCGTACCAGTTATATTTTTCTCTTGATAGCCATCAAGTTCATCAAGAATTCTATATTCTTTTGAAAAAAAAAGAAACATTCCCTTTAGACAGATACTAGCCCTTACCCAACACTTATTTTATTCAAATATTAAATAGTAGATAGTAAATAATACTGGCAGTTCATCTCACAAGAAGACGTAACTCACTTAGACTCTGTGATACCATAATTTTAGGAACGCGCTAAGTGCTTTAAGGAACATTTTGGACTTGGAAATCACTATGTCATTATAAATAAATTATAAATAGGGAATAGGGAATATGTTTCTCATTTTTCTATAAGCCAAAGTCAAGCGCCTAACCGATCAACATGCCTGCCTGTAAGACAATATCCCGTGAATATAGTATTTTTGTATTTTACAGTGAGGGACGACCAAAATCAGCAGCTCTGGGATTCCATCCTGATTATAGTCGGTTCATGTCATATGTTTGCTATACCAAAATGTTGGTCCAAGGTTTTGAAATAATTTAAGTCTATCATCAGTTGAACTAACGCCAATGAAATATTCACGTTTATGCAAATTGATGTTATAAGAAGTAGTGTATAATTTCTGGACACTTTGTCCAGTTTATTTATATCCATTACAGATTAATCGAAATGTACAAATACTCCATTCCATTCCATATTCATATATAACATAAATATTAAATTTTAAAATTAAAAACCGTGTCAGTTTTTTTTCTTTTAAACTGTTCAAAGAACTTTTAATGATTAGAGGTTTTAGCTGTCACTTACATAATTCAAACGTTTGAAGAAAGGACTTTTCTGCAAAATACTACCACTTAAATACACAAATCATTAAGCAAAGCAAATGTATAATAAAACACTTTTCACACATTTAGTTTACAGCCATCATAACTGATTATCATTTTAAAAAGGGAATAAACGACATGGGAACCGGGAATCGTGTTTTCATTCACAGCTTAGTACGTCTTTGTATTAACTAATTGTATACTCAAACATATTTAGCTAATCTCGTTTGGGGTCACAAGATGGCAGTGATAAACTTAGGATAATAAATTATGTTTAAGTTCTTTGTAATATTGCAAAAGATGTCAAAATAGAATATAACATACAACATACTCAACAACAAAAATGACAACAGAAAAGGAAATCCTCATTGCACACGAAAACTGCCAACTGCAGGAAAAAGTATTAAAATTTTAAAACGAGCACACTTAAGTCACACTCTTAACACTAAAGCATGCTTAATACCCTTTAACTTACAAACAAAACGCTCGGAAAGGTAAGAAATACAGGGTGTTTCTTACCTCTCCGTGCTGCAGTTCTATACAACAATTGAGTTCTACAGTTATTTTTTCTACTAAAATCACTACAATAACATTTTCTCACACACGAAATACCAAAACAAATACTTAGTCTGAAATCTCTATCCATAACGACTAGTGTTTAGGCTTTCATAATACCCACCTCACCCTCTATAGATCAAACTAAACACATGTCTTCTTTAGTATTCTTCTTTAGTATGTATGTTTTAATATATAAAATTTTATTAAAGACTCAACACTTAAAGGGATTCATATTTACACACGCAACTCATACATCCTTGGGGCATAATTTTGTAATTTCCAAAGTACTGAAGTTGTGGTATCAAGCAACATCTTACTTTATGCTCTGCAAGCTGTAAGCAGTAATATGGGCTATAATGTTTTATATGAAAAGTAAAATGTTTAGGCTTTGATATTAAAATGTTAATACGTTTTCAGGTGCTTAGTGATGTTTTGTGGTGCAATTATGGTTTACATATGTTTCAAGAAAACTTTATAAATGTTACTTCTAGGTATAGTTAAAAGTAATTGCTGCCTGTTTATATTTTCAATTACGAAAAACTTTGAACCTGTTTAAATTTATTACAATTTACATATTTATTTGTAATTCTTAATATCGCTTATTAAGACAACCATATTCAATCTAATAAACTAATTTAACGATTATCTAAATATTTAAAAGAGTTTTAAGTAAGCCTTGGCATTCAGACTAAATTAACCTATATTTTTCATTATAAAATATAACACAATTAAAGTACATATATATTTCCATATATATATATTACGTATGCACTTGATACTTTTATTGAGAAACAAGCACCTTGAACTATTTATATGACAAAAGTATTTATATATTTAAATTTCAAGATATTTTTAAAAGTAAGTAACAAGCATGTAGTAAGTATCAATACTTTCGAATTCAATGACTATGAGTAGCACACCCCATTGGGAATAGAAATAGGAATAAATGGGGTACTAGCACCCAATTGAATCATAGAGCACTGCGACGATGATTGATCTTTTGTGCTGCAACAGACCCTAACCGAACAGCAGACGTTCCGCCTTCCGAATGAATGCCAGAATTTCGACCGTTGAGGACCTCCTAATGTCAGAAGGGGAGAGTAGTTCTTGACCCAATGACCTCCTCCTGGCCCAAATCCAAGCTGGGCTAGCATACCCCATTACACCATAAAAAGGATGCAACTTAGTATTAAAGAAATATGAAAGGCATATTATCTCTCTTGTATTTTTTTCTAGTTGCTTGTGATTTCGAACAACCTCCATTCCAAATATAACAGTACAATGATCTAATCTGCTGATTAAACTATTAGATCGTGAAGTATGAACAACTTTTCGGAAACCATTTCAGCTCATAAAATTTAACTTTACAGCTATTAGTTATTGAATTTAAATGAATATATCATATGAGTGAAGCAAGTATAATGAGAAATATAACTTTAGTTCTCATAAATTTTGATTTTTCTGCTTATCGTTCGTAATTAACATTTTACAAATAAAAAAGCTAACCGCACATATTATTAAATACATAAATTCTCAATTACAAATTTACAAGTTAATTTGTTTAGCAAAATCTGAAACATATTTGCATTTCTATTTGCTTAAGCTCATATCCATTCGCAAATGTTCGCATTTATTTGCACCGTTTGGGGTCTTTGCCTCGCCGCATTGCGACTGCCAAAAGCAAACATTTTGCACAAGCGTTTATTTTTGCTCTGGAAATCGTGTTACTCATACGCCACGTAGGGCTCATTTGCATATTTTTAAGTGAAAATAATTTTAATGACAAAAGTTTTGTTGATAATTTACAAAAATGTATAAGGAATTCAAGAAAATAAAAAACTCCATTAATATGTGTGTATGTATGTATATATGTAAATGTACACGACTGCATAATATTTATTGACGCCTTTTGTATGAACAGCAGCCACTTGTTAGTGAAGTTTTCTATATACTGAAGTTGCCTCTCACGCAAAGTGTGAGATGGGCTGACAATTTACATTAAGCCAAAGTTATACGCCTGCTGTCAGATGAGCAGCAAATAAAGTTTATTTTAATGAGCAAAATTTTGTTTTATATATCTCATGTATGAATGCCTTTTAACTAAAGTGACAAAAAATTAGATTTCAGTGAAAATTAATGAGCAGCAATGAGAATAAATAAACTACAACTAATGCTTTAAAAAAAATTTCACATTCATTTAATCGATTTTTAAAAGTACTAACTATAATTAGTAGCTTAATTTTCTGAAATGATAACAACTTGAAAAATACTATTTATATTTATTAATTAATAAAATGTATGTGGTCATGATATGTGTCAAACAGCCTCTCTGATTCAAATGTCAACTTCCACCTTCCCGGGGTACATCCTGTTCCCACTGAAGAAGCTCTGGCTACCGAGTACGTGGCGATATAACACTGTCGACATCTAGATATAGTAGGAAATGACTATACAAACACAGCGAAGCGTAGCAGGTTTGAAGGCCATGTCCTAGCAAATAATACTGGTAAGGCAGCAGCCCTGTTACCAAACTATGAGAGTTAAAGGTTGATTCCCTGCAATTATTAGAGATCTAAATCATATCAACAAGAGAAATAACGAGTTGAGAGCAATAGCACAAAATAGAAACCAGTGGAAAACTTTTGTAGACTTCTCAAGCTCCTAATGGAGTATGGATATAATAATAATAATCAAATAAAAATAAAGTTAGATACGTAACATTTTTTGATAATAGTTCAATATAAGTATTATTGTTTTAATAATTATAGTTCTTTAATATGCCACTCTAATTTCTTAGGTTCATTGATAAATTTTATTAATTTATTACAAACTAATGAGTTCGAAATTTTTTATAGTAATTTATAATGTTCAATTGTGTATTTATTAAAATTACAAGATAGGATTTAAACAGTTCTGTAGCTTAAATATAATAATAATCAAAAAGTGCTCAGTAAAGTAACATAAAATAAAGAAATCTCACATTGAAGAATTACATATGAATTATCCCACCAAATAAGATTTCAACATAAACTCCTTCACTTCACATACACATGCAGACAGTGTAAGATTTAGCCCAAATATTTAAATACATAAAGTAAATAGCACGATGAAGAAAAACAAAAATAATTGATAATAAAGAATATAAAAGTGCTAGGTAACTGGATTAAAAATAGAGGATATAAACTAGAAAAAATTTCTAAAAACCCCTTCCTTATTTATTTTCGATTTTAAAGTATATACAGTATTATTTATTTTGTTATATACTTTATATTTACTATTATGTTGAGGCTAGTTGAGTCAGTGCACTTGAGCACTTTTACTCTCTATTAACTATGAGGTTTCTTCATAACCGCTCTCTACCCTTTGATTGGATTATTGTTTATCACTTAATCAGACTAAGTAATAAATGACTTCAGATCTGTATATGAAAATATTGTACCTTCCCGAGAAGATATAGTATTTTACAATTAAAATTCAAAAAGGAATGGATATTCTATACACCATAATGAAAAAAGATGTGTATGACACACTGAAGAGAATGCTGAAAAGGTACACAAGACACTCACTAACAATTTTTGGAAAATTAAAAAACTGTTTCAGATACATGCATAAACTAAACTAAGAGCTTGGGAAACTTTTATGTAATTATAGACATAAGAACTGATGCACTTACAAACTGTCGCTTTCTGCGCAGAAAGTTAAATCAATCCTATGAATGGCTTTTTACTTCTAACTCAAAGCCTTCCAAAATATGACTAACAGTGGGTACCTTTTTGTAACGACCTTTGTACCTTTTTTTTATTTATAATTGAATAACTAAACAAAATGAAGCAGTTTAAATGAATATTCGTCTGTCTCTCTGCATGGTTAGTCATTCATCAATATACGTGCGCATTAATTAAGTTGAATTTTCCTTAATCGTTTCATATTCCACATTTCATTCAATGTACTCTCATTTTTCTGTATTTTATAACTATGTTTACAAAAGTTTCTGTTACAAAAACTAACAATTAACTCAAAAACATACCAGTAAAAAGGAGGTGTATTTAATTTAAATTACTGCAATAAATCGAATTAATTTCAAAGCAAAACAAGTATGAGATAAAATTACTAAAACCTAATGCTCTCATCCAAATATAGAAGTACACGTATAAACCAACCAACATTAAATTGTACTTGTGATTCAAATTTCAATTAAAAACATTTGCTGCAATAACACAATTATATTTAGCAAGCTTGGAAGTGCAGAAATGGTATAAATTAATACCAAATAAATCAGGTTAATGAATGACTAGAGCTATAGAAAATGAAATTGCATCTCCAACTGCATTCAAGTAGTTTTTGTGAAATACTCGCATACTGTGAGTGGACTATATATTGTATGTGTCAATATATTAGATGAATGCTCTTTTATTTCGCTTATATTTCATTATTATCAGGTTTAATCCGATTTGAAAAGATTTAAGGCGTTCTCTTCTGTGTTGTCATTTAAATTAATTTTCTTCAGCAAGTTTTCTCCATTTGAAACTCTTTCAAATTCTCCAAAGGCACTAGTTATGCATTGAATGTAAATAGAAACTGTGCGTGATTTGCATACAAAATTAATTGCATTGTAAAACTGAAACGAAGAAACTTACAGACAATGAAACTATTTGCATCTAATGTGAAATGTAAACACAGAACACTTACAGAAGAAATTTTATAGAGAAAACTTAGGAGACCAACTTAAAATTTTTGAATCTTATATCTATAAAAAAACAACTAATGTTATAAACTTGATAGCACTGGAGTTTTAAATATTTCAAAAATTATATCTTTAACATACTTTAGAATAAAATTTAATTTACCTAACTACAGTTCAGCAAAGTTTTGTATAGTTAATCTCATTCATCTTCAGATTTCAGATATTTGAAGTCTTCAATTTGATCTAATAATGAAGTGAATTCCAAGAACAACAATGCTGAACAGATATTTATGTTCGATTTTGTGTCACTACAGTAGTCTTCCAGTTTTTTAATATCTAGTATTTAGGATCTAGTAAGAATCTAGTATTTAGATTTAAGCCAAATTATATTTATTGACAGCGATTTTACTTGACTGAATATCTATTAGATCACATTTCCTAGGGTTGTATGTAAGCTAAGAGTACTTGTGGTTTCTATAAAAAGTAACAAATCAAGTTTAAATATGATAAAGTCTTTTTTAAAGGCTAAAGTTACCTCGTTATCCTGCTTAATATTAGGGCTACACAGTTTAGTGGTAATAGCTTAATTCATATATATTTTCAATCAAGTTTTTCCAAAGCAGAGTTTAAAGTTAATCAATTTTCTTTAACAACTTCAATTATTTCAGCATCTACCTACATATACGTCTTCCAGTGATACTTGAAACGCTTTTAGAAATTTTAGAATTATTTATATAGTATATAATCTTACTATTGCTTAGGTGGCAATTTTTCATACCTTTTGGTGACGGCACAGTTACTTGCTTTACAATTGTCAAATGAAAACATACATATTTAGTAGACATAATATAAATAAATTCATTTTTTAACAAAATTTAAAACAATTACAAATATCGTTTCATATTTGGATTCTAAAAAACATCAGTAATACCTCAGTATACATCTATAGAATGTATATGATTTTAGCATATATTTCATACACAACCGGTTTAAATACCGTCTTCAAAACATTTAACATATATTAGGATGTTTTTCCCAACTAAAGAAATGAAAACCTTATTCTTATAGCATAGTAAGAAATAGTCACTAGTTAGCTCACTAGTGCTAAGTTTCCAAACTAAAAACTAACTAAAACCCTTGACTGTCTATAATAGATATTTGATTTCGTAATATACTTAATAACCAACAGCTAATGCACTTTATGGGGTCTAACACAAATTAAAACTTATGCTTTATTGAAGATACAATTACAAAAACTTCATTTAAATTATATTAGAACAAAATAAGTCATATAGCAGAAATTAACTAAATACTATGAGTTTTATCAGATTCCACCTCAATATTTCAGGCTGAAGTTTTTGCCATCCTTAGGGCAAGTGTTCTTGCTTTAAATATGCGCCTTCACGGAAAAGAGGCCGTTGTAAAAGGCACACCAATATCTGAAGAATGACTATCGGATAATATCGTGATTGTTTTAGTGAGTTCGTCTACTTTTCAGTTGTCAGAGATATTTCTCAGCTCAGAGAGTTAGCTCAGCTATTCCATTGCTCTACCAATGCTAATTTTTGTTAATGTAACCTTCCAAATATATTCAGTTATTAAAAAGTTGAAAACATAATATAGACTTGCATGATGAAAAGTGTTCGTTTGATAAAGTATTCATTATTCATTTTTACTCTTATTGAGAAAATTTTCCATAAATTAGTTAATCTTCAGGGATATTGAATTTTAGTTTATATGAAGTGAAAACAAATTTCTGTTTAGAAATTTCATTGCTAAGTGTTGTGGTTGTTAAATTGTGAGGGAGGGTGGGAGATATAAGTCATTTACAGGATTTCTAGTGAATCCGCTAAACAAAAGATTCATTGCAACAAACAGCGAATGCAGTTGTAAATTTCAATTTAATTGCGAATTTAACGCGTTTGGTGTACATTTTTGCACATAATGCATATCTGCGACGTGTGTGGGAGGCGCGGAAGTGAATTGTTGATTACAATTGCAACTGCCTGCAGTGCATTGCAATCATCACGATGAACATGAACATGAAAGCGTACCTTGATAAAATCAACAAATACTTACACAATCTAGTGAGCAAAATATGTACTTATTTTGTATTGCACCTGTTTTATTTATCAGTAGAAAAAAAATAATAGATACTTTACAAATAACAACAACAAATGCCATATGCATAGAATACCTAGAATACCTATTACTACAGAAATTAATGGATTCGCTTTTGTGTGCTAATACAAAAAAATAATTGTTGAGTAAATCATCCATTCAATATGTGGACCAAGCATGCTTTTATTCATTTTTGAATTTTATTTTTTTTTTGTAAAATTAATCATTTTTATTTAGAACATCTTAAGATCCACTTACCTTATCAAAAGCTTTGTACAATTGCTATCATTTTAAAATTTGCATATACATTATACACTTGCATTTACATACTCGTCATGCAATACATCCGTACATCACAAAAGACTGTTTTTTTTTAAATTAAATTAAATTTATGCATTAAATTCAAATTAAATTCAAATTAAATTAAAATGTGAATAACAACATTTTTGTAGTATTGTAAAAACGAATTTGTCTCATATAATTCCTATCTTTTTTCTATTTCTTTCTATGTTTTTGTATATTTTTAATTGTGTATCTCGGCAGTGGCGTCCAATGTTGACGCCGCTGAATTAAGAAGCGATTTATATTCAGAACCTCAGCCGTGGATACCAGTGGTGGCATATCTGGAACCTCTGCCGAGACCAACCAAATCGCCAAGTATGTTCTCCCGATGTGTATGTGGTGTATGTAGTAGTTGTAGTCGCTTAGTTGCACGTACTTTGAAAATGCTTTAAATATGTTATATATGTAATTAATACAAAATACAATAAAAATATATTAAAATGAATATTTATTCGAATTCAGTTTTGCAACTATTTGTGGCGCATTCGTTTGCATTCTATGTCACAAATCTAATCAAACTATGCCACGAGCTACACATAAATAACAGCCACATAACCTTGTGTTTGCATACTCGTATTTCTACCCATAAATACAAAACTTCACACATTTTCAATTGCCAAAAATATAAGTGAAAAATATTGCCTCACAGATACATTTGCCACTGACCAAACAAAGCCTTGCCGGTTATCTCTTGACAATTTATGTTGCAAGCACACAATATACCATATACCATATACCATATATATATTCTGTTATTGTCCTTATACGCCATTGTTTAATTAAATGTATTTTTTTTAAAACCATAAATTGCTTTTCTCATAAATTTTTATAAATAATTAATGCACATTTATATTATTTTTCTTGCAGAATGCGATCAAACTTTCGTTTCACGTATTGGTGGCCCCCAAAATGGCACATTTTCTGCTCCGCTCTTGCACAATCACAAAAATCATTCACGTCAATGTCTCTATACTTTCCTAGCAGGACCTGGCCAACGAGTTGAAGTAATATTTACCTCATTCAATTTACGAGGGAGTCCACCTGAGTAAGTGAATACTTTTCAATATACATATATACTGCGGAATATCTGATATAATTTTCATAAATAATCTTTTTGTTATTTTAATAGCGGCTCGGCTGTTGGTGAATTACCAAAGTAAGAACAAATATAATTTTTCATTTTAATGTAATACCACACATCATAAATTCATCTGCGATTTTATCAAATATTTTAACAAAGTAATCATACTCTTTCAACCCTGCAATACCCCAGCAGTGCTTCTCTATAATCATTGCTGAATAATTCAATCAAATAAATTAAATCAAAACGTTATAAGAAGACCTCCGTGCTCATGAAAAATATTTTTGAAATATAATTGCAAAAATCTAAAATAAAAAAAAAATTAATTTATTATTTATACCTAAATGTAATTATTTACGAGAATAATAGTATTATCTAAACTATTATTAATAATATTTAAATTGATAACAATCTGTAGGCATATCTAAGATACTCAGAACTACACAGTACTTTAACCGAAATGCCATATTAAGAAGAAGTGAATGCATTTAAATTAGTAACGTCCTTAATAGATAAGAATCTTCACTGTTGAGTGACAGTGACATTCAACTTAGTACAAAAGATAAGCTAACATAACCAAAATGACTTTCTCCTGGAGTTTTATACTGTACACTCCTTAACTATATGTTTTGACTTACTCTAATTTTAATCCCTAAACATAATATTCATTAATAATAATAGTCATAATAGTTCATAATAATGCTACATAATAGTCATTAATGTAGATATAATAGTAATGAGAAGACATCTGATAAAACTCAGTATCTATTACAATCTCTTACTGTTTGCTGCTGTACCAACTACATTCGAGGGTTAATAAACTAGCACTCTATGTGTAATAGGACAACAGATATGATTCTGTTCTTTGAATATAGGGAAGAATGACCATTGCATTCTTCAAGTATAATTTCGAATTCAAAATATAGTTATAAAAAAAATAATTCAACAGTGGCTATCTGTTCTCACTGAACCTTTGACGATAGAATTGTGTATATGTAGTTGTGGCCTATACCATCAGGAATTCTCTACATTTTATTCATTGGTGTCACCAAGAAATTTGAACAATTTTTATCTCCGTAACATGTGCTATCTCTAATCAGTTTCTAGTATCAGAGAGTATCAGAGAACACTTAGACATTTGAAATAGTACAGTGAATCAGAACTAAACACGGCCAGTAGAAAACTGCGTCAATTCAAGTTTCAAGTCTTTAGCTACTTTTATATTTGCTTTTAGCGTTTTTAGCATTACTATCTGCGTTACCTCAATAGGTGTTAACTTTGGGTTGATACACCTACATTGTGACCGAAAAGTTTCCGGTCACAATGTACAAACGCAAAATTCTTAATCTTCATCAATATTTATTTTATCTCCTTCAAAATATGCTCCATTAGAAGCGATACACAAATGCCAACGTTTCTTCCAATCATCAAAACATTTTTTATAGGCGCTTTCCGGTATGGCTTTGAGTTCCCTCTGCGAATTCTGTTTTACGTCTTCTATGGATTCAAAACGCGTTCCTCTGAGTGGTAATTTGAGTTTGGGAAACAGGAAAAAGTCACACGGTGCAAGATCAGGTGAATACGGTGGCTGTTTGATGGTATTTATTGAATGTTTGGCCTTAAAATCGTTGATAATGTTGGCTCGGTGCGAGGGAGCATTATCGTCATGAAAAATCCATGAATTATCCTTCCACAATTGAGGCCGTTTACGGCGGATAGCTCTCACGACCGATGCCTAGCTCTCGTGCTATCTCTCTAACACTCACATGAGGATTTTGGAACACGATTTCCTTTGCCTTTTCAATGTTTTCGTCGGTGGTAGAGGCCGAAGGTCGTCCAGAACGCGGCATGTCTTCGACGGTCGTACGACCGTCCTGAAAGGCTTTGTACCACTCATAAACTTGAGTTTTCGATAAAACTGATTACCCATAAGCCTTTTGTAGCATTCGCAACGATTCTGCACACGAAATTTCGTTCGAAACACAAAATTTGATGCAAACTCTTTGTTCAATATTTTTTTCCATTGTTTTTTCGCAACGCACTACTGAGGGGAACTGGTTTCAACAGCTGCCGTAAACGAACTGTCTGACAGATCGCGCTCATTTTTGGCATAGTAATTAAGGAAAGTGCTGCCAAACTACATAAACTTAAAATATCGAAAAATATACAGCGCGCGAATTTTAAATGAGAACTTCCGAAAACCTTTCGGTCACAATGTATAACTTAGATTTGATAAATTTACTTAAATCCATCATTTATTATCGGAACATCCCACAAATAGGAACCTTGGAAAATAATAAAAGTACATACGTGTATTTTTTAGTTAGGTTCAGATGAAATTCCAACTAAATGAAAATTTACATAAAAACTTTTTAAACCCATCATTAGGAAAAAGCTTGAGATCTATAAGACTAAAATAAATTGATAAGCAAAAAAAAAACAGTATACTAAATGTGCATTTGCATTTATTTTTTAATTTAGTTGTGTTCATGAATACATGGATATATATTCCGAAGTGCAGTCGTCTGATCCAGCTGAGTTAATAAACTCACCATTTGGTGGGCGTTATTGTGGCACAATACCGCCACGGCGTCGTATTTCCATGTATCGCGCAATTGCCATCTCTTTTTTTACTAACAAAAACATAACAATGCCTGATTTATTCGAAGGAACCTATAGATTTATAAATGCATGTAAGTATAAACTTTTAAATACTCGTAATTTATAAAAACAACAATTCTCTTTTTGCTAACATATAACAAAATTTAAATTAATTAAATAAATTTAAATAATTTAAAAAATTTTAATAATAGCGGAATATGAAATTGGTATACCAATTGCGGGTTCACCATGTTCCTACACCATCACGCCTAGCATGAGTATTAACAAATCTGGTGCTTTAATATCGCCAACCTATCCAGGTGCTTATCCAAAGGATATGTCATGCACATATCAATTTCTTGGCGAAACAAATCAAAGAGTTAGACTAGAATTTCGCGATTTTGATCTATTTTTTGGTGGACCACAGTGAGTACCTCTAATGCTGGACAAGTGAACAGAAATCTAAAATAAGCACTATTAAAGCAGTGCCTCATATGCCCACCCACCATATGAGCCGTGATTGTAGTGCTTAACTTAGGTTATCGAGCTGCTTAACTTTATATCTAAAAAACATAAAAAACAATTTTCTTTATTCCTATACTCTTCGTACTTGCTTAACACCTTTCCAAACTTTCCAAACAAACAACAACTACAAACAACAACTACAACTACAACTACAACCACCAACTACCAACTACAACTATAACAATATCATATACGCAGCTGCCCATTTGACTATGTCAAGGTGTATGACGGTCCTGACAATTCGTCAGCATTAATCGGTACATATTGCGGACAGCAAAGAAATTTAGTTTTATACTCAAGCGAATCGAGCCTTTTTGTTCATTTTTATACGTTACCAAGAACCGCAAATACGCAAAATCGTGGCTTTAAGGGAATTTATGAATTTAGCGAAAGTTTTGTTAAATTAGATTTTATACGTAAGTATGACTCAATTTCCTTTGATGTGTGATTTTGTAACATTTGTGTACATACATACATAATACATACATATGTGGTAAAAGTTCTATGTTAATGGATTGATTGAGTTGTGGAATTTGTTGTTGTACTTTATATTTTTTTGATTTATTTAAGGAATTTATTATAAAAATTTTGCATTTTATCGTCTTGGAAGTTTTAAAAATAGTTTTGAAAATTTGTTTTTCGAGAAGCACGCAAGATTTGTGCTAGATCTCGTGCTAGATCTCGTGCTATTTTGGTAGTCACGCCAATCAGTTAGTCGAGTAAACCATTAAATCATAAAATTTAAATAAACTGATTCCAATTAAAATATCCTTACCTGAAACGAAGGTCAAAAGATTTCAAGTTAAGAATATGTTAAATAATATTATCAGTGTGCGAATACCGGAAACATTCCAAATAAAGCGCCATTGAAGTTTCTTAAAAACACGAAACTAAAACTAAAGAATTCTTCTTCTTTATAGTAATTTTGTTCGAAATCAAAAATATTACTGAACATAGAAGCATAAAATAACTTTTTGTTAGTACAAAATAATAGCTTGATAGGTTTCAGTTCAAAACCCACTAAGGTGTACCTTAAAGACAGTTCTAAATACTTTCTGTTGAAAACACTTGATCGCTTCATTTTTAAAAATAGAGCACCAGACATATGACATTCAATATGATGCATCGAAGTTAAACCTTATCTAATATTGCTGAGAACCAATAGTTCTACGTGTGGCTTATGCTACGCTCCACCAAGCACATTAACCTTATTGTAGTATATAGTAGATAGTAGTACATTACTAAAAAGTTTACATGTGAACTGCATCGTAATAACGTAAATTTCATTTTATAATAATTCACTTGCAACGATAAGTTCACTTTTCAAGATTACCCACTTGAATGAATTTTGTGCTTAAAAATAAAACTTGTAATATGGAAACAACATCGTTGTTGTTGCAGTTTGCTTATTACTTTTTTGCACATAGTTTTTGCTTTTGCATTGCTGGTTCTCTGATTCTCTTGCGTTGCTCAACTCAATCGGCTATCAGTTCAACTCAAATGTATTCATTAAGCAGTGATATGAGTGCAAAGAAATAAAAAATAAAAATGAGAATATTTTGGTTATATACGGCAGTCAGACTGTGACTGTGTCTATCATTAATAATTACGTGTATTTAAAAATTTTTTTATAATTATTTCAATACTTTTAATAGAAATTGTAAGGAATTATAATTATTCCATTTGGAATGGAATCCAGTTTTAAAATAATGATGATGCTACTAACGAAATAATATTTAGCGAATAAAACTTCCATTAAATTTGGAAATTTCTGAAATATATTTCTATATAAATAATTTCAATATTTTAAATTAATATAACAGATAATATGATATATACATAATTTAAATATTAGGATTCGCAATAAATAATCAAGTTGAATTTTAACTGAATTACTGTTGGATTTTTTTACCTTGTATGAAGAATATTAATTTATGTAGACTTATCATTGAAAGCTTTTAATTTTAAGGCCCCACACTCTGGTTGATAAAGCATTTGAAGTCTAAATGTATGTGCATGTACACCGTTCTATTAAAGCGATAATTGTTGCTGCATTTTCATTTGAAGTTCTTATTTCAAAACTGTTTTCCCCCTTTTCATTTTGCCTAAAAATATTCAATTGCTCTATGTGCTTTATTTTTTCTCCTCTATTTTCTTTCATCATATTTAATTGATATATGTGTTTTATATTTATTTTAATTTGTAAATAATTGTGCGTTACAAATACTCTAAATTTCGAATTACGTGTACTTATCCATACTGTCTACTCTATTCTAACACTTAATTGTCCTTAAACGAAAATTTGAAATGCAACAAAAACGCATCGCTCACATTTGAATGCATATAAAACCTTACTCAGGTGAAAACGATGGCATTCACATACGTGGCTCAGAATGTGACCAAAAGATATTATCGAAAAAGGAATCAACTGGTTTTGTGCTTTCACCAAATTATCCTTATCCGTATATACAAAAAACAGTATGCAGGTGAGTAAATAACCACAGCTGATAAATATTATGCTATAATCTTTAACTAATTTAACTCAAATATTCTTTTCTAAAGATATTTCATATATGGCATGCAAGATGCTCAACACTTGGAACGCGTGCGTTTAGAGTTTATGGCATTCAATATACCAAAGGTGGAGCACAAGGATAAGAGCGAGTTAGTTTCTACTGTTCATTTATTATCAAATTAAAAAATATAAATATTTTCTTTATAACTAATAAAAATTTCAGGTCCAACTGTAGTGATGGTTACTTAAAGATATATCTAAAAGGTCAGGAAACTGCTGATGCATATGATAAATTCGACTACGAACTCTGTGGTAATGAAACACAGCGTGTTGTTAGCGATGGACCACGTTTGGCAATGGTTTTCAGTTCAGGCGAGCTGCAAGGACGTGGTTTCAAAGGAAAGTATACCTTCGAAACGGAGTATAAAATACCAGGTACTGCTGCTCCAGATGGCACATGCAGTTTCACATATGTGAGCAGTTCTAAGAAACGCGGTGAATTAAACAGTCCACGTTATCCATCCAATTATCCTTCAGAGACAAACTGTTCGTATTTGTTCTTAGCAGAACCCAATGAACAAGTAACAATTGTCTTCGATCATTTTAAAGTAAAAGCAGATGGAAATGCAAATGCAACAGTCGGCGCCTACGGGTAAGAAGCATTCTTTCAAAAACATACCAATAATTTAGTGAATAATACTCTTTATAATATCAGATTTAAAAATTATTTGTAAACGCGATTCAGGAAAAAACTTATAAACCAGAAATATTAATTCGGAATTTAATTCATATTAATTACGAAATACTTCAGTTCTGCATGCAACAAAGTGTCAGCTAATAGCACTAAAAACTAAAAAATTTTTAAAATTTAGATTTAACAAAAAAGTTGTTAGTTGTTAAATGCACTAAAATAATAATAGAATAAAATAGTCTCAAATATCTATGTCTAAAGAGTTTTCTTATGCTAATAAAATAGATCATCAAAGTTAATAGAGCATATTTAGTCAATATATTAGTTTATCAACTATTGTACAAAAAAAGTGCTTCAAACCGTACGTAATCATATATATCCCAACTTCTCGAAGATAAGACTTAATTAATTATTCACTAATTAGCGTAAAAAAAATTATTTTAATTTATTTAGATTTATAATTAATAGTTGTGAATACACTAATATACAATATGTTTAAAACACTCTTAGCTCTGGTGCATGCTTTGAAGACTGGCTGGAAATGTATGTTGTCTATCGTGACAATAACGATCGTTTTCTTGGTCGCTATTGTGGTTTCACAGCACCCGGCCCCGTTGAGAGCCCAAGGGGTGCGGTTGGTCTGCGCATCACTCTTCATACAGACCAGGAAAATGTTGCCAGTGGCTTTAAAGCGCGTTATTTCTTCGAAGCAGCCAAATCTGATGTTGGCGATTGCGGTGGCAATTTCTCGAATGAAGACTCTGGCATTATACTGTCGCCCAATTATCCGGGCTATAAAGCACCAAGCAAAGGTATGGCATCAATGGCTTGCAATTGGGTAATGACAGCACGTCCCGGTTATAAGCTATCTATAAATTTTGAAATTTTCTCACTAGAAGGCGACCCAGCAAGTAAGTCTCTTTACTCATACAAATGAAATAAACATATCTACCTATTCCTATTTCTAAAAAATTGTAATCGTATTTTCCAAATAATAGATCGCGGTTGCCCAGCAGCTGTTTTACGTTTATGGGTAAATGTCGATTCAGATCAACCACCATTGGAATTGTGTGGTGAAAAACCACCAGCGGAACCATGGCACTACATATCCACAGGACAAACTGCACGTATAAGTTTCACAACCAGCGATAAAACCGTTGGTGCACCGGTGAGTAAAAACTCTTATCTCTAGCTTTAGTTTGCGATTTCAGTAGTTGTCAGTATGTATGCAGAAATGCATCTGCAATACGAGGCTGTTTAGTATTTAGTATTTAGCGCGTATGTGTGGTTAGTAGTAAACAACAAACAATGGCAACCAGAAGTCAAATTCACGTAAAACGCCAATTGTTTCGTACATGGTTTGCTGTCAATTTGTGCGGTAAAATTTTCCGTTGCTGTTTTCCATTGTAGAACTCTTACATCGGCAAGCGATATTTGCACACAACTGCTCACATCTGCCCAGAATCACCAAATGCAAATGTGGGCAAAGCATTTACGAGTACAAACCATTATTGGCTGCGCATTTCCGCATTAAAATGCCTAAAGCGGCAGTTGCTTCCGCTCACGGACTGCTACGTTGACATGGCAGTCTGCATTTTAATCATTTCGATATTTAAAACCCAAACGGAAGTTTTCAGCTAAGCGATGCATAATGAAATTAGTAACATTTTGCGTGAAAGCTTAACTGGATGAAGTGCCTTCATTCAAAATTCAATCTATTTTATTACTTTTATATATAAACAGAATATAATAATTATATTATTATATATTATGGTTTTTTTTGAAGTATTAGAATAAAAAATGTATTCATTATCTTTTTCTTAACAAGTTTCTAGTCTACGACAGTCTATAAATGAATTTTTCATAGAGAATATAATAACATCAAATAAATTATAATTCCAGAAATCTGATTTTCCATTAACTTGAATTATTCATTCTTAAAAAGTTGAGATTAGAACCAATACAATTGTATTTTTATATGTTATATGTTCTATATCCTTTACAGGGCTTCCGTATTGTATGGACTGAAATCCAAGATTCTGGTCCAGGACCTCCATCTATTGGATTACTTTGCGAATCAACATTCCACTTTCAATGTGAAGTTGGATACTGTATTTCAGATAAATTACGTTGCGATGGCATTAAAAATTGTGGTCCTGGTGATGATTCGGACGAAATGCACTGTGAGTCGTGAGTGAGTCGAACGGTTCAGTTCATTTTCTTTTGTTAAAGTTTTTTTAATTAACTTTAAGTTTCGTAGTTTATAATTTCAGTTGATTTTCCAAAAATAATAATAATTTTTATTACAAATTTCAAATGGAAATTAACGGATTATCAATTAAATATTACTTATTAAAAATATAATTATAATTGTTTTGTTTCAAATTTTAGATCGTACAAAATTAACAAAACAATTTGACATTTTTTTTGGTTTGTTATATATATATAATTTTATTTACTTATATGTTGGCAATAAAAATATTTTATTAAAAAAAAAAAATAAATTAAATAACTTTATATATAACAAAAAATTGTCTGAAATATTTTATGTCAACTTAAATTACTATTATTTGTTTTACTATATAATTTTATATAATTTTATTTTATAAATTTCATTTCATTGTATATTGGTTTCATTGAAAAAAACTTGAACCCGACGAACACATTCAAAAATACTATAAATACTAATATTTGTACTAAAATATACTCCTATTTTATATAATAAAAATATTAATTAATAAATTATTGATATAATTAAATAGTTTCAGTGTTAACGGTGTAAATTTAAAGTTAATTACATTACACTATAAAAGAATATTAGTTAATAATTATATATTAACTCATCAACAATTTTAGTAAAATATTTTTAAATCATTAAATTTAATAATATTAAAAATTAATTATTTAGAATTTAATATTTAAATATATAAAAAAAATTTCAAGACCCCTAAAAAAATTTATAATAATATAGTTCTTTGTATATATGTTCAATTCTGTTTTTAATATATAATATAATAAAATACAGTTTACATCGTTAACATAATTTTAACTTAGTGACTAATAACTTTATTATTAATTAATTGCACCTTATATTCAATTTATATATTATATAATATATTTAAATATTTTTCAAAGAATTACTTCTTATATTTTATATCGACCAAAAATTATGTACCATATCAACATAAAGTAATTAATTCCAATTTGAAATAAAAAAGATTTCATTTTGATAATTATTATTAACCATATTTCCGTAGAACATATAGACTGTATGGAGCGTGAAGGAAACCAAAAAATTTCCATTTGCCAACAATTTGTCTTAATTTGAGTGTATATATGTTAGTCTTATTATCAAAAGTGTGGCAACGCTTTCGACATCGACTTTCTTATAAATTTAAAAAAAAATCACTTGGATTTACTAAGCGATCAACAAATCTGAAAAGTAGAAAAGTTTTTGGGAACTACTTTTTTCTTTATATATATGTAAATCTTAAAATAGATGATTCAAAATTCTTAACTTACGACAACTTCTTAACATCTCAAAAAATTCAAATTTTAGAATTTCTATAGAAATATAAAACTTATAATATTATAAATGCTGCATGGAGTTTTGCACATTGGGAAGCCATTCAGCAACCTGGTCCCGTGGCAAAACATCTCTTCGATTTCTATATTTAACACAGTAACTACAAAGTTATATTAATACAGTGTGTTCCGGATAAATACCGAAATATGGTTAATATAAATAATTAAATATTAAATTTAAATAAAATTTTCTAAATTATTATAAAAT
Source organism: Teleopsis dalmanni (assembly GCF_002237135.1). NCBI lineage: Eukaryota > Metazoa > Arthropoda > Insecta > Diptera > Diopsidae > Teleopsis > Teleopsis dalmanni. The sequence goes on along the minus strand of NC_051847.1, from coordinate 226,865,068 downwards.
CTTTTTGATTAAAAACTGCACCAAATAAACATTTTTTAATTTTGTAAATGCAATTT
>NC_051847.1:226855778-226864912 GCF_002237135.1 Teleopsis dalmanni | reverse complement strand
TTATGTTTCATAGCAGACTTCAATATATACGAATTCACTAGGTTTTTATTGCTTTTATTATTTTGATAATATATGTAACTTTTTTACAAGTTTTAATAAATTATTAGGTAATACAGTATGTCTTTACAATATATTCCGATATTAAAAAAAAATTATAATATCAAAATGCAAATTTATTTTATTTTTATTTATTTTACTAGATTTATAATTCATGTTCTGTGTAAACGTAAGAGAGTTTGTGTTTTATTAAAATCTTTATTATGCCGAAAATTTCAGAAAGTATCTTTGATCGTCTGGTTGGAAATGTGAAAAGCAAAGAATTTCGCAGTTATTTGATGAGGAAATATATTTCACTTATTTTATTTAATTATTATTTATTTTAAAACTCATTTGTATTAAATATAATTAGCACTCACTTTTAAGGACCAATCGCTAGTTGAAGTATCCCAATTGCTGCCATTGCTGATGAAGAAGGATCCAAAATGGATTTCGGGTTGTATGACTTTCAGTATATATATATATATAATATTAAGCCTTGATAATGTACTCCTCTGTCATAATGCGTTTTGCTTAGAAAGCAGAGCCAAGAAATTTGTTGTTGCTTTCCTTCCATTTAACAAATTTTTTCGCTCAATCCGTAAAAAGAAAATCCACAAGATTCGGTTTAGTACGAAAATCTTTTATACCATAAAAATATGTGAACACAGAATTTATTCAAATTTATGGATGAACCATGTCAAATTAAGAATTTTATATATATTTTTGAGTGAAGATCTGTAAATATATATAAAGAGACAAATTTTTAAATACAAAAATTATTTCCAGGACCACTGATGATGGGTATTTGGCAATACTCGAAACAACCGAATGGTCGTTCAAAAATTTAATTAATTAAAATAATATAAAATGAATTATTGTTGTTGTAGTTCACTACTATTTGAAAAACCTTTTTATTTTTATTATATATATTTATATAATTATATTTATTTATAATATTGATTATTTCTATATCAACTATTAATATATACAAATATTTTATTTATTTCTTACGTAGCGCATCCATGCAAAAAAGATGTGTGTCACGAACAGCTGACCAGAGTGACTGCACTACCGACAGACGTTCTCTTTTGTGATGTAGGCTTTCCTACTTGTGGCAAAATAGTGATTATTTTTGCTTTTAGTAGTGAATTTACTTTTGCTTGAGTTGCGTGGTGCGTTACGTTTAGCTGGGTTTAACCAATAACAACAAAAGTGTTTATGTAATTCGTTGATGAAAATAAACACAAAATATTTTAATATTGTGATTAGATATTTATTTTATAATTAGAAATTTGTACGGTAGTATAGCTTAATTGCCTATAGCTTGGTAAAGGTGTCGAATACATAGGATCAACATAGTAAATAAACACTTAGGAAGATGTCAAATCAAGGTGCGAGGGCATCCGCCAGCCTGTTCGGAAAACTGGTCCAAAACTTGAAAAGTAAGGAATTTCGTGAATATCTTATGAGGTTAGTACACTTGAAAATATTATTGGCGATTGTAATAAAATTTAATGAAGCGTTACTTGAACAACTAGTACTCATTTCTGGGGACCAGTCGCTAATTGGGGCATTCCAATTGCTGCAATGGCTGACATGAAAAAAGATCCCAAATTGATTTCTGGACCAATGACATTAGGTAAGCAATACTGATTAACATATATCCATTTGTGTGTACATATAGAAAAAGCATAATATTATTAATTAATATATGTCATAATTAATTAAATTCGCAGTGATTATTTTTCATTATATAAAGCATTTTATGTAGTCTGATGTGCTTTCCGTATGCTTATCTCTTTATCATCGCCGTCTTGCTTACACACCCGAACCCATTGAAGTGAATGATTCTCAAAATTAATTTAGATTTGTGAAAGTTTATTGTCACTTAATCAAGCAGTGCTTTGCGCAATACTATTAAATAGGGTTTCAGGTACAACTTCCATTAATCAATTTATTAGAAACGCACTTTGTTATAACTGTGGCTATTAAAGCAACGCGTTGTCAAAGTAATTCCAATTTATTTAAATATTTAATAAGCTTTAAAATACACTTTAGAAAATTTTGCTGTTAGAAGTTCAAATAAAAATTCCCGTTTTAATTGGTTCCATTGTACTCATGTCAAGTAATTAATTTATTTATTTTATATTTCACAAAATGAGTTTGATATTAGTATACACTTAATAATTTGTTATTATATACAAACTTGCATACTAAACTCCATTTACAATAGGGCAATAGGGCTTTATTTCAATTCACTTCTTAATGTTTTAAGTCATTTACTGTGGTATATTAGTTAGGTAGTCCATAATTAATGCTTCCTTCCTTCGCGTTTGTTTTAACAAAAAGCATAGATTCAACCTCAGCATTACTGAAAGGAAACTAAAGACCAACTTCACAATATGCAATAAGTATCGATTCCTACTAAAATGTTATATGTTCAAAATTGAAGCATTACTTTAGTGGTCGCTATCCAACGCTTAAGTATGAATTGTAAAACTCGGCTTAACGATTGCAATTTTGGAGGTTCATATTCACAGAACCACGAGCATGTAAATTCAAACCCCTACAGATCAAAAATTGATCTCCATTATCGCTGTATAATTGTTTATTTTCACTTGGAATTATTTTCCAGTAAATTTATTCAAATTCAAACAATACTGACTGCGACTTTTCTTTAGTCTTCTCTAGTCATATACGATCTTGTTTATAAATCAAAGTTTTCTACTTTAATAGTTGGATAAAAATACATTGTTAAAAATAAAACCAATGTACATGTCGACCTATAAGATCTGCTGTAGCAACTCTCGAGAAAGTCTTTAAAGTCAACCTTAAAAAATTAAGTTTACGCTTAAAGTAACTATATCACTCGGTTTAAGATTTTACACCTCATACTGTACGATGGGAACTAGATAGAAATACCGAATACATTTCCTCACAATCATAGGATCTAAATAATGTCATCACATAATTTTATTAAAATATTCGTTGAAGTGTTGCTTTTAATATTTAAATTCATATGTATTTATATTTTGTATAAGACGAATTGTAATAATTCATATTTTTCAGCTCTTACTCTCTACTCCTGTGTGTTCATGCGTTTTGCTTGGAAAGTGACGCCAAGAAACATGTTGCTGTTTGCATGCCATATTACCAACTCAACTGCCCAATCGGTGCAAGGAGTTCGGTATATCAACTACAATTTCCTCTCCAAAGAGAAATCCGAAGTAGCAGCACTTACAAACTAAAGACACATCGCAGCAAAACAAATATCCACGTATTTGAACGGATCTGCTCGAACTTCGCCACCCCAACCTATTCAAATGATATCTAATTAAACTAAACTAAACTAAACTAAACTCAAAAGACACGTTATAGTGCATAGCATAAATATTTACTTTTGTCATCAAATCGTTAATATAGTCAGTCATTGTGATTAAACTACAAAATGATCACGATTATTGTAATGACAACGAAAACGTCGACGGTGCCCCTGCCCTTGCACCTGCCCCTGCACGACGTGCTGCTGTATGGCGTGACAAATTGAAGTATCTCACGCAACGGCGTGAAAAACTCACATCTTGGAACAAACAAAATTTTCTAACTAAAAATGACAAAAAAACCGTGAACGCTGCTCAAGCACAAATTAGTTAAATTTATGTAGATACTTTTTATTATTTTTATATGTAAATAAGCTTAGCAAATTTTTTAAAATAATGTTAATAATTGGCTTTATGTAAATTTGATTGGACCCCCAGTACCTTTATTGAAATCTCTAAGTTAAATGAATTTATTTCCATATTTCTATATAGAAACTATATTTTTTATAAATTAATTTAAGTTCAATGTACAAATTATTTTCAGGCGTTTTAATCAGATTCTGTAAAATCTGTATTTTTTTAATAAAAATTCTGTTAAATTTATTTATGAATATGAAATACACATTGCATTTTATTTGAAATAGTTTTACTTTTTTGTTTTGTTTAATATTACTATTATAATAACGATTTATAAGTGAGGTATAGTACTCACCGCAATATAGGTCGTCTAACGTTTTAACCACAATGTTTTAATGGTCATTTGACGCGGAAAGCGAGCCTGATAATATGTTCAGATGTTTCAACATCTATATCAGAAAAGCGTCAGATATTGATCTCTGGAACTATCATTTTGCTGTGATGATACCTCACTCTACAGTGGCCGGTAGGAATTATTTTTCGATTAATATAAAAAATCTATTTGAGACTGTTTTGCATGCGTCAATGTATATCTTTTGCTTTCCGTGGGATTTACAATTCCGAAAGGTTCATTTTGTCCATACTGAGCTAGAACCTTTAACATTCCCATCCACTCAATATATTAAAGGCTGCTGTGGATTATTTTTGGTTCCCGTAACTCAACCAGTCATTTTTCAATTCTGATTCCTCCCAATATGTTAAGGAGGAATATTTCATCCATTATATTCGCTTCGGCAAAGCTTAAAATTTATGTAAGTTGGGTTTCCCATTTAACGAGATAGTGAGCCCTTTTGTTGCTCGCGTGTCCCCTATGTTTTGGCATCCACGACTAAGTATCGCGGTTTCTTACTGGAATAACAGAGTCTAAAGCCAGCGAGACTGATTTGTTGTATTTTTTATGTACATATTTATATAAGTAATATAATTTAATTGTGAGACTTTATTAAGTCAAATACTCAGAAGTATAATTAGATTTGATATCAAATAATAATTTGCTTTATGAATAACTGAAGTACGCGTGTGAACTCGTATATAAATTGTTAAAATTGTGAAAAGAATATCTAGTGAAAGAGTTTTGTATATTGACAGTAAAAAGCCGATAAAAGATAAAAGATAACGATATTCACAACTATGATAATGCGTTGTAGATAAATGCTTATATTAATTGAAAAACTTATATCCTATCTTATCTTTACTTATCTAAGTGATTATTCACAATTTCTGAGATTAAAATTTAGATCAAATTGTTAGAGTCACTGGAATATCTAAGTTTGATTTTTAAAAAATAGCTTTTGGCATATTTTAAAAATATGAAATACTTACTCTTGTCATGATGTAGCATTCTCTTGCAAGCGTAGTCCACATCTAGAGTACGTTCTGTTCACATCGTAAGCTAAGATATCAAAGTCCGTTTGCACCAGCCGGATGAAATGTTACTAAATCTTTCCGCAAAAACCAAAAATCATTATACTCGATTCCAAACTGAGTTGAAGTAGGGATATTGAGGAGAGAACTCAAAAGGGACGCACTGTCGACGAAAAGGCCTTGTCTGGCGTTTGACAAAAAATGTAATGAGTATAGAGACTGGCTTAGTTGGATACTTTCGGAGCAGTTAGTAGTGCATTTCAAAAAAATCTGATTTTTCTTCTACACTATATCATTTTCAAGAAATTAAAATAAGTGGTTGTCTTTTGGTCGAAAATGATCTGAGGTCAGTTACAGGCTATATAGCACCAAAGTTGAGTTTTGAAACTAAAAATCCTATTGTTTACTCTACCAGAGCTTCCAGTTTTGAGTGGTTGAATTTCGACACTAAGATTGGAGTGAACTACATTCTGAAATTTGCAAATTGCACGTAAATACTCTAATCTGGTATTACAATGAAGTTATCAGGTCTATGAGTAGTATCGGTTAGCGCTACCCACCTTCCTACCTACTCTACTAGAGAAAGCTAGAGGTTACGATCTGTATCGGGTAGCTTTGGAGTTCGCATTCAACAGATGACTCAAATATGAAGAGCGGAGCAGTAGCAAGTATCTACTTGAGAGATGTATATATATGATAGTCATGCCGACTCCTTGGCACTTATAGCTTCTTTCAAGCCGAGATATATCCAATCAAAACAACAAGAAAGTTAATGCTAGCTGGCACAACTTGTCTCTCAAATAACACTACCTTTATAGACAGTCGGGCAATGTAGCTATGACAACTAATCCAGAACGGAGAAATCTACAATCGTAATCGTAACTACAAGGTCTCTCTTTGCTAAGCTTTTTTGTCACGAAATGGGCAGAAAAAGATCGAAAATGCTTATAAGTCGAATTCTGACATATAGACTGTTTAGGAGCGTAGAAAAATGAATTATCGTAGTGATAAATAACTTCTGGTGTAATCACAAAGACTGTGCGGTTACTAGAAAATTGTGTCTTAGGTTAGACAGAAATAAATCGAAAAGCTTTTTCACGTAGAATTTCTATGTAGAGCACGTTTATGGGAACAGAATACAATTTGTGCATTGGCGTTTCATAAATCTTTTTTCTGATTGCAGGCATGGCGAGTATATGACCATGTCTTCACTTAAATGAGTGCTCACTTAGGATTATGGATTATTAGTATAATAAAATATTTATTTTATAAAGTATTCTAATCTTCTCTTCGATATCTTCACAGATTTTAGAATCCATACCATATCGATCTAAAGCTAGAACTAGGGACCTACTTATGCTAAATTGAAGTGGCATCCGACTTGTTATGGGGTTTCTCACTGGGCATTGCGGAATTAAAAGGCATATATCGAACCTAGGTATCACTAAAAACGATATCTGCAGACTTTGTTGCGAAGAAGATGAAACAGTAGAACACATTTTGACCCACTGTGATAGTCTCGCCAGACTTAGACTTCGGTACTTATCCACTGCCTATCCATTTATAACGCAATTAGGGAACTGCTACTCGTCTATGGAACTAAAGTGGGCATGTAACAATAATCTCCAAAGGATGCAGTGACGTGGTGAGAAGTTCCCAACCCGTTTCAAAATCTAATCTAATCTAATATAATCTAAGGGCTAGCATAATCGTTAGTTTTTAAAGAGTCGATATGCATCGATGATTTTTTATTTAACATTTATTTTATTTAAGCAATAATGACAAATACAAAAGTGTTTTATATGTAAACTTAAATAAATATGGAAATAATATAGTAATAATAAAATATTAAATTATTAAAATAAGAGCAAAAATGTGTTTGTAAGGAATAACAAAATAATAAGAATATTGTTTTATGTTTAGAAAAAAAAAGTTATAATGTAACACAAATAATAATAAAGAGAGAATGAGAGAGTGTACCATAAAATGAAATTAAACTTTTTAATATGTATTGTCATTTTCATTCAAAATTATTGTGCCTTTTATTCTGCCTTTAAAACGAATATTAAAATTAAAACTAAAATTAAAATTAAAATTTTGTGATTCCCAGCAAGCAACTCTCGACCGAAAAGTAAAAGCCAAACAAAAATTTTGTTTCTTTTTTTATTTTAACTATTTGAGTTTTTCAATATTACAATTTGAATTAATTATTTCATTAATTATTGTTTTATTTTACGCATTCTTCATTTCTTCATTTTCTAATTAATTATTCATTATCCATTTGTTGATATTTTGATTTGTTTACAAAACAAAGTTTCATGTCAATTTTAATATAAATTTAATTTAATTTAATTATTTTTTTTTTTTAAGAATGCTCACGATTCACTCGTATTTATTGTTTATAAAATGTTTTTGTTTTTGTTGTTGTTGTTGTTGTTCTAGCAGATTTTTTAAATATATATTTTTATTGTATTTTCGATTTGAAGGAGGTCATCAACAAAACTAATTTAAATGTTAAATGTTAATTTAAAATAACATTTTTGAAAACAAAACTGTTTATGTTCCATATTAATTATAATTTTCACGCTAATATGTTTGTGATACATAAAATATTGGTATATAATATTTCTTTCAGTGTATTACTAATTATAATTGTCTATTGTTCGAATTACTGAGTTACAGAATTACAGAATTACTGATTTAATTTTACTTTTGTTTTAAATTTTATTTTTTATAATTTTTTGTAATGCAAAACTAATTTATATTATTTTTATTTATATAAATTTTTTGTTTTTTTTTTTGTTTTTTGTAAACTTTCACTTAACAAATAGAGTTTAAAACATTTCCTTAATTTATTTATTTTATTTATAAAAAAGGCTAATTTTAGCTAAAATGTTCTTGTTTTGTATAGTTTTATACTAAATAATATAAAAGTAGAAAAAAACAAATAATAAACTTTCATAATAAAAAAAAATCATGCATTAAAAAATAGTTATAATAATAATTATAATATATCACGAAATTGTATTTTTGTATTATATTATTTATTGATTTTTTTTTTTTTGAAATATTAAATTTTGAATTGATCTGAAAATTGTACCGAGAAGAAAAAAAATTATATTTTAAAGTAATTTTTAGGCATAATTTAATTGTAAAACGAAAATATCTAAGTAAGTCATTTCATTACTTTTGGGGATAATATCTGATTAACATAAAACAAATACAAAATTATTTTTTGCTTATTTTAAAATTATTAACAAATGTATAAATATTTAACATAAAATATAAAAAGATTTTGTTTTTATTTTTTGTTTTAAAACGTGCTAAAGTTTTCACTTTCTTTAGAAGTTAAAATGGCGACGTTACATTAAACGATTCAGAATTTTCTTTTTCTTTATTTTCTTTATTTTCTTTAAAATTTAAATTTTTTATTATTTTCTTATACTTATAATTATATATATGCATATATATATATATTAGTTTAAAATTTTGCAGTAAAGTAATTGCGCTGTTTACTTTGTTTGTTCTTGAGAATTCGTAGACACAACGATAAGAAGAAGAACGAAAAGGAGTTGAAAAATATAGTGCTTAGGAGTGGAGAATCTGAGGTAAGGCTCAAGATATGGAAACGATGACATAAAATGAGTAAAATGGATAAAATAAGAAAATTAAATAATTCGGAAATTGGGCTGAAATATTTAGATTCAAAAGTTGGGCTTTGTGCTTACAGTTCAGTGATCTTAGTTGGCTGCTAACTGATGAATACATGGTACTTCAAAGGTCTTATTAAATCGTGTTTAGGAGTGAAGAATCTGAGATAAAATAATTCGGAGATTGTGCTCAAATTTTTGGACCCAAAAGTTGGGCTTTGTAGTGTGCTTAGAGTTTAGTGATCTTAGTTGACTGCTAACTAATGAATAAATGGTACTTCAAAGGTCTAATTAAATCGTGCAAAAGTATAAGCACATTATGGAATTTGGAAAGAGTTTGATA
>NC_051847.1:226484987-226855678 GCF_002237135.1 Teleopsis dalmanni | reverse complement strand
CTAACCAGCGCTACAATGGTTTTTTTTTTATAGCAAATCTGGAAGAAAAATCTTGTAAATGTGCAAATGATCTATACTATTTACATTTCCGTATGATATAACTAGTTTAGTTAATCCTACACAGATCAACAGAGCACTTATCGTGCTTAACTCCGCTTGATTGCAATGAATATTATTAGTTCGAGTGCTTTCACCATCCACAGATAATAGCCTAAAAAAATTTAAAAAAAAGCACTAATAAAGGACTCTGCCATTGCATCGATGCTGCAACGATTGCATATTCCGACAAGTCTACTCTGCAGAAGTTACAATTATGATATGTTAATTCATCGCTTTCTATGTCTTTGTCTGGTACAAGAGACAAAGGGACTTCAATGTCTTGCAGACTGTTTCTTCGCTGTTCTAATAGAGATAATAAAAATAAACTAATTGGATCTACTCAGTTCTATCTGGAAAACCAAATAGTTTAACAATGAGAATACGAAAAATAACAACGGTTAGTGGAATTCACCTCTCCCAGGCAATTTTTAAAATCATCACAATGAACAACAGATGTCGCCGAGTAGAGGCGCTGACAATTTCATCAGTACATGTATTCTCAATCTATCCTAAGCACCTATGGTACTCTTAGTGTCTTAGAGTTTTATAATTCACAACCAACTTAATGTATATAAAATGATGGGTGGAAGTGAGAAGATGACAAATAACTCTAATATCGAAACTTCCATTGTTTTTTACGAATGCAGACCAAGACCGACAATATACCTATAAATAGTATAAACTAAGCAGAAAACCTATTTTATTACTTTGATATATTCTAGTATATATTGAACTTGAACCCTTACTGTAAGATTTCCATTGAAATCAAATTGCCTTTGGTGTGCTTTCTCATCCAAATACCAAACGTTCATTGATACTTTCAGTAAAATAAAAACTTAAGTTTTGTTTAACTAAAACGGTTTTCTGCAAATATTTTGAATATTTTTCATTTTTAGCTGATGAAATGTCATTTAATTGCCAAGATTAAAGACACTTGAATAAGTTCATCAAAAGCTTACTTTAAATAATAAATTTAAATGCAGTGAAAGTAATTTATTGTGTCTTTTACTTCTCATTTAACATATGTAAATTATTTTACAATAATAAAAGCGAACAGAAAGGTAACATAATGTCTTATTAAAACGTTTCACTTTTATATATATTCCACCTGTTAAAATATATCAAAGTATAATAGACAAAAAAATTATTAAAAACCTAATAGAACAAAAAAAATTAATAAATACAGAGCGAAACATTTGAATTTCACGAGTGTTTTTAATACACAATCCATCGCACACAAAACGAATGGTTTAGAAATTGCGACCTCACAGACACTCCACTTCGAGCGCACATATCAAGATTTCCATAATTCACAAACATTAGAACAAATTATACAGGTTAATGGAGTAGGTTACTATAATAACAACAACATTACCTTCAGCCAGCAGTGTCGGTAGCGTACAGTAGCACTTCTACCACAAAGTCTTCGAACAAGAACAAGTCAACCTTCGAAGGTGCGAAGGTGCGAAGAACAAGAAACCACACCTAATAAGCTGCCCAAGCTTTACCCAGCGACTTTGTAATGAAAGCAAAAAATTATCATAACAATAACAAAAACAAATCCGACTATGGAAGAAAAACGCAAGCGTTCGAGAACTTAGCCTAGTTCCGAACCTGTTTCCAGTAAGCGCCTGCTGACCAACTTGATCAACCCAATGTCAACTCAATGAAAGTGAACCTCTGCACTTAATTAACTTAATAAACTTAATTAACGGCCTCTGCTCGCTGCACAGTGGCAACGATAGTGTACGACTTTGAAGTTCCTTGACATGAGACCGCTGTGTCCAACATGATTAATGCAACATTAATGATCGAACTCGCCGCAGACTGCGGTGAAACGCTTCTGCAGACCTTTCAATTCTAAATGCCGCACGTTCATTCATCGATTCATCGCTCTATCGATTGATCGATTTTTTGTTTTGAGTTGACGTCGCTTTTGATTGTTAATGTGTCTAACCACTTTATGTCATCGCAGTTCAAGAAACTCGGGTAAGCGCTCATTTGCATACCTAAAACCATGTTACCTTTTCAATATGTTAATTGCAATCTTATTATGTTTTAATTAATTGATCGCAGCTAATCTGATCAAGCGTGATAAAATTGAGGCAGGTGCGAGGTGAAGTGTGACAAACGATTTGTAATTAACGTAATTTTTATTTAAGATATCGTAAGCTTCTTAAACGGGACAATTTATTTTTTGGATAGCAGTTTCCAATTAAATGTTTTTCTTCAAATAAAATTTACACCAGATTTTTAAGAGTATTCAGTTTTAGAGCCAATAAAGAGAATATAGGTTTATTTCTCCAAAACAAGGCTTTAACATTGTATTTTCCATGAAAACCAATCCTTTTAATAATGCTAGCTAACTAGCATAATATTATTATTATATTTTGCTGTATCATTAAAAATGTTTATTCCGAAGTTTCATTCAAAACTTTCCAAGAATAACCAGACATTCTTAAGAAGTTAACTTTTACTTTTGCGTTTGCGACACAATTTCAATATTTTTTGGTGATGTTAACTAGCATTTGACGTTTTTGGTACTGCTTTAAATTAAATCTTTTACACCTCTTCTCTTTTTCATTTTTGGTGCTAATGTATAGAACTTTTGCTTATTTATGCTAGCATATTAACCGTTTTTGTGCTGTTAGTTAGCACTTTTGATCATTTTAAGTACTGGTTTAGTTAAATTATTCTTGCCCGTCGTATCTTGTTGATTTTTAGTGAACTACGAAAATTGGTTTAGAAATGAATGAGAGATACTGTCAAAAATTTGCTTTACTCGCACACCGAATTCCTTGCAGGTGACTATATCTTTGAAACTGTCAACGATTTAATCAACAACTATATCAGATGAATACCAGAGAAAAAATTATCACAGCCAATAGGTGTAATGTGTGAAATTAGGATGTATAACTAACTCTCGACTAACAAAATTTGCGATCTATAGGTTATCGCTCTACTTGTGCTTCTGTATGGCGCAGAAGGCTATCACAGAAAAATGAAGCAGCACTGTGAGTGTTGCTTTTCAAAAAAAAAGAGTTCTTCATAAGATCTTAGTTTCTCTATGAGTTGACGATATCTACCACCTCTGAAAGGAATCACGAGCTGTACGAGCTTTATAACACCCAAATGGTCTTTGGCTTGGTGATGTGATGAGAATGGATGACAATGCTACTGTTGACATATGAGTTGTACACAAAATGCTCATGCAATGATTTTATTATTATTAAATTTAATTTAATGAAGTAAGATTCTGATAAGCTACAATGAAAAATTTGTTTGATATAAAGGAAAAAGAGGTGGACGAAGAAGGCACGCAAACTTCATCCTGGAGAGGATCCTGGAGAGGAATGCTGTGTAGTTACCAAACGATTTCAATATATAAACCACATCATATAATATTATGAATAGTTCAGTAGAATGTCTCAAAGAGATCGACTTTGTTATCAATATTTTTCCAACACAAATACCACTGCTTTTGTTATTGTTTTTATTGTTGTATGTATGCAAGGATGCGCCAGTATGAATGTAAGTAAATCTTAGATTTGCTGAAAGGTTAAAATATTGACTGTAAATTTAATAAATTCCATACTATCAAATTAATATATTAATTAATTAATCATTTTTAACTCAGTTGAGCTTTTGACAGATTTGACTAATTTTATTTGCATTTTAAATCACTTTCAATGCCTGATTTAATTACTGTAGGTATTGAGGTCTGAGATCTCGCTGCCAAAAAAGGGAATTTCGAAACGGCAGAAAAGAGATGGATGATTGTCTGTAATTTAAGCATTTTCAAATTTGTTTTAGTTTAATTGGCGATTTAAAATTGATGTAGGGAATAGAATGCATGCCTAATGGAATAAGCAACCATAAGATTCATTTACTGCGCAACAGCACTCAAATGACTAGCTCCTGGCAAATGCTCCTATGCTCCTTGCACATCCCATAAAGTTCCACTCAATTAAAGGCATTTTAAAGGCTCAGCAAATTAGTAAAGATCATGAATTGAAGTGATTCTCTTCTCTTTAAACACTTTTATTGTATATTTGCTGTAGATAAAGTATCATCGTAATTAACTGTTTTCCCAAAAATGTGTTTTTCTTTCTTTTTTCTTACATTTAAATCAATTTTGTGTTAACTGATTCCTGAACTTTAGTTCAAAGTCTATCAAAAGTACTCCTTGCAGCATGCAATGAGCCTTTGAATGGAATTACTGTGGTCCAAGCAGTACAAGTAGCAGTGCTACCTACCGGTAGTACGAGGTGCTTTTGGTAAAAAATTAATTCATTACTCTCATGCTCTGTAGTCAGAGCTGCACTTCCGCATTATTAAGTTTATTATAAGATTTGTGATTAGTTTAGCGTTCTTTGAAATCGTAAAATAATTTCATCACATTTAAACCAAAAATTTATGGCATTCTTATAAAAACACAAAACTGAAGTTATTTATACGTTCGAATATGAGCTGCAAATAACGTCTCTGCCTCAAGCAAATGTTTTAATTAAGCATTTTCCGTGTTGCACACGAATTTAATGCTGCAAAACAGCATTCTTAATCGCGAATTACTGTTTACTTGCCACCATTAAGTGATTAAAATATTTGCGAAAGAACACTGCAACTTGATATGTTTCGGTGTTTTATATAAAAATAGTATATTAATGAAATCTAACTAAGACTGACAACTGGGTTATCTTAATTTTTTTTTATTAAATAGAATATCATAAATAACTTATGTTAAATGTGTGTTAGCTTAAATCACCTCACATAAGATTGGACATAAAAAGTCAGTTGGGTACAATAAAAGGATGATGGGTCTATGTGTTACGATGATGCAGAACGATGGTAATTGCAGCGGTCACATTCTTCAAAGTCCAAATGTCAAAAACTATATAACAATTAAATATTTGATTGCAGTTAACAAAAATTGAAATGAAGTGCTACACGTATGAGGGCAAGGTCATGCGCTAGTGGGAGAAGTGCTATGATATTTCCAAAACCATCTATTTTAGTTTATTTTTGTAATTTCTTTTATTAATTAACTGTTTCTAAAGTACTTCATCTAGAATTTTGGTCTTGTGGTAGTATCATCCGAACAATTTACAATATATATTAAAGCATCCAATAAATCAGATATATCCCGGCATATATACTGCTAAGAGCCATTCTCTGAAACAGCTAATAATCTTTAAAACTGAATTTAATTCGTATATAAATTGGTACTAGAGTACATATATGCGACTTAACAATGTACTTAATCAAAGCACAGATGTTGATCTTGAGATCCGAAATAGATTCTAAGAACGGCCGGGTCTACAACTTACGTAACTTAACAATGTACTTTATCAAGTACAGACGTTGATCTTGAGGTCCAAAAAAGATTCTAAGAACGGCCGGGTCCACATCCCGCAGCTATCTAGTACCATTCAGCAGCTCCGCAAAAGGACTACACAAGCTGGCTCCAACGGGTTACTACAACAACTTCTGGAAGTCCATCAACAACTTGAAGCAGAATAATTGAGATCAAGTTTTGACATAGCACACTATTCGTGGTTCCACTTCCACTTTATAGCAGAACGCAAAAGTAAAGTAATTGTAAAATGTAATGAAAGAAAGAAAATAAGTATATAGTTGGAATAATTTTTTGTGATCAGAAAATTTAGACAGACGATTTAGAAGAATATTATCTGACCCTTATCCATTAGACAGTGTCTAAGCTAGAGCTTCTCTGAACGAGCCTAAAAATTTCCAATTTATACATGTTTTTAGTTGACAGATGACACTTTATATGTATGTAAAAATTACTTTTATAATTTAATTTTAACCGGTTATCTACGCCTATTTTCTTGTTGTATGGAGAATGTCGAAGAGGAATCACCAACACACCTTCTTTTACAGTGTCCTGCTATTGTTAGACATTTTCAATTCACTAAGAGAGATAAATTCTATTTCCCTAACTTCTGTCAATGACTTTGTGGCCAGTACTGAATGGTTATAGTGACAGATGTCAAATTTTTAAGGGTATCACAATGAACCTCAACATCTAAGTGCGTTTTCGGACAGTATCCTAATCTAACCTAGTGTATTGCAGTGATTACGATCTACATTGTAGACGATACGAGTTAGATCAAAATTCAACCCTTTGAAAATTAATATATTCTTCGAAACATTGAATTATCTTCCAGTTTTACAAATGTTTCGCGTATCACTTATTGCAATTTGTTGAAAATATATTCTTCAAACAAGGTCTACGAGGCCGTATCAGCTTTCTCTTACCAGATGGAAAAGTAAACAATGGGTTATATGATTTCGTCCTGGTTAAAATTTTAAAATTCAGTTTAATGAAATGCATTCATCTTGAGGATGAATGTAGCATTCTTGAAGACAGCGTATAAAAATCCAACAAAATAAACATTTGTGACCGACCACCTTTTGGCTATGGAACCACAGACTGAACATTCAAACAAGATTTTGAAGAACCTATTCTATGTATATTAGATTAACACATGCGACTTTTAATATCTTTAACCACAGCATATCCGTATTATGACAGCCTGATTTTATCACATTAAAAAATAATTAAGTTAAAGTCATAGTTGATATATACACCAATATATTTAGTATTTTTTTAATGACTTATATGAAGCCAATACCTGATTCTAAAAATAAAAACTTCCAAGCCAGGACAGATGCATTCTTAACTATCTTCACTCTCCTTTTCTTCATACTAACTCTACATTGAATATATATGTAAAACTTATATTTATGTATAATTTTTATTTATAATATAAATTACGTCCAACTGTAATTTTATTGTTAATTATTAGATATAAAATCTGTTTAACCATCAGTTTTTATTAGTAATCCAAGCACGAATCAAACCGTTCCTCTTACTTGTGTTGATTAACACTTCATTTATATGTCCAGCCGCCTCATTAGGCGTTCCCGTAATTTATTCTTCCGTCTCCATAAATAAAACTCTACGTTTGTGCAAAACGCGACTTAATTGCCTTTTTATTGGAAATTAAAATGCATCGAACTCCATAAGTGCATAAAAACTTAATAATTAATTTACTCATTGCACCATTTGTGGAGCGTTTAACGATTGAACCAACATAGCTAAAATCTTCAAAGAAGATCAACTTCATCATACTTGCATCTTGTCGCTTGACTCTAGGTTATTGCGATGGCATTAAATCATCTCTCTACGCTGCTTTGATTCTTAGAAACCTGGATAGGAATGCTACGAGTTGGCCTAGAAAAAATGATAATTTCCCACGGGGAATGTTGAAAGAAAACTATATTAGAGGTAATAAAGCAATACGCTATGATAGAAAGGAGATTATGGCAACACACTCGCCTTAAAGAAAAATATGGAAGAATATAGGGAAAAAATCTTCGGTGAAGTTATGACATTAATGGACAATGTCTCAGTAGAGTGCAGCCTATTACATACCAGGACTGCAGTCGTATTTCTTCCGTGGTTGGCGTAACTGTCAATTCAAGTGTCAAACGCTTCGTATGATATATTTAAATGTCATTTCTAATTCAATATATGGGTGTGTGAATGAGTGTGTGAGTGTGTGAGTATGTGAGTGAGCGTGTGTTATATAAAAAATTCCACAATTTAAAATATCAATTTTGCTAAAATGCAAATAGTGACGATAAAAATTGATGAGCCAATCAAGTGGAACCGCGATTGGGTAAATTGTGGATTCGCCAGCTAAGCCAAACCAGTACTATGCTAGGCCGAGCCTAAATGGCTGCTGTCTTCTCTAAGTTGTGACATATCACACAATTGCTTGAAGTGTCATGACTATTGACATTTTTGTCCCAATTTCAGTAGATAAAAGTTCAACGTGGAGCTGTTGTTGCAGCGATGAAAAGTGCCAATAAAAATAGAGAAAATGGAAACATATCATGGAAACGCATCTGAAGATAACTGAAGTTGACAACGATTTCGGTGTCCATTTTTGGTATGAGACACAATTGCCTTTGCAAAATTGGAAAAAATTGTTTTATGCGGGTGCACTTGCGCACACATTTCCATATCATTAATGCCAGCAGCTGAGATCGTTGAGATCTTTGAGATCGTTGGCTTCTGGCACATGTTCGTTGACCAATTCTTGCCCTGAGCTCAGCACAAAATATGCGAAGAATAAAGTAGTGTTTAGAAAAATTTCATCTCAGATTTTTGTAATTTTATTTTTTAATTTTATCGCAGCTGACAGCCGAAAGGCATGATCACACTCTACCAACATGGAGAGTGTGAAGGTGGTTAAATGTAACTAATAACCAAATGCAAATGATGATCATTAAATTTTCGTCAGGAACTCTGTCATATCTTTCATTACCATAATGGGATGTTTTATATTTTGTGTTGCAGTATTTAATAAATAAAATATGCAAACATTCTCAAAGAGAAAACACTTCTATGGCATAAAGTGTTGAATAGTTATCGAGTCCTTTACCGTTCTAATATTTATTCATTTTCAACAATAGTATCAGATTTTTCAGGTTTATTTCAGCATTTCAACTACTGAATAGTAAACACTGAAATGGATTAAAGTTAGCCTAGATGAACTCTAATATGGCGGAAGTGACATTTTATACCCCTTTTATGTCTCTTGTATTATAATTTTATCATAGTCAAATAATCTTTCCAATTGTATTATGTTGAGGCTAGTTGAGTCAGCGCACTTGAGCACTTTTACTCTCTATTAACTGCAAGGTTTCTCCATAACCCCTCTCTACGCCTTGACTAGATTATTGTTTATCACTTCATCAGACTTAGCAATAAATGACCTCAGATCTGCTTACCTCCACGAGGAGCCTATAATCATTCTGAGATTTGATAACGCTGTGTTGGTAAGTCTGTCAGATTTCGCAAATAATTTCAGGGCTCTATGCTTTATGTATTTTTTTTTTTGTATGGTATCAATCCTGATGTCCCTGAGCCAGCCAGTTTAATCTAACCTAACTTAATGACTTTCTCTGTCGCTGGCATGTTAAGGTATTACAAGTGTAATGAAAACGTGACCCACAATTGCTTACAAAATTACCAAATCAAAAATTACCAAGAAATTCATAAACCTTTACGACTTTCAAACATCCTCTCCTCAGTTAATAGAGAAAACAAAAGATATCCTCAAAATCTGAAAGCCGTCAGCAAAATATATAGTTTTCAAATATCCTATGTAAACTCACATACTCTGTATGTGAATGAAAGATCTGAATCTTTACATAGCCCTTCAAAAAAGCCAACAGTATAAATAGACATCAGATTAAGTTGTGCAAGTAGTTGCAGATTTCATATCCAAATAAAGTAACTCATTTAAATACCTGGCTATAAAGCATTCACCGATAACGATATGACTCACAAACTTGTGCAAAAACATGCACCAATATCTTCCTTCGTAGCATTCGAAGACCGTTAATACTTAGCAAAATTGAACGAGAATATCTTAATAGGGTTTTAATAGTCCAGACAACTTATTTCAATCAATAACCCAAATCACACGTTTGTCTTGCGGAATAGATGTGAAATAATTTTATTGGTTGCTTCTATTTATTAGAAGTCATACCACTTTCCATCTCTCCAATCTCATCTATTCATGTCATACAATTGTCAGGAATCGAGTCCAGTAAGTCCATTCGACTTTCATTGAACTAAATGAGATCTGGGAGCTGTTACAAAGAGGTATTGTTAGGTTGACAATTGCTTTGTTTTAACAAACTAAACTAAAAAGATTTTCTTCAAGGATAAGACAATCAAATAGGTCATGTACATTCTAATAATAAATAAACATGCAGTTGATTCAAAAACATATAGTGGAACTCCAAACCGTTTAATTGTAACTATATTCTTTTTCCAAACTTGAGGAAATAGTTAAGTATCTCATTTCTTCCCTTCCAAACTATTACAAGATGCTTGATGTGTATATTTTATGAGGAATTTTATAAATGTGTTTTTGTTTAATTTTATCCTCTTATTTAATTATAATTCTTTGAAACAGTAAGTAAATTTCTGTGATCTCTCATTTAAAACGAATCTGATCATTTAAGAAGAAAAATTATAAAAAAATCCACATACATTTATCAATTTTGCACCAAGAAAAAATCTTTCATTGCGTTTAACGTAAACAATTTATGAAATTTTAATCCGAACCATTTTTGAGCTATATTAACAACAAATAAAGAATTTCCGCTCAACAACCTTGCAACATATCAAATACTACATGGCAAACACCTTCTTTAAATCCATGCAACCAACTCAACTCAAAGCAATTCTACCACGTCCCCAAACCAATTAAATAAGCCGTTTGGTCTGGCGATGTTGCCGTCATTGGACTTGCGACTGTTGGAAATAAATTCGCAGCATTTATATTAGCCATTGGCGACATAACAAAAACGAGTGCTACAAAAAGTGGAAAGACAACCACGCCACCTGCTACAAATGATTTACTTACACAACAACAGTGGCTGCAGTTGCCACTGAAATTGATCGCACGAAAACTAGTCCAGCACCGCCTCAGCTGCCTCAGCCGCCTTAGCCGCCCAGTCTAAGCAGCTAGCAAATCATTCAAATAGAAACGGCGACAAATCTACATAGCAACCTAAAGCTATCCCACTAAAGCCAATTCGATCCAGTCGAGCACTCCAACAAGAGCGGCGACTTGACGGTGGATTATGACATTATTGTCGATTCTGCCCATGGATCTTCATGTAACGCTTGTAGTTAACATCTGTTTTGTTACGCGATCTATCAGCACTGTGAGCGTCTGGAGCACTGGTCGCAACGATCGCCATCGATCGCGTTTAAAAATGCTCGTAAATTAATTAAAAATTTTAAACTTCAATGATTATTAGCCATGAAGAGTTGTCGGTGCAGTTTAATTTTGTTATCGCTCGCTGATCTTTTGAGTCAGAGCCACGTAAATGTTTTCCAACAGTTAAGGATAACGTACAGTTGAGTCTGTCCGTCGGTCTGCATTTAGTTAAAGCGAATCCAGTACATGGAACCCGTTTTGCATTTCTGATTTCTGCAAAGTGACGCAATTCATTAGCGTTAATTTGCGCTGATCCAAAAACATCAACACTGATGGAAATGGCGAGTATGGAAATGGATCGCAAGCAAGCGGCTTGATTGAAAGACGCAGCCAAAGTGGCCGGTATTAACAGGGCGTGTTGCTTAGGTGACAACTCAAGCAGTTACGCATCAGCATTTGAGGAATTTAATTGTTGGTTAAATTGGCTTAAATTGTTGCACGCTGCGCTGAGTCTGTGAATAAAGCGGCAAATCTTGGAAGATTGCTGATGAATTGACATTGGATTTAAAGAGAATTCGTTAATTGATATTTAGTCACTTTTATGGCTTAATCTGCCATTTATTCTAAACCAGCTATTTCACCACAATCTTTATTTATGGGCTTTATTATCAGCAAATCATGTCTCACAGAACTGAAAAAATTTGCTTTTAGAAACACAAAAATTGGGACAACCTATTTTAATCTTTCTTAATAATGGGTGATATGAAAAGTATCCATGGTTCTTTGGCATATTTTTGAGCAACATTTTCTTTATTGAAAATCAATTTTAATCAGGTATTTATTGGCCATTATTATTAATAACCTTTTGTCATTTTTCGGGTAGCTACATAATTCCATCGGAAGTACAGAAGTTCGTTATTTTAACGGCGAAAAACTTGGCCAAGTGATTTTCAGTGGCATTTCGGCCGGTCAATTTTTTACCATTTAAAGAATTTTGCAGAGACCGAAATAAATGGTAGTTAGATGGCGCAAGGTATGGGTTATGCGGCAGGTATATCAAAACTTCCCACTTTCGGTCGCTTTTCCTTGATCGTTTTGTTTAGCTTAAGTCGAATCAAAAAAATAAAGCAAACCCTTAAAAAAATTTATTTATAAGAATTTCATTTTTCTGAACTCGGTCATCAATTTAAATTTATAACGTTCTGCTGATATCTATTAACTATACATCTATTATCTTCAGGGACCGTAACAGTTATCATAAAAAAAATAAAAATCATCTTATAACTGTTATCATATGCATTTTAAAATAAAACTCAAAAAATAATAATTATTATATGCCTTTTATTTTTTTCGCGCAGCAATAACTCTTAAAATTTGCTTCTTATTTTAAAACGCACAAATAACTGGTATACTTGCGTTATATAATATAAAAAGCAAGAGTATCGCGCAAATTCTGCGCGATATTTTTAAAATGAAAATATAAAATGCAATTTTCATACAAGGTAGTTTTTGCAATTCCATAGAAAATGTTTGAAAAGGTTGGTGCAGGTAAAGATTTAGTTCAGTTTTTTTGTTTTTGTATTTTGCATTTATATTTTGTATTTACATTCGTATTTTGTAGGAGAACAAATTTGTATGTAAAATACAAAAACAAAAAACTGAACTAAATCTTTACCTACACCAACCTTTTCAAACATTTTCTATGGAATTGCAAAAACAACTACCTTGTATGAAAATTGCATTTTATATTTTCATTTTAAAAATATCGCGCAGAATTTGCGCGATACTCTTGCTTTTTATATTATATAACGCAAGTATACCAGTTATTTGTGCGTTTTAAAATAAGAAGCAAATTTTAAGAGTTATTTCTGCGCGAAAAAAATAAAAAGCATATAATAATTATTATTTTTGATGAATATAATAAAAATCAAATTTAATTATTATTTTTTGAGTTTTATTTTAAAAAGCTCATATATAAAAAGCATGCATAATATTAAGGATAAAAGTTATTAGAATGATAACTATTTACTTAAATAAGAGTTTAGACAACTTTTTGTTGCTGCTTTTTTTCATAAAAAATTTTAAAATAACTGTTATTTTCGGTCCCTGATTATCTTTTATTTTTATCTTTAAATGCATTTTTTTTTTTGTGCCACATTTAACTCGCTATTACCTGGAATTGAATACATAATCGAAGCTTAGGGAATGACCTCATCTATTTTAATCTAGTTTAATCATTTTTATAGGAAGTCGTCTTTACAGCTCCTAGGAATGTCACTATGTACCGGTATATGTTCTAATATTAACCACTGAACACCCTGAAGTAATCCTAGCTACCTTATTTCACTTTTCACGTTGTTAATGCCATCGTATGGACTGTTGATGATATTGATGTTTTATGACCTATGTACTCTCTGATATATGTTTTTATCTATTCTACTTGCACTGATTTCTATTCGAAACTAAGTTTCATTGCGCATGTAAACGCAATACGAGACTCATTTTCTCTTCCCAGTTTTTAATCCATTCAGCCACGGATCCGTATCTGGAATCCAAATACTTTTGATTCATGAACTAAAATAGTCAATTTCAAATTTATTAACATTTTTATAAAAATAAAAATTGTTTAAATTGTTTAAATTGTTCGGAATTCCTTTCGGTAGAAACTATTTCAAATTGTTGACAGAAGACCTAAATAAAGTGAAACCTACATGAATGCATGAACATTTTACGATGATGCAAAAAATGAGCCGTAGAAAAAGTTTAAGACTTGCGTTTGGAAATGGAAATAAATTTTGTTTGTTTGCAGAGTTCAGGCGAATCTTACAAACAACACCGATTGAAGGCTCTGCAAAAAGAAAAGCAGGTGAGAAATAAAAATATTCGAAACTTAAAGAAAATCACTTTCAATCATTGGCTTTCTGTGAACTACTCGTACTTGAATGCTTCTGCTATGTGCCTCTGATAACATTGTGATGCGGCATCGATCACGGAGTACCACAACAATATCCGAATAAAATTATACAATTTACAGCCCACTAGTGTGGTCGTAACATCACCTATAAAATAATTTACATAAACGAAGACTAAATCAAATGAATTTTACAATATCTATAAAATCGAGAAAGTCAATCTAAAAAAGAAGATCTGTGCCATTACAACAGAAATTCGCTAGTAACAAATGGAACTGTTTTGTGTGTTATTGAACATTTGTTCCAAATATAAAACTGTTTCGGTGGGAAGAGTGTGGATTTTGATAAACTAGTTCGCTAATTCATCCAAGTCAAGTGCATTATTTTATTTATTTTTTATTTTATTCAATTTTCCCTTGTATAGGGAGATATAATTATTAACCCATTTCCACACCAGTGATTGCGATTCAGATTCCTTATATCCCCACCCAATCGTTAACAATAATTTTACCATGAGAACTCGCACAAGAGAAGATTACTAAGCCAGATTGATTGCAATATAAAGAGAGATTAAAGATAGCCGTACACTGACTGGTCACTGATAGACCAAAGCACAAGTGCTGGAATCTATTGCGAGAACTAAGCGATTTATGTACAACTTTACTTCAATATATCAGGCAGAAGATTTTATTAATCTAATAACCTGTTTTCACGTTGTGAACATGGACTTACAGAAAAAGGGAAGTCAATTTTCTCTCTAATGGGAGAAATATACTATACGAGATAGTGCACAGATGTAAGAGAAACTCTAAGGTAACTTCAGCTTTAATACCTGATAAGGTCGTGAGACTTGGTGTTTCCTCAATTAAGTCTCATATCAATCCCTACTTATACCAGTCATATGCGAAGATTAACATGTGTTTACTTTTTGCGACAAGGATGAAGAAATTAGTCTAATATCTCTTCAACAGACAGATCAAGACCTTCATACTCTTAATATAGAACTTTTGCCTTAATTCACAGGAATTCGAATTTCGAAGTACCTAAAATAGTATCGATTTTCAGTGGACATGTACGACAGCATGAAACCAAATTGTACCTATCCTGTCGAAACTTTTTTCCAGATCCTGGAGTTAGGTTATGTTATGTGAATCTGCAAACTCACATTGGTCGTTTTTGGTGCTATAACATTACACGGTTATAGTCAAGTATGGGCAATCCTGTCACGCTATTCGATTTTTCATCCGTAAACATGTATTTGGTACATTCCGTTGACTTACCCATTTAGTTGATATGCCACAGGATCAGTAAACTTGCGAACATTTACATGTCAAAAGTTTGACTCTATATTCTAGACTTTAACTCCAATTTCTGGAGTGATGACCACTTTTGAGCAATCTCAACTTTCGACGTCGCTTATGCTGGTATGATAACAACCGAATTCAGTGAACCATTTCTTAACCATTGAAATCAAACCCAATTATTGGAACCAAATCGCTATAGTATAGAATATTTTCTTGGCTTTGATGTTGGATTGTTTAACTCAAGAAATAATGATGAATGATGATTTGTTGTAATTTAAGGGGCTATCTGTTTTTGAATAGCTTTTGCGCACAAACTAGTTGATGCAGCTTCCTCGAAATTTTACAGTGGTTTATAAACAGAGGCAGTGGTAGTGGACAAAGGCAGTCAATGAATTATCAAACACCTCTCCTGTTATAGGTATATTGTATTATATCCTGGTGCAATCCACTTATGCGATTTTTATTGATTATATTCTTCTCTATTCCATGTGGTCATCATTTAATTCTTTCAGGAACGTGGAGAATTTAAGCTACACTGGACTTGTCTTATGACTATAAGACAATATATTGAACCGCGTGAACCCTTCAATCGCGTGGACTCTACAAATTTTTCTTGCCTTAGGACAAGTACTCAGCAGCAGCAGCAGCAGCAGTCGACTCGTGGATTGGGGTTTGTAATAAATTTAGTGCATGTTGACAGCTTTTATTGCTCGTGGCGCATGGATAAAGCATGACAACTCGACGCAATTGTGTACCATTCATAAAATTTATTTATTTCATGTTTACACTGCAACGCATCGCATTGCAACGGAGCTACAATCGCCTGCCCAACATAACTAATGCCGACCTGACAACGAGGAACGAAAAAATGATTGGTTCGAAGGCAAGCACATACCGTATATATCACATATCTGCACGGGAGTACACATGACTTTGATCTTGTGCAGCAGGCGTTCCACGCAGACGTCCTCAGTTGGAATTGCAACTGCAACTGCAACAGAACTGCGACTGCGACTGCTACCGAATTGATACTGTGCCAAATTTGGTTAAATTTATAAATTCTTCGCTGTTTGTAATTCTTGTACTTCCCAAGACTTCCTAAGCGAAAGTCAACACTTTCTATGCATTCGTGCGCGCCACCGAACGCAATGGGAAACCAATACGGGTTCCGCGTCCGTCACGCATATCATAAATTCTCTTTTAAACGAGCGCTGAGCTGAGCTGAGCTGAGTTGCGCTGTACTGCGCTGCGGCAACAAACTTTAGAACTGTTTTTTTTTGTGGATATTTCATTTCATATTATTTAATTTTTTCCTTTTCATCTTTGTATCTGCAACAAATAAGGCAACACTAAAACGCCGCTTTGATCGTGCAGCATTTAATATGTTTATGTCAATATTGCAGCAAATAAAATGATATTACAAGCAGACGGACATACGCACAATGAAGTGGACAAGCGGACAGACAGACATATTGTCGTTTTGTATTACTGCCGCTTGTGTTGAAGTTGGAGTTGATATTCTAGACTCTGGATTTCGCTAATAGCGGTGGTTGCTCTGCCTTTGATGATGTTATCGGCTCGTTTGGAGACAAGCTTGTCGTGTGGCTTTCATAATTTTGGGATATGAATTCATAAATGAAAATGAATTTT
This sequence comes from Teleopsis dalmanni, assembly GCF_002237135.1. Classification (NCBI taxonomy): domain Eukaryota; kingdom Metazoa; phylum Arthropoda; class Insecta; order Diptera; family Diopsidae; genus Teleopsis; species Teleopsis dalmanni. The sequence goes on along the minus strand of NC_051847.1, from coordinate 226,838,941 downwards.
TTATTCTAATTTTAATGGAATTCAATTGAATTTCAATGTGGACATTATTTTAAATTATGCAATTGTCTTCGTGGAAAGGACAACTCAATGGATAAGGCGGTAAGTGGATAAGGCGATATGCATTTAATGTGCGAAGGAATGTAGAAGAGCATTCTTACGAAAAGTAAATAAACTTTCCACTAGGAACTTTACAAAATTAATTAATTTGTTTAATTTTAATATAAGACAATAAGTATTTATTTCTCAGACATATCGTCAGAAACAGCTTTAACCAAATCCCTAATAGCATTGAATTTCGGATTATTTTTATTGCCTAGTAGATTAAAGCAAATACTCTCACTTGTGGTTATCATCCCGCCCAAGTGACGCATAAGATTCAACGCCGTCCTACGATCTTGTTTAGCACGTGAACAGCAACAATCTGCTACCACATGGACTCTGATATCCTGGTTCAACAAATCCAGAACAGTTTGCTCAACGCATACATGAGCCTATCTTAAAAAAATGAGAAATGTTTGAGCATTTTTGGAAGGGATTTGAACCTATCACTCACCTCAATACCAAATATGACAACATCCGTTAATTTGTTCTCCGTGTAAACTTCTTGAAGCTTGCATTCCAACTCTGGTACCAACATGCTGAATTGAGTCTTTGCCGCTAAGACACACGCATGACTGATGTCAAGTTCCTTTGGAGTTCTGCCTAACTTTTCCGGATATTGTTCTGTGACGAAGAGTGGCACCTCCAATGCCTTTCCCATTTTGAGCTGCATAAGGAAAACAGAATAAGAATAGAATAGAATAATTATTGAATATATAAAAATGATAATTAATAAAATTATTTAATTTATTAATAATTGAATTCATTAAATATAATAAAAATAAAATCAAAAGCTCAATGAAGCATTGGCTGCAGCCACAGCCATTAATGATGTTTGCTGAAGTTTGCGTAGCATACTTTTGAAGCACAAAGTGAAACACAGCAGAAATAAAGTTCAGTTTCTAACACTGGGAAAGCTTTAAAAAGCAAACATACCACTTGTGCTTAATGCTTTAAGCTTTAAGCACAGACATGAAGTTTTATGGTGTGTGTCCACGCTAACCGATTTTTGTACTCAAAGCTAACATAAAAATTTCTAACAACGAAAACTACTGACATTCATCGAGCCACAGTAAAAGCAAAATTAAATTTTCTTCTTAGCTTCTTCTTATATGTGACGATATTTGTTTTAGTGATATAATTTCTCAACACATAAAATTCAGCCTTAAAAAGTTGTTTGTATTTCTAATATACATAACTTTTTTGCAATGGCTAAACATATGATTTTTCTAAAAATAACTATTAATATTTAAATTACACTTTAAAAGGAATTATAATTACCAATTTCGAAGTGTTCTTAATTAGTGAATCAAATAAAGGCATAGCTGGCCGAAATTTATCTTGAATATCACAAAGAAAAAAAGCCGTGGTTTTTGAATTTAATTTTGTAAAATTGAACTTCATTGTGAAATTAAATATAACTCAAATATAAAACCTTAATTCTATTTCACACCAAAAAAATAAACTCAAATAAATTTAAAATAATTTCAATCTGTCAAAAATTGATAACCTGTGTGAATGATTAGAAAAACAATAATATTCACAATAGTGTCAAACGAGTACATAGGATTATTTTTCTCGAATTCTGTCCGTGTTTAATAACAAAAAATAACTAAATGATTTCTTATAAATTTTGTAAACACCATTCTGTCAATCTGTCCAACGGCTGATAAGCGAAAAATTGATATATTTATATATTGCATATTTGGCTTCATAAAAAATTTGTTCACACAGTAAATTAAAATGCTTGTAAATAAAAATACTAAACATTTAAATTATAATTTTATTTTGTTTTGCTTTTGTTTACACAAATTAGTACCGCAACACAATTATACTTTTGTGAATAAATAAATGAATAAAATTTTAACTTAATTTTATTGATATTACAATTTAATTGCAATTCGCTAAGCGAGAGGTTGGCATCACTGCTGTAATCTGTCAAGTGTTATGTTTTGGCAAATAGCAAATCTTACATATGTGCACATAAATCAAGCAAAATTACATTTTGTATAAAATAAATAATTAATATAAAATTGAAAATTATAATAAATGGTAAAAATATTCAGAATTTCAAAATAAAACACTAAAATTTTTTCTATCTATATCTTCAAATTCTGATCTATAATCTATCTAATTTTTTCTATCTATATCTTCAAATTTTTGAATTTTTGTTTACATATGATTTTTGACATGTGATTGCAATATTCGTTCGAATTTAAAATGAAGATTCACAATAGTTCGCTTATTGTGTTGGTAATATATATTTTCTGTAGTTGCTAAAATATATGGCCACTTCACAACTAGGTACTTAAATAGAAAAAAAAGTATTGTTGTTTTGCGTACATTTTAGCAACTTAAGCTAGTAACTTGCTGTATTTTGCTCCCGAAATCACCTATTGTTTAATTATTATTATATATATATATAAATTGTTTTTTAAATTGTTTTTTGTCTGCGTTTTAATACAATTACAATGTATTAAATGTATTTATATTATTTTTATTATTTCACCAAAGATTTCTGAAAAATTAGAGAATTTAAGAAACAAAAATGATTATATAGCCTTCAATAAAAATATGTGAGCACTTATGTATCGTATCATATCGCATTATTTTTGTGAGAAAAAATTATGAAAAGCTAAAAATGTAACAAATATATATAATAAAAACAACTTGAATAACGTTCATATGTTATTCATATATGTGTTGTATATAACAGATATGTAATAGGTGTATTTTTTTGATTTGAATGCTGCAATAGAACATGTATTATTTAAAAATTAACATGCAAAAAACTCACGAAAATTAAATCATTTTCCTGAAAATGCTTAATGAATAAAAACATCGCACTAGACAGGTGCCAAATCTTAAAACCGATCTATTATGAATGATTTTTGGAAATAAGTGGAAAACTCCAGTCAGCTGTTTATTATGTACAACTATTGTGAGTGAATTTAAATGTTTCAAAAAAGTAATTTTTTAATAAAATTTATGTAGATGACTGACAGATAAGTAATTGTGAAGAAGTTAATTATTTATTAGTGAATTTTTAATTAATGTGTTTATTAAAAAATGCAATATAAGAATAAATTCAGAACACAATCTTTAAAATAAAAGCGAAAAGTTGTAAGACAATTGTAAGAAAATAAAAAGTGTTAAATACTGCTCATTTAACATTAATTATAGTAACTAATTTATTCACGACCTCGTTTTGACTATATGTATATTTATATAAAAAACTTTTTTGTAAAGTTCAACCACAAATTTGTTTGAAATTATCTTATTTGTCATATGTTTACTGGTTTAGACAGTGATACCAAATTCAAGCCCCAAAATAAATTCATTCAAGTACTAAAATAAATTATTACTTAAACAGGGAAGTTGCTTAAGCAATATTTCTGTTTTAAACAATTAGTGGATTTTGGCATAGATGGCAGCATTAGCAAAATATGGTTCGCAGTGCTACCAATTGGCTAATACATACACACACTTTACACCACGGCCGACGTTGTCGTTATCGTAAAAAAATGTATAAAAATCATGGGAAAAACAATCAATTAAATAATTAAATGTGCTTAAAACAATTATTTAATGTGTTAAGTGTTTGCATGTATCAAAAGTTCAAGAGATTTCGTACGTTGTTTTGTTCTAAATTCAGTAAAAATATATCCACCGCAAGTTCTCTGATCAACGTCTGTGCATAATAATACAGTAAAAAAAGTAGCAAAAAGAAAAAATAAAAAATTTGTTTGAAAACAACGAAAAACTTTCGTTTGCTGACAAAACAACAATAAATGATTACAAAATAAGATTCAATATTTGCTAGTATCGTATGTATCAGATACGTGACTAAAACCTAAACTTTTATTAACCAATCGTACATATGTAGGCAAATTTTGGCTAAATCCAGAAAAACTCATTATTTTTGGTTTGATTTTTCTCCTCTATATGTAATTATGTGTATGTGCGAAGAGGTGAATTTGCTATTGTGAACAGTTGTTGCTGCCAAAAGTATTTTGACATTTACACCACATTTTTCTATCGTTTGGCTGCGTCGACGGCGGCGTTTGTTAAGTGTTTGTACTGATTTTGCATAAAATGTGCGAATAGTGGAATAAATTTTTTTTTTTTTGAAAACTTTAACTAAATTCTAACAATGAACAGATTACGTTGGTATACTGCATAAATAACCTTGCTGAAATGAAAGTTATAATTCCTACATCCTTTTGTGAAAAAATATGAAATAGTTCCATTCGATGTGCTCGTAGTACGCACGGTGGTCTCGTGTCAGATTTCGCCCTACGTCGCGATTGTGTATCGTAAATGTCTACATATGTATATTTGGGAATAAGGTGTAAATTTAATATGGTTAAATTTTATATATGTTAAATATAAGTTAATATAAAGCAATAACGAAAGAAATTTCAAATTTCAAATTTCAATTTCAAAGTAACGAAAGCCAAATACAGAAAGCAACACAAATGAAGGAAATAGCTAATTTCGAAGATACAACGTCATTTCCACAATAGTCGGGAGCAAAAAATTTGCCAATGAGTCGAAGACAGTCATTGGATCGGCCAGGTGTGTATAGATTTTATTTTTATGCTAATATTTTGTTATTTATAAAACAAAAATGCAATACCGTTTTGTTTTCCTTTTTTTTTCTTTTTTTTTTTGTTTTTTTTTTTTTGAAGTGAGAAATGAAAAAAAAAATTATATTTATACATTTTTTTTTATTTTCCTCTTTCATTTGTGCTAAAAATAATATTTCAACATCAACAAGACCACTTTTTCCTTTGTTTTCATCATTGACATCTTTTATTTTCTTGTATGGCAATTTACCATTTTTTTCTTGTGTAGATAAAGAGAGAGCGCGAATGTGGTCGAGAGAAAAACGTCGAGAGACAACGTTTAGAGAGCAAGCCTGAAAAGAAGTAAACAGAGTAAAATGTTGGATTTGTTTATACATATGTTTTGTATAAATAATTTTTCTTTCTAAAAATTTCTTTCTTAATTAACACTAATAATTTATAATAAAAGTGAATAAAAAGAGCTTTAGAATCCAAATATGTAAATTATTTTATATACTATAATTTCTATTAATTTTTCTCATTACTTCAAAGACTCATTACTTCTTATTAAGTGCTTTTTTAAGATACATTTTAATGTATTTAATTTTTTTTTATTGTTAAATAAATATTTTCAAACTACTTGACCCAAATTTAATTCAAAATGGAGTTCATTTCTTTTTGATTGGTTTGTGTGTGTGTGTAATTGTATTTGTGCATATGATTGTGTGTGTGTGTGCAAGATTTGCATGTATTCGAAAGTGCTATGTCATGGTTGATCAAAGGTTGTCAGCGATCCACAAATTAAATTACTCTAAAAAAATGTGTTAAAAATTAGCGCATAACATTAGGATCACTGACCTACTGGTTCTACGATTTTACACCACCTCTTGCAAAACAACATTATCGCATATGTTGCGAAAAAATGCACCCCTTTTGTACCTAATTTACATGGAGTAGTGAAGGGTTTAGCGTGCCTATTAAATTAAATATAATCTCTCAGCAGGTCTATGACAATTCCGGCAAATGTGGTCCGTTAAGTAAAATGCAAAAACTCAAAGGGGTGAGATTGAAGATGAGGTTCATGCTGAGGTTATAAAAACTGTGTTGTATAGAGTTACGAGTTCATATTCAAATGTTATAATATTTACCAACAGTTTATGATTTGTAATTACTATTCTAAACAACATCTAAGATAATCCAAGCAGATTAATATGCAAATTATGCAATTTTGGATATTAATCTTCATATCTAATCCATTATTCAATAGTGAAAATAGTTTTAATTATGCTATCATCTCACCATTTATTTTTTTTTTCAATAGATCGTACCTGTCTCTGACAAATTAATGGCACAACTGTTATCAGAAAGTCAATTAAAATTCTTTTTAAATCAGTTTTCATTTTTTATTGTTTAATAATTATAACAAAAAATAAATTTTGCACATGTTAAGAACAAACTCCAATCAATACATCATAAACATCTGTTCCTATAGTACAGATGTTGACATTTTTCCGATAAGAAAAACGAATTCAATATACATATAAATAATCAATTTTATATTGTTTCGTGTTTTTACTAATTTTATATGTTGCTCATAGAAGCATCAAGTATTAAAGATTAAAAAGTTATATTTCTTGAGTATTGAATGACTTCTTAACATTACTCTATTACTTTCAATATTCTTAATGTTAAAGTAACTCCAATATCAGTCTTTTGTTAGGTTTACTTACAGATCATTGTAGGTTAAGAAACCAAGCTTGAAGATTACATCTCCCATTCGATCATACCTCCTGTAGCTGTAGAAAGGACGATGAAATTGCTTCTCATATCGTTTTTGCCCAGCTCATGCACGAAGGTAATTAGGCATTTTAGGGACCCTCTTCTGTGAGGATCTTGAACAATTACAAGAGCTCCCACTAAACAGCATTTTAAACTTCGTCCCATGTTCTAGGTGGTTTTGAACTCTATGTTTCTTCACTACATGGTAACACAATGTGCTCATAGGCATAAGTGGATTCTCTAGGGTTCACCGGTATAACCTAACCGAACTTCTTAACGTTAAAATCGTGCAGCTGACTATGCACCAAAAAACGCATAAAGCCGTAATATTAACGATTGTGCGATTATAATATATAGTACATGAGATCATACTGAGTAGTGCGTACAATTCAAAGTCGCCGTTGTGGCAAACTGCTTACAGATTTCCCCGTTTAAGCCGTAGAGCTACGGCTTCTTATATTTTTTTAACACTAGTATGTGGGGTTAATTATTTCGATCATTTTAAACAAATGCGCTCTACTGCATTTTATATAGTCGTGTATATATAGTTGCACGTTTAACTCATAAGCACTGAATACTATATATAAATCGCTGGGTCCTCGATTAGAAGAACACCAATGTCTTAATCCCGTGAATTTCTAAATATCAACTTTTAAAAGTTAATCATTCTGTTTAGTTTTGTTATTCGCACATTTAATTCCAAATGGTAGGATTATTTCTTATCTACTATATCAGTACTGAAATTTCTATAAACCAACGGAGCAAGGATTATTTCCAATCTACTATATAGTACTAAGATTTATTGTCAAAGCTAAATCAAAAAACACAAGTTTTGGCTGGTTATTTTATTACTCATTAGAGGTCCCATTTATTTTGAAGCTTAGAACATATATTTATAACAATATATTGATAAAACGAAAATCCCCTCACAGGTTTATCCTTATTTTATATACCTAAGATGATTATTTATAGTTGATATCAAAAATATATTATGTTCTTTTATATAGGTGAAGAAGTATTTGCATTACCCTGAATTGCGAATTAAATTTTTATTTATAACAATTATTTAGTCTGCTTAGGTTATTTTTTATTCTGCCTTTAATCCAGTGACGTAGGCGTGTGCCATATAAAGACAGAAAGTTTAACTCTTTGTCTGGAGTATTATTTCCATCATCTTCTATTTCTTTAAAGCATAAGTTTTATACTAAGATATAGAGATGCCAGTAAGATTATTCTCTAAAAAATCAGCGCATTATCATAACTCGCCATAAAGTCCTGATTAAAGCCCTCTATATTCTTTAATATAACGTATTGAAGATGTTTGTTTTCGTAGATGTCGTTTCATTTATGATAAAAATTAAATTGGTAGAGTAAAAAGATATGATGAATTTTTCATTGGAACTTACTTAGGTCGACGGTTTATTTTGTTGATGTATAATATTTTGAGAAAAAAACAAAAAAAAACCAAACAAGTTAAATGAGAAAGCAGCATAAAAACTGTTTTACTAACTTTTATTTTTCTCAACCCAAAGGTTATATATGTTATATGTACTTAATTTCGAAATAAACTACTACTGTCTTAATGTATGCTATTTTACTCATATTATTTAGGACAATTTGTTGTGCTTTATGGTTTTCTATCCATTTTCGTTAATATTGCAAAAAATTAAAATTTGCAATTCAATTTGAAAAGAGAAAGTGGTGAGGAACGCAAACAAATGGCCAGTAGAAATAAAGTTTAAATGAGCAAAACAATCTAAAAGCCGCACACAAAAATTTCATTAAAAAATTCAAATAAAAATGAAGAGTAACTGAGATACAAATATTTCGGTGAATTGTGAAATGAATGGCAGGCAGTACAATAAAACAAATGTGAAGAGAACGGTAACAAATGAATGAATGTACTACCGACAACTGTATCGACTATCCACAACAAATACAAAGTATCTGAGCCTCTGAGTATCTGTCAGCACTCACAGTGGGCATATTCTTAAGCATTAGGCACAATTAAATTTATAATTTGCACAATTTATGCACTGCACTGACCACTGTAGATGCAGATACATTCCCATTTCAGATGAACGAATGCTGCATATAAATAACAAATTTGAGATGTGCAGATCCTTTAATTCGTGTGCAAATTGCATTCGAAATGCTACACAATATTGCTGTTGCTGTGGTTGTTGCTATTGCTGCTGCTGATGTTGTTGTTGTTGTTATTGTAGTTGTAAGTTTTCATATGGCAACTGCCTCAAATAAAACATTGTCGATAATGTATTGCAGCTCAATACGTTATGATGTGATGTATTTTTTTTCGATTTATGTTTCTTTTTGTGTTGGAATTTATTTTATGAAAAATAAAAATGTAAATAAGTGCATCATAAATCATAATGTTGCAGCAACTACATTGGAAAAAAAAAGAGAAATACCGCGAATTGTTGCCAATTTTACAATATAAAAGCTTAATTCAATTTGTAATATTTATTATCGAGTATAATAAAAAAACTGTATGTATTTGATTTATTTTATTAGCTGCCTTTCATAACAGTTATTATCCAAATAACTAAGCAACTTGAGATACGAGTATCTTACAATTTGCTTCCTTAAGTACTGTAAAACTGCCACAAGTTATTTTGGTGCTGCATCAACGTGCCACAGAATCTGTCGAACAGCTGTAACAAAATATTTTATTTGTACTTGCAGAATGCAAAACATTGTGGCAGTTGTAAGACCAAACCGTTGCCAGCATATTTCTGTCATGCCTGGCAAATGAGCACAACCACATTTAGATACATTTGCATAGATACATACACTCATAATTTGATTCAATTTCCGCTGATATACAATTCGATAGACTTGTGCCAGCAGCAGCGTATGCAAGCTCAAGACAAATGCCTGTATCGGTTTTCAATTATCAGTAATTAATGCAATTATCATAATTTTATAACGACTGTTGAACAGTGAACAGTAGCAAAATGATTTCTTAATATTATTATTATAATAAAGCGTTCATTTATGCAGATTAATTGCTAATTCATACTCATATCTGCTTTGCCTGCTCGCATCAAATTAAAATTTACATAACGCTCGTAAACATATGCGATATTTGAACTTAATACTATACCTCTGTGGTAAGATGAAATAGAAAGCCTTTCACCCGAAAACCTGCTACTCATTTTCACTTTTAGCTCTGTAAACCAATAAATAAAATTACGAATAAATAAATATCGTATTTAATGGTTTAATTTTAACTTAATTGAATATGTTAGATTTTAATAGTATACAATACACTATAATAGATTGTAGATATATGATTAGTGGAAACCATATTATAACCTCTACCAAAATATTGAATAACCAATGTACTCCAATTAAGATAATTGATTAATATATGTTTAATCACTTATATGTTATATATGTAAATAAATTCCTAACATTTTGGCATTGATGCCCTATAATCAGCCAGACTTTGAAAATACTGATTATTGCTTATGTTGTGTTTCTATTATAAGTTGGATTAGAATCTCAGAAAAATAATTCTTTGACGAGCAAGCTATCCTTTCTTTCCCTGTAGGAAGAGATGAGTGGCTCTGGGTTTTCTTTAGTCAAAATTCTCATATAAAACATCAACTTAAAAGTCTCGAAACTAACTTAGAAAAATAGAGGTTTTTTGAGAAAATTGAACTTCTCAACTCAGCTTAGAGAACAAAGTAAGCATCTACAAGGCCATTCTTAAACCGATCTGGACATATGTAATTCAGCTGTGGCGTACAGCGAGTAACTCTAACATTGAAATATTCTATAGATTCCAGTCAATCACATTACGAATGATTACAAATGCCCCTTGATTTTCTGAACGTTTTTTGATGTAACCGTGAATTGAAAATAGTTTTTGAAATTCGGATAAGAAAAGGTTTACAGGTGGTTTGGTTAATAAAATCATTCAATATTTGAAAATTAAAACTCGATGTTTCAAATAATTACCAAAGCAAGGAGATTTTTGTTTACTGTCTGGAGATAATGTCTTTCTATATTATGCGCTCTGAAATGTCACTAAGTATATACTTTCATTTAATACTTTAAGTTTTTAAGGAACTTATTCGTATAGCATAAGCGATGATAGTATTTACATATATATTGTATATCTATTTTGAGAAATGAAAAATTTGATGAAATATGTCTTATTATGACCACATTTTAGTACGTAGAAAAGTTAAACCTTAAAATATTGCAATTAGTAATGTGTAATGTGAACACTTCTAATGTTCAAATTAATTACGTTAGTAATGTTTTTTCTTGCAACAAAATTATTGTAGAACAATAATTATACTCAGTTTTATAAAGTAATTCACTCGTACACCCAAGTAATGAAAAACAAGAGTTCACATAATCAAAGACATGAAGTGCTCCACTTTAGTATTACACAAGAGACACAACCGCATAAGCTGACTTTCACAGCTTCACAGTATAATGTGTAATCGCTTAAAATAACTAAATAACACAGAAAGAGATTTTTAAGTTTCGTTTCTAGTTTAGTTCCTAAGCATTTAGGTCATCATTCAATAACTGATAAGGACAGTTTGAAGGTTAAAAATGCCACATATCAACGAATTTGAACGATTGCAAAATGATTTGAAGTCACTTAACTGCTAACAAATTCATTTATTAAATAAAACGTGAAGATAAGATTATTTTATTTAATTATCAATACCAATTATGTTTTCTTCTCAATCACTACGAAATGCTTGAGCAGTAACCGAATATTTACAGTCCATTCAGGCTAGTTGTATTACTCACAATCTTAAGTTGTGTAGGGAACTTGTGTAGTAAAAACCAATATAAAAATAAATCAGATAAGGAATTTGAAATAATCTGAAGAATGTGATGTTCTTCTGGAAGCAAAATAAAACAAAATAATATCTTATGAATTTATTTGAACCTTTTGGAGTGATTTTTATGGTACTCGTATATTTACCTATCTTGTCTAAAAGAAAATTCGACAGAAAAATATTTGTTTGAGTTGAGTTCACTTCATCCAAATAAAAAAAGAAAAAATAAACAAGAAATTCGAAAAATCTATTAAGTAAATTGCAGAAAAATATGCCTGACCTTCTACAAAATTCCAGCAAAATTTTGTCGGCATGCATTCGTGCCTGTGAGTATCTGTGCTTGGCACGATGGCAAATGCACTTAATAGTTCGGCTGCAAATAATTCATTGTTTAAATTGACATTTTTTTACTCTGGTAATGGCACTGCCAATATTCAAACACAACACTTTCATAAATTCTAGCCTGGAAGACAATCAGCACAAGTGGAGGCACTAAACACCGTCAGGCTAATAGCTATGCAAATCGATTTGGTGTTTTGTATAAATTTAATGGTGTTTCGGCACGCGTTCTTATCACCATTTGCTCACTGAATTGCTTATAATCACAAACAGTAACAATTTTTGCAGCAGGAACTCGCAACTCAATTTAAGAATGAAATTTAATAAACCCAACGAAGCATTAAGTTTGTTGTTACCTGCCGGTGACAACAATCTTTTTCATGTTGCCTTTGGAGTAGCACCAACTTGGGATTCACTGCTTACACCGCCTTGCATGTTGACATAACTTTTTCATATATTTCACATTTACCGAAATTAGTGAGCCAAGTAATTGTGCAAACTATAGGTTTCGAAAGGAAATTAGTATTATTAAATTTGGTTTTACCAAGTACATGGGTTGTTTCTAGCACAATCTAATAACTTTTATTCCCTTAATATATATTTGATTTGTTGTATATTCTATAAACATTATTATACACAAATTATTACAAAGCATTGCTAATGGCAATATGATAATATTATAATCAATGCATATAAATTTCGTTTTTATGACAGAATATCATTATTATCCCATATTCTTTATTAAATCCTATCAAAATGTAAACCTAATTTTATTGTCATTGCATACATGCTAAACATTTGTTATTTGTTATCGTTGTGATCGTATATTGTTATCGTGTTATTCAAGTAAGTATATTTTAAAGTTAACAGTTTATACTTATCTTTGTTATCTATTCTGTTCTAAGGTTGTCCTTCTCTTCCCTCGTAGCTGAAACCTAGGAATTGGTTGTGATGGAATATAATGATCTGTTATATCTGTTTTCATAGTGATACATTGTTATCGTATCAATCAATTAAATGCTCTTTAAGGTTATCTATTATATCTGTATATTCTATCTGTTCTTTTCTAAAATTTCCTTTATTTCCCTGTATTATTTGTATAGGTCTTAAATAGAAACCTAAGAATGTCATCAGATAATTGTCATGGAAAAAAATGATTTCTTTTTATAGAAACTGTATAAAGAAGTGCTCCGCCCGCGCTACAAATGCATCAAAATCGAAAACGATGTTCTGTTACGTACTTAGTGAATATAATAAACAAAACAGACCAAGACAATAATGACGTATCCTATATAATAGTTACGGGATATATTCACACATTTGACAATATAATCTACTATCTATGATATAGATATAATTTTGTTCTGTGATTTTAATAGCCTCTTGTAATATAATTAGTATGTTAAAAATCCCCTTGCACTCTTTTTGTTTGTAACATATTTGGTCAATTGCAATTTCTCTAGGGAATAGAACGGCGGTTACTGATGATCAATGATACAAATGGAATTTCCTGTTTTCACTAACGAAATGTTGTTGAGTGTAATTTCGATTTATTGTTTAAATTAAAAATATACAATAAAAATAATAAGAGCAGTAATAAACAGTAAATAATTATTAACTATTTTCGTTTAAAAAAATCTCTAATAAATTATTTACTAAAGTAATTAATTTAAGTCATTAATTGAAAGTATCACACTTCATATAAATTGCTTTACTAAAATAAGTTTCTATTAATTATAAACTTTTGCTCCCTACACTTTATTCATGCAAGCAGTTAGTGCTCAGATTAACTCCAATTATTATTATTATTACTGCTAACACTCATAAAACCAAAACATAGAAAATATTTTATAAAAATATGCTGTAGTAAACGTCTGTATAAATATTTTCATAGTAGAGATGAGAGAACATTCCTATCAAAACGTCTATGTAAACATTTACAATGTTAATATAAAATTGCAACAGAACTATGAATAATATAATAGTTCCTGTTTCTTTTCATTCATCAATAAATATTTTAAATCAACAACTCATTGGAATTATAATTATGGAAATCAATGGAGGCCTACAGTTCCTTTTGACAAATGAACTTTGTTTGAATATATTTTATCGTATCTATATAATATATTAATTTAATTCATTTTTATATAAAGCTGATAATATTTGCATATATAAACATATTCGTTTATTTACTTGCATACTTGGGTACATACAAATCTGTTGTTACAGCCCTGACCTACAAAAGACGAGAATAAACCAAAACTTTTTCAAAACTATTCGTGAACATAAATTGTCGCATGTTTTCTACAAATAAACAATTTTAATTTTAGCGCCAACTTTTTTACAATGAAAAAGCGACGTCATAAAGTGAAACACGTTCATTGTCGGTAAACAATTAACACATTGAAAATTATTTCTTTACACAAAACTACAACTTTTAATAAAAATGTGAGTTCCCATGACTTTGTTAATAAAGCGATTCTCGAGTAGATAATTTTTTGAACCTGCAGTTTATAGAAAAAAATATATTTGTAATTTAAGTAAACGATTTGAATTTAAATAAATTACCGAACAAAGATATATTACAGAGGTACAAATAACAGCAAATAAAAATATCCAAAAAAATATAAATCTATATCTTAGGGAACATGATATTTATCTGCAGTTATGTTTACGCATACATATATTATAGGATCAATAACAAGGCAAAACTAAACTGTCTTATAGAATGATTAGTCCAGACCTTAAGTTTACTCTATAAATGACAAGATGAAGAAATCGGTGTGTATATCGAAAAAATTCAAAGGACGTGAGGAGATAGGTTGCGACACCAAGTACGATATTTGCAAAAAAAAGGCAGTTTAAAGGTTGAGTAGAGAATACTGTTGTGAATATGAGAGAGAAGTATCAGAAAGTCTAATGAAGTTTATTAGATCTGCGTTTCCTTTCAAAACCTATAATAACTTCGGTTGGCATGAATTGATCAAGGACCAGTTATGTGTAGTACTTAACTGAACGAATATTAAACAATTTTTAAATGTAAAAAATTTGGCTGATATATAATTTTATTAAAAATATTTACTATTAAATAATTTAAAAAACAACTTAAATACATATATGTGATAATTTGTCTCTGTTATAATCTAAATTGTTACCAGTTCTAAATTGTTTTGCAACGGAACATACAACTTTAAAGTTAAATCTTATTTATCTCTTAAATGTATCTAAAAAGTATATAGCTAGTACATAGTATATATGAATGTGAATTGAAAATTTACGATTTTAGGCAATTTAATTTATTTTAACTGCATTTAAGGTTATCTAACTTATTTTGCATATTAGTGACATAACTGGGCCAATATTTAATCTGCATAAAAATAAAATAAAATGGATTTCTTCAAGATTCAACAAAAAAGAAGGTTCCAAAAAGTGCTTACATTACATAAATAAATTATAAAAACAAATTTAATAATTAAAGTTCGACACTATCTCTGTGACATGAAATCATTACCAGATTAATATTGCTTAAAAAGATACAACAAAGAAGCAATGAAATTGTTTTTATTTCCTCTTTTTTGCGATTTATTAATAAAAATATAATACTAGAATTGATATGAAGTAAATAATGCGTAAAATATTTAAGAAAAATTTCGAATAGCTCTAAAATTGAAACATATTTGATATTATCACTTTATGGACGATACCCTAACAAAATGATGGGCAATTATAAATGAAATATATTTGTTCCTGAATGGTGTGTATACAGTTTATATGATTCTTATCTCGCTTCCGTTTGAGAACTAATAAATTCAATTAACAAATAGTTTGTCCAAGACAGGAGCCAACAAAAATATGCCAAAAAATGTTTCCAAGAAAACAGAACCTTTTTCAATACAACAAATGAAACAAGAATTTATTTTATTGACGAAGGCATTTTAAGGGATTCCTTTCTGGGTTTTTTTACTTTACTTCACTCAAGACAGGAATAAATAAACAAAACATCATCATTCAAAGTTGAACTTCTTTAGATTATTACTTGCAACTTTTCCCACACACTCAATTTGTATGGATTTGTTTTGTTCAGCAGACTTCCAACGTCAAAGTAAATACTTTTGCTTCTTTGAAAAGTTTTTTTACCCACTTTTTTTCTGGACATTTGCCTTTTTGTCTTGACTACAAAACAAAGTTAAATACTCTTAATTAGATAAACTTTTTTTTATACTTTTTATTAAATACTTATGAGCTTTTATTTTCTTTCATCTCAATTAGTTATTTATTTATTCAACATTGTAATATTTAATAACATTATTTACATAAATTTAAAAGCTGCTGATTTCCCATTGGACATCATAATATTTATTGTACTCATTCGTATCAGTGTTATATCTACATTTGAGGTACAGTAGAAGATACTAGTAGATACAACTGAACACTAAATATACACACACGTTTCTAAAATTAGATTAGATTAGATTCATTCAGCATCTCTCCATCATTATTTGGCTAAGTAAAAATTTAATCATTAATATTACGTATTTAGATAACAGTTAACAGTAACTTGATTCAATATATGTACTTCAATAAAAAAAATTTTCTATCTTTTTATATCAAATGTTCTTGAAAAATAAAAAGAATTTATTTTAGAGATCTTAAGGTCAGTATTTTATTTCTTCCCCTTCTATAATACATCATACAGAAACGCAAAAGATTCATGGTCATTTTTAAACATTTTTGTCATATAAGCAAAAACTGTAACAATCTCTCACATTAACGCCCTAAACACCATATAAATGTTTCTATCAAGAATCATCTAATCATAACCAACACCAAACACACAATTACAAATTCCTGCTGTCATTTTATACTGATATGGTCGCATTCTAAAAATATTCTCTCCAAAAATACTGTAACAAATAAGGAATTACAACTTAATAAAAATGCTTATTATAGACCATAGAAAATAGCGGATAGACCTCCCGTTAGTTCGCAATTGTAGACAATTTTCTGTGTCAAACACCCACTGTTTTAGCAAATTTTAAATTGGTTCGCACAATACCCTTATTATTAAGTCTTACAGCAAATTATTGTTCTAAAGGCAAACATTTATTTACTACATTAATAAAAGAATAAGAGAATTGTATAATAAAACAGTGTTCAGTTTTTGAGAAACCTAATTCAGCAACAGTGCGTTTCACATACACCACCAAAATTTTTGGATTTGTCCTCCCAAATCCGTCAAAATTATTCCGTTAATGATCAATCAATTTTTGTTAAATAGTTAAATAGGGTAAGAAATAAAATGCAATTAGTTAAATGCAATTCTTTATTCATGGAAAATAGAAAAAAACTCAAGAGGTTGTTAAATATTTTGAAGATTAAAGCAATTATTCCGCTTAATAGAAGAATCAGTGGCGAAGTGGCGAATCAAAAACAGTATATTATTGCTACCATCATTCTACACATATTAATCGACTGGCGGGCGATATGGTTTATTGTTCAGAGGGATGTGGTAGTTGATGACAGAATATAAGAGGATTTTAGAGAATCTCTGTTTTTTGTCGTCGTAATCGCATTACTAAAAATTGCTATTAGTAAAAAGTCCTTAATCTTATTTTTAGCTTACAAAATTAACAATGGTATCGTTTACCGCTGCTATTATAAATGATAAAATTATATTACTTGATTAGGACTAAAAACAAAATATATTGTAATATAAAGTTGAATTGATTGCATTGTTTTTATTAAGTGACATATTGTCAATTAAAGCATTAAATAAGCATTAAATAAAAAATTTACATTTTTACTTTTACTTCATTTTTTAGTGCAGTTAGATAGCACGCATTAACGTTGAAACTGTTTATTCGGAGAAATGTTGATAATGTTTACTTTGCAGAGATTTTTAAACATAACGACACATTAATTTACCAATTCGTTTTCATATTTTCTTTTTACCTTTTACATTTTGGTGCTGTTAAGAAGCATTTGAAGATTTATTATTTTTTTTTTTAATTATAACAACACTGTTGAACTGACCACTGTCTGCTAGAGTATAATAAGTGCAGTGAAATAATTTATAGTAACTGATGTGACATTTTAAATACATGATTGACTTAATTACTGTAATAATCGATATTGAGGATTTATTTTTATTATAAGTGCATTTGCCGTGATTAATAAGTTGTTTAGAAAAACTATAAGGTTAATAGTATTCCGTTTTAATTTAACTTTTCATTGTGTTTAAATCAAGTCTATATTTTTTTTTTATATTTTCATACACATCGTGCCATACATTTAACCCATTATCAGTTTTACTTTTTTTCTAGGAAATAAATTAAAAATAAACAATTTTATAACAACTAAAATTCAATTATATGTAAATAGTTCTATAAAGCAATATTTTTATGTATATTATTAGGCATATGTGTTATTAGGCATTTGCATATTTCACAGTAAATAAATTAAATTGCCTGCCTGGACTATGGTATACATCAGAAACAATAAATTTTAGTACCAGAAATAATTAGTAATAAATCAATTATTCTCATATGTATAGTCTAACGTACACATATGTTTGTTTTGATATGTTATAACATACATATGTAGCTATATATATCTGTAATTAATTCAATTTTATTTTTAGCAGTCATTCAAAATCTGACCGACACCAACTCTAATTATAATATGTACTACCGATTTTTTTTTAATATGCATTTTGTCTTATTTCAAGCTGATAAGTAATATAAATCTATCTTATCGCTAACTTATTACAGTTGTACGGGTCGGGTATGCATAATTTGACAATATTATAATCTTATAAGTGCGAAATATGGCTAGAAAGAATGCGTTGTTGTCAAATTTCGATAGAGCCCCATATAAAAAAGTTGACATTTTACCTTAACTCCTCTAGCAGGTTGGTGGGTTAATTGATGCCGCAGTGGTGAAATGTACAATTGCGAGTGCTACTTAGCGATGAATACTAAAAAACTGAACCATATTATTATTGTTGTACTGTAAACCTGAGTTGATTGCTGCTTCTCCAATGCATAAACCACACACCGCACACACCATTTCCTGCCATTGTCGCCAATTTTAATGGTGCACCCAAACGTGTTGTACTCCATTTCAATAACTGACAAACATGCGAGAAACATTTTGTAAGAATTCTTGTGGAAGGAAATCAACTTGTGCGGCATGTACTCGTAATATAAATGTGTATTCGCACTAAAAGTATTTTCGGGGTTAATCATTATGAATTGAGCAAAGTGGGCGAGATGTGTATCTATCTATTAAATTCGAAATGAAGAAAGTACGAACGGAACGAACATCGAACATAATAACAAAAAAAAATTATACATACTCGTTGTTATGTTATGCTGTGGACTAAGAAAGTGCTCCATGGAGAGGCATTTACTTTACTATTCTATGCTCACGATAAATAGATTATTGCTGCAAAACAAAATTACACAAAAACAAAACAAAAAAAAAACAAAAAAATAAAAAAGAAACACACAAACAGGATACCTAAGACCTGAGAGCAAGAGAATCCTGTTCTGTTGTCGAGAAATTGAGATTATTTGCTTGACATTAAATAGAACGTACACAATCGCAGCCGTCGTCGTCCTGGTCTGGTCGTCGTTGTCGTCAACTTCGTCGTTATCATCGTCGTCGTAGTCGAATGTGCGTGCATGTTTGTGGTGGTAAGAAGGATATTTGTGCGCCATATTATTGTTAAATACAACAACAGCACCAACAACAACAACAATGTTACAACTACAACCAAAAAGCTAACAACGTAGTTGCCACACTTACCATATTTTATTTTTTGTATGGATAACTACGAAAGTTGAGTTGTCGTTGCCTGTTTTTACCGCTGTTAGCATTGTTATCTTTGTTGAGTTTGTTATTGTTGCTGTTGTTGTTGTAAAGTTATTATAGCTTTTTATAATACTTTTCTTTAATATAGAATATATAGAATACAAAAATTTCCTTATTTCCTTTTGCCGAAGTTTACTTAAGTATGAAATAGAAATACTCGTATAACTGTGTCAAATAAACAAAAATATAAATTGGTGTTAGAAAAACGGCTAGGAAACAGCTAGGAAAATTCCCACTTAACTTAATCAATGTCTCATTCAGTTTACCGCAACATAATTTCGACAATACAAATTTCATTATATTATGACAAAGCAAATTTTTATACAAATAAATAGGCAACGAACTCGTATCTGAATTCAAAATCTAACTAGCGCATTCTAGCGTAATAATCTTTTTTTGCTTTTATTCAACATGAGAATGTCTATTTTTTATACCACAGAACTTTACTACTTTTCATTTTTGACGCTAAATGTCACTCATTTTTAATCGATTTGTACGGAAAATGCTTTTAAGGGTTATTTTTTACATGTTTTGATTTTCAAATTAAAATGAGTAATGACAATTTTTTAATGCTTTTTTAGCGCCTGACTTTTTGATATAAAATATATGTGTGAATTCTTTTTCCCGCACATCGCTCTCGGGAGAGTATTATTTTAAGTTATTTTTTCACTTTTTCACTTTTTCACCCCTTTTATGATATGCACTTTTATTGTAGATAAATTACGGTGCAGGTTTGCTATTCGTAATTAATTTATGTAAATCTAAATGAAAAATGGCAACGTTGCGTATTCGCGACCGACCTAACTTATAACAAGAAAACGTCCCAAATCACCACTTATCACAATGAGAATCAATGTTTTGAATTTTAAAACAAAACTATTTGATTCAGTTAGTTAATGACTAAACAGTAGATAAGTGATTTCATACAAAAATTCCAACTAAACATTTGTCACTAATATTATTTTAATGATTTATTCTGATATATATATCTATATATTATATACACATACACCACAGACCCAACATTCACGTTAATAAATGTATTAAAGGTAGATTATTACTTTGAACCTCTTTTTTTTTATAAAAGTCGAAATAAATATAAAATGCAAATTAACGAAAAACAAAAAATTATCGGTGGTAATTAAACTTATTCAATACATACATTCATACATTTATATAAAATTCTGAAAAAATGATAATTATTTAGTCATTCAAAGCATTGTAATATATATTGTGCTTACAACAATAAAATAGATAATAGATAGGTAATACATAACTATTTAATGATGCAATTAACTATAAATGTGTCAATGAACACTTAAATTTAAGCCTAGATACGAGTATAATGCCCCCCTATTGCTATGAGGAAAAGCAGAACGTGAAGCGTTTATCTAAACTAACTTCTTTCCAAAAAAATATTAAGTACAAACATATCAATTATATTGTGCGACACTTTATACATATTATAATATATATAAACTACTTTAAAATTTAAGGTTTAATATTAAAGTAGGTACTCTCTCTTTAAAATGACGAAGTAAACAAAACAATTAAAACTATTCAGAAATAAAAAGGTTTATGTTTTATAAAGTTTAAGACATTCTCTCATTGTATACTGGGACACTGAAGGTGTCAAATTGTGTGTAACATATCGCACTAAATTCATCTAATTTAATTACTTAAAAGTTTATTCTAAAAACTACTACTTATTCAGATGATTAATTTCAAATTTACAATAAGCAATTTTTAAATTTTATATTCATATAATATCTTCATAGCATTCACTATACAGATAGCATATATATTTAATTGCATGATTAGTATCCCAACTCTTTCAATAGTAAAAAGTAGCAATTTTACTTAACCAATAATAGCATTATAATTAAGAAAATCGATTATGCTTACTACCACCAATAATGGTAAATTCGTCAAGGATTTATGAAGGGACTAACTAAAACTATCGATCGGATGACATCTGACAATTAGTGTTGCCAAGACTCAAAATATAAATATTGATCGACCCTCGTATTAGTTTTGTTTTGCTTTGAAAAATCCTTATTTGCACATTTTTGCACTGAAATTTCCAACTAATAACCACTGATCTGCAGAAGATTAGAGTGAACAGTTAAATCGTCGAAAATAGCACCAGATTTTAGAAGGGCATACAACTTCATTATGACTAATTTGATCGTATTATAAACACAAAAATAATAAATTTACAATATAAATTATAATTATTCCAAATGATGAAATTCGGCATATAAAAAGCATACTGAACTGTGATGGGCCCTCATGTTAATAAAAATCGGGCACACACGAATAATGGGACAAAGAAAAAGCCACTTAAGTACTCATTCATGGCAAATAATATTAAATGAAATCTGAATAAAGAAGACTCTGTTGAATCGAATAATTGTGGACGAGCCCCCATGCTGTTTTGCCTATACACATTTGAAGTTTTCTACTTTTTTCGATTCTGACTCTGATGCTGATTCTGTTTTAGCTTCAGCTTCATTTCATGTAGATCTTTGCCGGCATTTACAATGCAATTATAATTAAAAATGCCAAACTAAAACCAAAGCCGTCAGACTACGACAAGCAAAAGGTATACTATACGAGTATGACTGCGAGTTACTGGTCGACTTTAGGTATGGCAGAAACGTATGGCTATGAGTACATATCTGGATTTCAGTTCAGATTGAGCAGTAATATAAATATAATAAAAAAAAATGCGCGCGCCTATGTTTCACTGCTTGCCTAACTGTCTGGGCCAGACTGCTTGTTGTAAAGTATTTCAGAGTATTGTTTCCAGTTCAACTGTTTGGCACATACTTTTCATTCTTTTTAATTTTATTTCAATTTTTTCTCTTTTATATTCGACTTTAGTTTGCTCTTTCTATTATGTTTTATTTTTTATTTAACTTTATTTAGCATTTGATTAATCAAAATGGCAGCGTAACGAAATTGTGTAGCTTGCGTAAAACCATTTCATCCAGCTGATTTGGTTTAATACGCCATTGTTTTGCTTTGCATTCACTAACTGCACACAGTAGTGAATACTACCAAGGCTTGTCCGAGCCTACAAGCATACGTAATTATGAAATTGAACCTATGCTGCAGTTGTGCTCAACTGCCTTGACAATGAGCCACCAAGTTAGCCACCAAGTCTGTTAGGCAAAATATAAGAATGCATAATATGCACTCTTTGTAAGACTCTTTGTAAGTAAACAAAGCACTGATAATTCAAGCGGCTAAATCCGATTTGTGTTGTAGCCAGAGTGGCTGACGACTGGTTGAATTCTTCTGTGAATTGATTGGAATGGTGGCACAGTAGCTGCATACTCTCTTGTCACATGTTGTCAGCATTTTTATAAGAATATAATTATCAGTACTTAATAAGAAGAAGCCGAACAAGCCAAACAATAATTATTTTATGTTTAATTTATGAAATATTTTTTGACTTAATACCAAAGAGTCTTTGTTTGCGTCTTTGCATTATGGTACGTTTTGCCTTTTTAAGCATTTACATAAACTCGAACTGAGTAAATTTGCAGCATACTTATTGCTCACACCAGCTTGCTGCAGCAGTAGTCGGTAGGCGCTGTCGGAGCAGACACATGACAATGCTATTATGCTAAAGTACACCACTTACAAATGCTTCCTTCCCAATGCTGAAGCTGAAGTGCATCTGATTACCATATTTACCGCCTATGGAGTTATAAGTGCAATCTTATTACGCTTGAGTGCATATCTCGTATAGAATTTTGCTTATTTTTTGTGCTGCTTCAAATGTGCATACACAACTTAACTGACATCAGGATGCTGTTTGTGCCCCGCTTTAAGCGTAGATTTTCGAATGTGAACTTTTGCTTCAGACGTCATGAATTTTGGAAATGACTTGAAATTCCAAGAAGGGAAAAAGTCAACCAAACAAAATATACTCTAACGTGCATATATTTTCTCAACTCTCAAGTCTATGACTTTTGTGCTTCATTAAAAATTCATATGGTAAATATTTGCTCAAGTGCCATTGATTCATATTTACTGTAACTGAAAATCAACACAAGTGCGCCGCAGCATAGCCAAAACCTAAAAAACTGACAAATTGAAAATATTATTTTAGAAAAATAAAAATATAAAAATGTACGTCGCATTTTGCAGAGCCAGAAAAATGTTGGTAATTCGCTGAAGTGAGGTTGTTATCGTACTTCGCTGAATGCACGATGTACGATGTACGAGTAGTGTCGTCATGACAAAAGTAGAAAGATAATTTTTTGCTTAATTTGCTGTAAATTTAATTTGAAATAAAATATATATCAGTTTTTAAACATTTCGACGAAAAATGCAGGCTTCGAGCCAAATAGGTAAACCAACCACCTTTATAAGTAATCTTTGTTCTGATATTAAGAAAGCATATCTCGTATTGGGATATGCATAGCTTTAGATTGAGAGCTATTATTTATATAGAAACAAAATATTTATAAAAGATTTAAATATAATTATTAATTTTTTATATTTTTATTATAAATATTCATTTATACAGACGTCTTGTGTAGACAGTTTTTGACATTGCAAATATTTATACAGACTAATAACTTTTTTATTTATTTTTATTTTTTTCGCTTTCTTAGTGCTGTTAACTGACACTGTGACTTTTGTTAAAATTTATACGTATATTTAAGCTAATGAGCATTTGTTCTTTTCTTGACTTAACTAATTTAATGATAAGATATTTAATTAACTTATATCAAGTATAAATAAATTATGTTTCTTCTGAAGTTTTTCCATAATTCAACTCAACGCCAAAATAATTGTTTCATTTTATTCAGTTATCACAAACTCAGTTCTCAAAGATTTTTTTTCGGTTTTTCAATGAAATCTCCCTTTCTTGAGGACCTTGACCAATTACAGAACCTGACACTAAATAGCATTTTATACTTCGCCAAAGATTCTAGGTGGTTTTAAACCATGTGTTTGTCCCATATATACGGTAACACAATGGGCTAATAGGCCTAAGTGGCTCCATTAGGGATCACCGGTATAACCTAATGAAATCCAAATTCATAAAAAATTGACTGTTGTCGCAAATGAGAATTTCTCTTAATGTTTAACGGATCATTTAAATAAAAAAACATATGCTTCAATAATTCCCCTTTGATTAATCCTTCAATATAATAAGTCGTTAAGTAGAACTTTTCTAATAACAACAAACCAAAAAAAAAAATAACGTTGCAGATATACTAATGCAACCACAAACCTCAGATTCATTGAGCTTAATGAAATTTCTTAACCTCTAAGTTCTATTCACACTTACGCCTAATTGACTCGCTTGCGGCATTTGAATATGATTGCTTAATCTGATCTCTCCACCTTTATAAATATCAAAATTGAATGTATAATTGAGTATATTAGCTCTAAAGTACTTAAGTGTGTATTTTTGCATATAAGTATTATAAGTGAGTATTTCTTTCAGCTGTTGAATGCTCTTCTTGTCGCCTTGACCGGCGAGTATCAGATTTCCGCAATGAAAAATGACACCAAGTTGACAGTAATTGGATTATGATTGTTAGCTTAACAAAGTGCCTACATATAATAATAATAAAGTGAATTACAACAGCAACAACAACAACAACACCTACAACAATAACAAGAATAACAAAAAGAACGAAACATCTAAGTTAATAAAACAACAATGCAGTTTTATTGCTTTAAAATATTGTTAAGTATCTGAAATGACAACAATCTGCTGTGTGTTGTTCTGTGTTGAATGTTGAGTGTTCTGTGTTCCTCAGTTAAGTTCGGTTTTAAACTGAATTGTCTTTTAGTTTGTTTTTGTTCATATTTGTGTTGCCACAGCTTCTGCTTTTGCTTCTGCTTCTGCTTCTGCTTTTGTGGATTGAAAAGTGTTTTGTTGCTCAATTAAAAATGTGCAATGAAATTTCTTCAACAATTCAACCAAGTGACCCAACCGCATTATTACGCTGGACTTACTCAAACCACAATGTTTAGAATGAAATTGGTTGGTCAGTGGGTTAATGACATTGAATGCTTGAATAATGCTATTGTGCTTGTTAACGTGTTTATTTGCTTGTGCAGTTGTGCCCCTGTATCGAGCGATACCTTATGAGACATTCTATATACACTTGTCTGCTAATATTTACTTTTCTTTGAAATTTTTATTTCGCTTTATATTTTTGTGTTTCAAAAGAAAATTTATTAACAACTTTATGCCCACACACTACTCGCAAGCAACAACAATAGAGTAACGTAGAGTGACGTGGAGGGAGTCGGTAGGAGTATTTTATAGGTGAGGTAATGGTACCTTTTAAACTTTTGTGTTCTGTTCAGAAATGTTGGAGACCATCAGATACGTCAGATACCAACCACTAAAGTGTGAAGTTATAAACTTTGATTTTTTTTACACTTATTTTCACTTTCCCATAAAATAAGCTACAAGTTACTTTATAACTTTGAAGTTTGTTTTGGACTTGTTAACTCTTTACAGCTTTATTGGGGTCATTCAATGCAATGTACAAGTATTACAAAATAAAAACATAACAAAAAAGTGTTCGGAATAGAAGCAAAAGTGAAGTTTATTTCATGAGTTGAGTATCTGTGTGAATCACTTAACTAACCCGGTAGTGTGTATTGCATGAGTCAAGAATTGGGTCAAGTTAGAGGATAAGTTCCAATTATTCCCGTAAATGCATCCAACACTCAACACTTACATGCACACACTGACTGAGTGATTAAGTTCCAGCTGAAAGTTACTTGGTCAGGAAATTCAGTTAGTAGAGTAAGATTTGTGGTTGCTGATAATAAGGATTAAATAAAATACGTTTACTTTCGCTTGAACACGCAAACTTTTGTGAACTTTTTATGCTTTTGTGGTCGAGTGGTTACAAACAACGGGAAGCAAAAAGTGCATGCATGCTGCAGTTAATAAAATGGATTTAAGTTTCATATAATTTTCGTACGACTGAACAATTAATAACAATTAACTTAAAATTATACTAAAATTAAGCACTTTATGAGTATATTCCTAAGGGTTTTATGCTTGTAAATAAGATTGTTGTTATCGTTGTCTTGCCTGCTAATATTCTGTGTCGTGTTGTGTGAGTTTAAATGTATGATAAATCGTGCCCTCCGCACAGTAATTTCTTTTGCTACTAAATATCCGCAGGCGAAAAGTACTGCGAGGGTTTTGCTCTACGGTATCGAATTCTTAAGAGGTATGTTCGTATGTTGGGTCAACTAATTCATGGTAGGGTTAGCAACAGTTAAGTGTTCTATAATTCTCAGGGTGATTTTTGTTTTTTACCTTATTTTTCTTTTTGTCACAAAATATATTTTATTTAATTTAAATAAATTTCAATTAGGTTTAGTGAAGCTTTAAATTGCATTTTCGTTTAGTGACATTATGTAAAAATAAGTGTTTGATCAATTATGAAGGGGGTTATGCTCTGTTGGAGAAGTATAAAAGTGTTATTTTGAGTGTAATAAAATTCTTAACACATAATGTGTCATTTCAGTTCTTGAATGCACAGAAATATTCAATAAGGAAGAAATTCCCTCTCTCTCGTATTATTTTGTTACAAATTACGGTGGTATTTAACGCTGTGGCAATCCAGTTTGTATTGTTTTCATGAGAAGTGTACATATGGGTATGCCCACTTGTAGCAAATGACAAAAGAAAAAAAACATATTTTATTTTATTTTTGTGTATTAAATATTATACAAATTTTGACCAAAAAATCAAAAAAGATTTATTTTACATAACTATAATGACACTGTAGGAAAAGGTTATTAAGAAAGGAAGAAAGATCATGGTTTCTTTAAGATGATGGTAGAAAGAAAACATAATAATTACTAAGTATTATGCAAATCTGCAATCTCATTAACCAAAGTAATTAAGTCATACACTGAGTATGTTAGATAAAAAAAAAAAAATTAAAATCAAATTACCAGCTAACGGCACCAAAAACAAATGATATATTTTGAATATCTCAAAAAAGAAGAATTTATTTTAAATGATGCATTGTTAATGTGCATTGATTTACTTAAAAATAAATTTAAGTAAAAATGTTTGCTATTTCTAGTAATTAATACTAATACGGATATAATTTTTTTCCCAAGCTGTTTCAACAAGTTAAAACTTTAACCATACTTCTGAGCTATTTTATTACGTTTAAGGCTTTAGTTAAAATATGTTTTATGGAGTTATATTATTTTTTAGCTAAATAGCTAAAATAGAATTACTACTTTGGACATTAAAACAATTTCTATATTAATTTCCAAAATTTTTACTATAATACTGTTTAATTGTAATCTCTACAATTTACTTTTCTATTGAATTAGAATCATCTGAAGAAATTGGATGTAGTTATTCCACAAATTAAATTCATAGATCAGTGATTGATCTTATTGAATTAAAGCTTTTGTGGCTATTTTAATTTATGAATATTGTACTTAATTTGACCATGAGCTAAGCCTTATTTTATTTTTTAATTTTCGTATAAATTGTTATTTTAAAAGTACTACATTGAAAATATCCATAAAATTTCTAATAAATTCATTTAAATTTAAACAAATAAAATCAGTATGAATATATGCAAGTAGAACATTAAAACTTTTTACACAGATAAAATTTTGTCTGACTATTATAATATTAAAACCTTTGAGATTTTTATAAAAGGTACATATATTTGTAATTAAAATTAAACCATTTTTATTACATATAATCTCTCGTTAAATACATTTTCTACAAATAGAATTGCTTTGCATGTAAAAACATCTGCTGTCGCATCCGTAAACTAAACAATGCCAACAACACTTAAGCAGTTCATTGAGCACAATGAACCAACATTTCCGTAAAATATACTGAAGAACTTAAAGGTTGACAACAGCAGTAACACCAGCACCAGCACCACCAGCAGCAGCAGGAATAGTAGCTACAACAATTGAAAGGATGTCGAATTAAACATTTTTAGCAGGCAAAGGTTCGTGCATCTATAGCATATGCACAGGTAGTTTTAATAGCAATAAAGCAACCGACGAAATGCATTTATCTAAGCTGCTTTATAGAAACATCATTAACAACTGCAACAAACAACTTAGCTATAATTTCAATAAAAAAGAAAAAGAAAAAGAAAAAGCAAAAGCAAAAAATTTATGAATATTTTTCTCAACTCGTATGCACATTGCAACTTTGTTGGAGGCAGGTCCATCTGCTGTCGATGGTTGGAAGAATCTTATATTTTCAAGGAGTATGCACTGTGTTTAAAGGTCCAACAATTACTTTGAATTTAGTGCATGCTATTGTTTTCGTTTTCTTTTCTGTTGCTGTTTTGTTTTGTTCATAAATTCGTTAACGTATCTATCAGGTTGTTACTCTTACGAAATGATGTATCTTATTCTTTTTATTATTACGCTTTTCTTATAACAACACAAGAGTGTTTCTTTCATGTCTAAGTTAACATTTATTATAACATTTTTTATATTGTTTGGATTGAGATATTTTTTTATATACTCTATTCTGATCTGTTTTAATCAAATTAAAGCACTTCACCAACATTTATTAAACATTCCATTGACTATGTTTGACAGCATAACAATTTTGGGCATCATGTTCTGTGCTGTATCTATGCTTGTGGTACATTAGAATTTATTTTTTATCCACTGATACATAGCAACAATAACAAATGAAAGTGTGTTGCAATTACCACATACCGCTTTTCTGGTACGTTCACATTTATTAACCGTGTTCGGTCGCTTGCTGTGTCGCATTTGTTGTTGCCACTTTTGTTTTGCTTTAGAGCAACTAAACATCGAAAAATATTTCATCAGTTGCCATGGTAGTTTCTTTGTTTCATCAAAAGTACTTTTTCCACTTTTGAGCTAGAGTCGTCTTTTGTACTCCGTTCTTCCTTTCAAACTTCTTATATTCTTTTAGAAGTTCACAACTACAAAATTGCTGCTATGCCAGCTTGTCTGCATGCCAATTTTACCTAACTGAACTGCTTCTACTTTACGTTCCGAGCTAAGAGTATACGTCTTAACTTACGGTACTTTAGAGTATATGTAAGTGAACATGTACATTTCCTGTTGTGCTTCGGAAGGCATTCCATGCAATTTTACTGTGTAGCTACATTTGATTTTTGTTATTATATTTTTGTTCTTTCAAATACTTAATTTCAGTCTTGGATTTAGTATTCCGTACTCGAAGTCGAAGTCGAAGCCGAAATATAATATATATGCTTTTGTAATGACAATGACAGCTGCCATGAGATTTGCTCCTACTCCCGATATATTTTTTCATTTAAAATTACTTCAACTACTCGTAGCCCGGGTTTAGCTTTGACTTTTGCTCTGGTATTGGCTTCCCCTAATGTGCCAGCAAGTATTTCCATTGCTTCAGTTATCGTTTTTTTTTTTTTTTTTTTTTTTTTTTTTTTTTTTTTTTTTTTTTTTTTTTTTTTTTTTCATTTTTCACAGATTTTATGATTTTTGTTTTTTTGTTGAAGTTGCCTTGTCATTCAATCGCTTCGGTTACTATTGTTGCTCACTCGTCGTACGCCTTTGTATCTTAGTAATCAAAATATTCCAATGTTGAGGCCGTTTTGTGCCACAATTTAACCGAAACTAAGAGGTAATTTGTTTTAAATTATTTTGTTAAGCCCGGATTTCTACGAATTTTTGTGCAGTTGTGAGAATTTAAAATGTTTCGTTTTTATATGCGTTTATACAGCACCTTTCCTCTTTCCTTACTTATGTACACACATAATGTGATAATCTCATTTTCAGATACAAGCTTAAGCCATAAATAAATTATTGGAAACGAAGTATACAAAAATAGTTAATCTAGTAAAATAAAATCAATTTACAAAATTGTTTTACAGCTAATAATACAGGAACTTATATTTTGTGAAATGACTGCATTAATGTCTAGATTTTGACGAATTTATTGTCTGCTCAATTACTTAAATTAGCTGAAGCAGCAGATAATGTTTTGGCATCGATTTATAATAATAGAACGCGTTGTTATGTGGGATGACGTATGGTTAAAGATTTGATTAAGAATTTATGTGTTTATTATTATTGTAACTTTCTTATTAAAGGAATATAGTTTAGTTGGGATATCATAACTAAATTATGTTTCTGTTTTTGGTAGTTGGTTTCTTAATTAAGAATCAAAAGATTAAAAATAAACAGCACATAAAGCAATGGGCTTCTGTTAGCGATCCGCTATAACTTTTGACATGTAGCCTAAAGTAAGAATCACGGGTCTATTATGCAGGTTTTTTGTATATGCCTCAAAATCTCCTGATTTGTAGTTTCTCTCTGTTTTTGTTTTATATGATTCTGCGTACTTGATTTTCGGTTGCATTTTTAAAGAGTCCTCTCTAGGTACAGTTCAATCAGTTCATCACTTGTTCGAATCTCAAGTTTATAAGCAGAAAGATTTTATTTATTTACATTATTTTGTCTACTATAGTTATAATGATACAAGATATTGTACAAATAAGTGAACACCTTCATGATCAGTAATTATATCAGTATAGATATTTATCAGGCAGATATTTAATACTTTTCTTGTCCAGCATAAAACATAAATTTATAGACTTATTAAAACGAATAATCTAAATATAAGTTTAAACGTTCATATAAAAATATAAAACACGTCCACAAAGTGGGAATGTTATTCCAAAATTAATTTACCAACATTTTATAAATTTTCTAAATATTTCTTTATGTTCTACCTTATGGTAGAAATCCAAATAACAATTCTAATATATGAGTTCGTTCTATTCACCCCTTGTGCATTGTATAGACCATTATTTTTATGTATATTATTATTATTATATATATATATATACGCACAAAATGATTCAATTCCTTTAGCATTTTAAAATGTTTAATTCATGACTTTGTGATTACTTCCTCTAAACACAAAAAGTACATGGAATAAGCAAATATTGTGCTCAGTCGTTGTGTGCACGTGAATTCGCCTAAGGCTTTTCCAATTGCATTTTAAATTAGTTTTTATTTATATAAAATAAAACACAGCATTATTATTTTCTAGTTCATAGAAACATAAAATTTTTACTCCCATTTTTTTTCCCATTTTTTTGTAAAATTTATTCACTTATTTCTTCGAGAGATATGCCCTTGCCCTATGTATTTGTTACATATTTAAGAATTTTCCATTTTATTCACCATTGTGTGCTGACCACAAATAATTGCCACGTGGCGTATGGTCAAATCATTGTTGCTTATGAATCCCCTAAAGCAAAAATATTTTGAATTAATGTCAGTTATTGACATGTACAGATTAGACATGTACTTTTACCTTTTTAAGGGTCAACATCATAGCTTCAGTATAGATTGAATTTAAAGGGAACTTAGGAATAACATTCTATACAAACGAGAGTTGAAGTTTAAAATTCCTATATGGCTTGCGTATTTGTCAAAAACGTTTAACGCACTTAGCATGAGGAGGATAGGAATGAACGCCACAGAAAATAAGGGCTTTAACAAACTAAAGTAGCGCCTGTTATCTGTCGAAGGAAGACTTCAACATTAATGCTGACATATGCCGATTATATTTTTTTTGGAATTCTTACAAAAAACATAATTCACTAATCTTATGTAATCTTGAATGGAGTTTATATTTAAAGTATTGCAAAATAAGCTCCACAAATGGTAATATTAACTTTAAATAAATAACTATGGGCATTTTATAAACATAGACCTAAGTATGTGTTTATCAGTTGTAAAACTATCGAATACGACATTGTCACAGCGTAGTTATTTTCCTAGAACTCATTAAATGCCTAAGGGTATTTATATTATCCAGTTCAATCCCCTATTTTATTGTTACAATCAATGATTTTGCCTACTATATTTTTTATTTTATTGTCAATAAGTGAGTTTTTTTTACTTAAATGTTTCCCTTAACATCAGCCCTAAAGACATCAAATTTCAAATGCAGGCACAGCGTTTATCCGCTTCCACTTCTTGTCAATTTGTACTCACTCATATAGGTATTTAAAATGTTGTTACATTGACATTATCCATAATTTCCAACACCAATCGTAATGGCATAAATCTAATTTCCCGACAAATAAATTCTTCAACAAGGTTTATTAAAGATATAGTTTACTTAAAATACTACAATTTTCAATTGCACTAAACCATTATCAATATTTATTTTCAACAGGGTGAGAGTTTAGGTAGTATAGGTAGCTTTATTTTTCAAATGGTTTCTCATAATTCATATCTGTTGATGGAAACTCAAAAATTCAATGAATGATATTTCGATGCGGGGCCAGACATTATTATCTTTAATATGGGGTCTGTCGTCACGCTTAAACGAACAACTTCATGCGCTTATGCTTTATTTATTTGTGCAAGTTATTTCTTTCATGTATCTTAAAGCTCTTTGGCGGCAATTTGAAATACTCATAACTAACTAATTTTTTATATAATTTTAATATTTCCGTTAGCAGCAAGCAATGTTATTGTTTATGCACTGTCAATTACTTGTTTCATTTGTTTATATACTACACTCATCTGTTATGGATTCCATTCTCTCTTACTATTATTTCTTCATTTTTGGATATAACATAAAAAGTTCATATCGCCCCGCTATAAGAAACGTCTGAACTGAAGATACACAAAAAAGGAAGAAATGAGAAACTGTAGAGAAACTGAATATCTTTGTATCTTCTGAGTCATTCTGAGCGAGCGTCTTTGGTGGTCAACAAAGCGTAGCAAACCTAGAAATTATTTAAAATTATGTCGCGGTTATTTTTCGACTTTATAGGTTAAAAAAATATAAAAAATAAAACCACATACGACCATAAGGCTGGCCAGGCCGCAAGGAAAACAAATACACCTCGCGTTCCTCAAGACGTTGACTTGACGTTGACTTAATTTTTACGCCAAACAATAACTGAATTTCATGTTTAACCTTTCGTCTTTGGATAAAAAATTCCGTTTTGTTGTTGTATGTTTCGTATGATTTTTTTATATCTTTTTTTTGCCCATTTCATCATTAAGTAAGCAGTGTTCTTCATTTGTAACATTTTTATTTTCTTAAAGATCTCCGAAGTTAAGTGGTCAAGAAACTTATTTGATGGGTTTCATGTTTCGGCATGAACTTGATGATTTCATGACGTGTCTGGAAGTTGGAAGTTTTTATTTTTTTTATTTCGATTTTCTACTTCTTTGCTGTTATAGAAATTGTGGTGTTTATTTTTTATTACGATTATTATTATATAAGCGTGGTTAATTTACTTAAATGTGAAGAGAACAACGAGTATATTTCTAAATTTATTTCGAACTTGCATGTTAGGCCAATGAACTATTTATTTGTAGGATGTTTATACCTTGGGTAATTACCTGTTCTTAGGTAACACCACGTACATACATATGTATATCGTTAGTTAAAAAAAAAACTAGTCATACTCTACAATTCATATAACGAGTATTAAATAACCTCGGCAGTGTTTTTACATGCAATAAATAATACAACACAAAAATCCCCATACAATTTAATAATTAGAATTAAGTTAGTTTTAATTATCCATTAAATCCATTAAAATTCGTAATTAAAACACATTTGCAAAAAATTTTATTTATAAATTATTTGGAACAGTAGCCGCGACAATGGTTAGAATATAAAAATAATGTTTAAAAATAATAAGAACTGCTGTGATTGTTTTAAGTTTAAGCAAATTTAGTATTAGAAAAGGATTAAAATCATAAATAGTTATAGTAAACAATCAAAAAATCTTACAGATTTTATTAGTTAGATATGTTGTTTTCATACTAGGGACTACAGAGACATGATTTTACCAATTATGGGTATATATATATAGAGTAATTCAACGGAAACAGCATGTTTATGGTAAATAGTAAATGAATTAATGCTGATAATGCTCAGTTTATTGATTCAGAACTTTTATCAAAACTCTAAAATCAACATAAATAATCTGAAATCCCTTTTAATTAGCTTACTCCATTCTAAATACAGCAAAACTTATTGCAACCTAGAACGACTGATAGGAGTACATGACAAATATGCGGAGTGGTTTCATAAAGTTAGTTAAACTATTTGTTTAATATAAAAGTACATTTCAAACTTCATTTTTAAAGCCGGAAGTAATATAACCCATAGTTATTTTTGACACATTCCCTTGGTTCCTTGGTCTGGCGTACGCATTCCAACTATTTTTATTGCGTGCTTATGTCTCATGATGTGGTGTCAAAAACTTTGCAGAAACAAACTGGCGCCATAAGAAATTTATAGCTTGTGTTTTGATTGAGCAATAAAATTAGCCAAATTTATGCATTATTCATTTATTAAATCCATGCCAATATCAATAAAAATAAATTGGTTAATACAAGAGTCAAGAATAAAACAAATAAAACCAATCAAAATGAGTTGTTCGTAGCATTAGTTTTATTATTGCTTACTAAGAGACTCTTTGGGCAAGGTATCCCATAAGTCGAAACATGCATGAGTCACTTTAATAATTTAAGAATAAAACAGTTAATTTGTGAATTTATGTGAATTTTTATAGATTTTATAATGCAAAAAAATGTAATGCATTTTACTCACTCTTAGCTTTAGTTTCATATTAAAACTGCCAAAATTCACTCAGCAGAGAGAACGTGCCACAAGTGCGGCACTTTACATAAATTCTAAATAAGTCACAGTATACCAAAGTACTATACCGACATAAAGATCCTTTATCTCCAGTTACACGTACAGCTAGCACAGCACACCTTTTACTTCGCAAACAACAAACTTAACCGACCCCAGCAAAAGCTCTCCCTCCCATCACATTACCACTGACGACGACGCCATTTTGCTATAGGCAAAGTTCAACACTTTATTGCTACTGATGTGTAATGAAATTGGAGTAACTTTATTAGTTGTTGTTGTTATTGTTGTTATTGTAGTTCTTGTCTAACTGTAGTGCAGTGATAAAAACATTACTTCCGGAAATTCTATTTCGTATGCGCAGCATTTTCGTTCGTCTCTATTCATACATTATCTATCCGCCGTTAGTGGCGGCGAAAGTGCATACAGCATTTATGTTGAAGGCAAATATGCTTTGCATACACAGAAGAAGTCGTAATACGGAAAGCAACAAAAACAACAATATATGAAGATTTATACGCGCATTTTCTCGCGTACTGCCTTGAAACTTTGGCTGGCTGTGCTGTGCTGTGCTGTGTTGTGCTGTGCTGTGCTGTACAGTGTGTATTGTGAACGAGCATGAGAACCTTACATTATGAGAGCATGCAACCCATTTTGGCGGGTTCAAAAAACCCCGGAACTTTTTCATCCAAACCGTATTTTCTTCTGCATGTGTTGCGTAAAGTACTAAAGCGTGACCCAAATATTTTTCTGATGTAGAAGACATATTTTTTTTTGGGATTTTTGGTTTGATTATATATATATATATATATTTACAGATGTAAATATATGAACCAATTTCAAAAGTTTTTTATGTATGCGTATATTTATTACCCGCACTCGGTTTTCTCTTGTATGACAAATTTGGTAAAAAAAGTTAATTGACTCCGCCAATAAAATGAAGTAAGAGTGAAACGTTCAAAAAAGGAGGGTAAATTAAGAGTTTTTTGCAAGCTTATTTTGTATTATAATTAAATTTAATGTTTTTTGGAAGCAAAAATTTCATCACGTAAATTTTTATTTATGCGTTTTGCACAATGCCATTTAATAGCAACTTTAGTAGAATTTTTATTGTTTATAATAAAATAAATTAAAACATGAATACTAAATGATGACGTATATGAATTTCTTATATAACATTGATATATGAATTTCTTTTATAAATAAATAAGAACGATATATTATTTATTGTGGTACTACTGAAGAAAGTCTTCTTAGCTAACATGGAAAAGTAGGAGTAATTAATATTGATTAATGTTAAATAACACCTTAATACCGCTAATCAGCCCAATGAAAACCATTAAGAGACTCTTTTCTGAAAATCATAAAACGCAAGCAAATTAAATAGGTCGATATTACACTCTACGCTTCACACAATCTACAAATGTTAGTGTTATTTAATCGTATGTTTAAAAAGTGTTAGTTAACCCTAGAGTAGAGCGTGTATAGTGCTTAATCTGAGTTGCTTCAATTTAAACTGGGAAATCTGTAAGCAAGTGCATGTTTAACTTTTGAAGTTTTTGACTTCGCAAACAACTTGCGTTAATGTTAATGTAGTTTGACAAGTAGATATCGTGTAGGAAAAGTTGAATAAAAGAACTTAAGCAATCCCCTTTCGCAAGCTTATCAGAATTCTTTGTGCCCAGACATCTAAGAAAATGTTACTTTCTACCAATCTACATAGATATATGATTTGCCGTTTCGAACTTATTTGGTTTTACTGAACCAAAAAAGAGAGAGATTTGTTAATTACCTGACTATCCGAATATATAAAAAGTAATGAACATCCCGGTGATAGAAATGTGAAGTGTGATCAAATTGCTGAGTTTACAACTTCCTTCTCAACATTATTAAAATCATAAATGAC
Source organism: Teleopsis dalmanni (assembly GCF_002237135.1). Classification (NCBI taxonomy): domain Eukaryota; kingdom Metazoa; phylum Arthropoda; class Insecta; order Diptera; family Diopsidae; genus Teleopsis; species Teleopsis dalmanni. The sequence continues at coordinate 226,801,876 of NC_051847.1, read as the reverse complement.
TTTAATTATATAAATTAAAGCTAATTTATTAATTCAAAGCTAACTTAAAGCCAATCAACCTTGTATAAAATCAATATATAAGTGAAATTCTTAATATTGAACAATCAGCGTTTTGTGAATTGTGTTTCGTCATTATCAGTTCTCAGCATTTATGTCGATTTTGTAAAGGAGTAATATTTCAGTTTCTTCCTTGTTCTCTACAACTTTGATTAATGACTTTAAAATTTCCATCCTAACTTTATTTTTCGGTGTGATATAAAATATTACTTTCCATTTTTCGTGCTAAAATCATGTTATAAACACAAATGTGACTAATCGCAATTATCTGCTATCAACAAATGTGCTAATTGACGGCATTTGGGAAAGTTGATTCGTTCTTGGAGACCAAAGTAAATAAATCTTATACTAGCAGTAAATTCAATTTTTAATTCATTATGTAAATTTTTATATTTTTTACCAACTGCACATAATGCATATAACAAACTAGCTGCATTATAACAATAATTTTAATATAATGAGTTCTGAGTTCTGTGCCCTTTCTTCCTTCTTACTATAGATCAATTTAATTTATATGCACACACCTATGTACACAGTTGTGAAAAATATTGCTGCTTAATTTGTGTAAACAATACTTTTGCCACTTTCATTATATCTCAGCTAAAATTTGGCATTTGTCCAGTAGTTGTTGTGTGCAGCATCTTCTTTACTCTCTTGTCTATCAGTCTTCGTGCCATAAATTTATGAAATTTTTCTTTGGCAACAGAATCAAATGCTGCAAGTTTTCATCTACTTGCACAGCAACTTTTAGTAGTCGCTGCTTCTGTTGGTGTCGTTATAAGTGCCGTCATCCATCCTGACGCTTCTTTCTGATTTTATGAGTTCGTCTTTTATAGACGTTGTTTCTATAATTCTTTGGGTTATAATTAAGAATTTGAAAGTAGAAAATTGACGTTGTGTATATTAAATAATTTCACCTCAATTAAAACGCAACAACCTTCAAAGATACATAAACGGTTGAGCAATTTTGTATTTAATGTAAATATTTATACAGAAATGCCAAAGAAAATAAGCAATACAAAATTTTGATTAATTGCATATAATTTAATAATAAAATATTGTATATTTGTTGTTATTTGATGAAGAGATCGCACAGTGCACAAACTTTTTAATTGAAATTTAGATTTAAGTAGCTGAGAAATTAGATTTTTCACATCATCGTCACAGAAAAATTCTCATTACGCTACTTTTGCAAAGGAAATGTCATCTTGTGTTTTCAATTATATGAAATATCTATCTTGACGAAGTAAAAATAATTTTATTAAGTATAAATATTTGCAAAACACATACAGTTATATTTTGTTTGGTAGAAGTAAAAAATTATGAAAAGAACACAATCATTAAAATTGTGCATTTTCATTGAAAAAAAGCAATAGATAGATAGTCTCAAATAACGAAATATTGATACAATTAAGAACAAAATCAAATTTAAACAATATAAATGAACCATTTTAGAGATAAAGTAATTTATATTGCTGTTGGATGTTTTTTAAGATAGAGTTTCATTTGATACACATTATACACACTATGGTAAATACTGAAAATGTGCTCCAAGATCAGTCCGAATTTTTTATTTCTTGAGCCAAGAAATCACCTACCTAGTTGAAAGCATTTTGTAACGGAATAGTCTTTGTACATGTGATATAGTCATAATATCTTAAGCTTTCTTTGACTTTAAAAGGGAAGTTCTATCGTTTCGTTAAGTTTATAGGTACATTCAGATTCACCATGAAAAGTAAGTCATTTTTAGAATAAAGTTCAAATATTTATATCACTATGATGTATACATATTTTAATAATTTATTTCTAATTTAAGGCTTTGTGAAGTGTTAAATAATAATTTTGTTTTATTTTTTTTTTTTTCAGGTAATAAAATTGCACAAATTTATATTATATGGGTAAAAGTTCTAAAACTCTTTAAAATCTTAAGAAATTTAAAGATTATCATTTAATACCTGGTAAGTAAATAATATTTTTAATAACAGTGTCGCCTCAAAGAGTTTTAGACAGATGTTGGAGTAAAAATAAAGTTATGTCTAAGAATTCAGTTGTCATGCCGTTAGTGTAAAGAAATGGGTCCTAATTAAAATTTGTGCTTTTTCTGAAGTTGTTAATATTATTTTGTTTTACATCATCGTGACAACATCAAAAATTATGAAAATTGGTCACATCTCCCGTTCTCTTGATGAATAACTAAATAATACTGATTTACTTATGTTTAAACAAAATATAAAATGATTTTATCATTCTTTTTAACGATATTGAGTTTTAGTTAAATTATCAATACCCTGAAGACGGCACACCTTATAACAATATTACTTGCTTATGCCTTTTACTAGGCCACATTACTAAGATATATAAACTGTGTTAATGTTAAATATAAAGAACGATATCTACAATACTTATTTACACAGTTGTTCTACACCTCCTACTGATATATGATATAATTTCAAGAAATTTTACTCCCTTTTTTATGTTTTGAAGTTAAACTAATATTATAAACTACCTTATATTAGTGTTATAGTTGAACTGTCTCCTATTATTCAATAGATTGATTTTAAGCCTAATTTCTCTTAGTTAAAAAATAAATGCAAATTTTAAAGAACAGCATTTCTTATACCAATACGCTAAGTCTTTATTCATATTTTAAAAGCTACTTGACAGCCATCCGTGGCCATGACCACTATTTGACGGATGGCAGATTTCTTGTTATATTCTGTTACTTCCAACTTACTGTTCATATTCCTAGCTTTTGGTAGCAAATATCTCTCAAGGTGCAAAATGTTTCTGTCTTTGAGAAATTTCTCATTTTAATATTGTGTAATAATATTAAAATCTTCTTTAATAGATTTTCAATAAACCCTGATTCTTTAACATTAAGTGTATGGTATTATACGTCAATAAAATATCTAGTATGTGAATAACGTTCTATGTAAGTACTTGATGAAATGGCAAATTGGAAGCATAACTTCTTTTGTAATGGTTTTTTTTATCCATTCTCGATTCATATGAGCTTTATGAGACCGATACCGTATTATAGTTGTTGGAACGTCCATGGTTTACGAGCGAAATGTTTGCATGCACAAGGCTCTAAAGCAATTTCCAAAACATTTTTCCGATAATAAGTCGCATTGGTTTTGACATCAGGCTCGATGAAAACGATTGGAGAGCGTCCATAGGCGATCACAGCAGCCCATACCACTACTTAAGTGAAAAATTACTTCGAGTGGTCATTCGTAGTCTCAAATTTTCGGCAATGCATTCAGTTAAGTAAACACGATCATTTCGAGCAGTTAGAGTTTATGCACTGCTCAATGGAGAAATTATTCTCATCAGAGAACACATTCGAGTTTAATTTTTTGTTAGTCTGGTGTAAGATCTGGTGCGTTTTGGGACTTGTTGGGTTTAACCTTCAGCTTGAGCTCATTTTGACATATTTGTCGGATGCTTCGCTGGGATATTTTCAGTTATTTGGCCATTTGATTACCACTATCACGTGGATTTCGTTTAAGTCGAGCCTTCACTTTCCGAACCATTTCAAGTGATCTTGCTGGTGTTTTTTATGCGTCCACCACCATTGCGTTTGGTAACGCTGTTTGTACTATTATAACGATTTATGGCACAATACACAAACATTTTATTCACTTTGAGGTGTTTGAGCTCAAGAACAATAGCTGGTTTCCATTTCGAATAACTTTTGTAGAACTTTTTGTGTAGAACTTAGATCCGACGCAAATGCTTGTGGTAGCTTGTAAACTATATAACATAAATAGCTGTTATTCGTATGAATTTCAAGCAGTTGGCAATATCAGTTTGAGAGATATACCTGTGTGTAGTTGGTAACACTTCAATCACCTAAACCTGTAAATGCAACGACTACAGATTTTTATAAAACCTAATTACAAAAAATGGCTTACAGTACATTTGATACATAGGTACAACTTCTTGAGATAAATAAGTTTCAATATCCAATTTTTTATTTTGTCTTCAAAATTTTATCTCATGCCGAAACTATTTTTCATCGTTGACATTTATTTAAGCATTTTGCACTTTAATTTGTTTATTTTCACTTAAGTGATATGAAATACGATTTTTTATCATATTTACTCGAATATATTAAAGAAATGTACATACAAGAAATTGTTTATGGTTTACTTTGTCGGTTGAGTTTTATAGTTTATGTGTTTAAGCGCTCCATGCGATACAAATTAAATAATATCAATGCAATCCAATCAGCAACTTTCCTGCTGCAAATGTCTTTATTTGTGATGTGTTTTCGATATTTTGGTGTATATAAAAGACGATATGCAAATATTGATTTTAAGTATTATAACTACATATATCGAATGCCTAAAGGCATTTACGTTAATATATATTCGTATGCTTTCATACTCATGACTTCGTATGCGACAATTTTCTGTATGTAAATAATAAAATTTACTGCTCATATCTTATACAACATACACCATGCTGGGTGTAGTGTAATGTAGTATAATTTCTTTATGACTCTTAAATATTTGTTTAGTGCGTTGAACTGAACATTTATTATATATTAGTAATATTTTGGAAATCAATAATTTGACCTCAAAAGTACGAATATTACAAAATATTAAATTCAAAATGCACACAGAGCACAGACATGCGACAAATGCACCTGTCATTTGCGTATTATATAAAATTGCTGTAATCCAATATTGTACAATTTATTTTATCTATGCACATACAACATTTTACTGGCATTTTGTTTTTATTTAATTAAGGCAGCAATTTATGTATATGCCAACCAAATCATAGCCGTTAGTGAAATAAGTCTGCAAAGTAAACTAACATATTTCAAACAATTTCAAACAATTTTTAATATAAAGCAATACAAAATTCACTTGCTTTGACTGGCAATTTTCCTGCTGTGTCATGCTTCGAAAAAAGATACTTGTGTCTTACCACCTTTGGTGTACGCCACATAAACGCAGTAGTTTGTTGCAAAATGCTTGAACTACCAATGTAACACAGTTTTGCACTGAGACCCGAGCCGTTGGAAGTGCATCATGATTTTAGCGTAGTTTCGCTTTTTAACTAAAATTAGCTGTAATTATTGTATACTTGGTCTGAAGTTCAGCTTATTGGTGCTATTGCATTATGTGACTTGTGTACGTGTAATTATTTGATTAATTAAATAGTTCAGTTACATATAAAAATGGCCTTTTGTTGTCAATTTTTTAATATTGCATATATTATTTCACTATAGCCCGTATGTTGTGGTATTTTCAAGTACAACTGTGTCAAACAGATTCATATGTACATTTATTTCATCAAGGGTTAAAGTGTGCTTACTTGTAATTTTTTACGGTTTACTTTTCTTTTATCAAACAAACCTTTCTAGCTTCATATACTTGAGAATCTTACAAAAACCCGCCCTAATGGTTAGCCAACCATGAGTGGTTTTAGTTTTCAAAAGATTTTTATGGTCGGATATGGTTATGCAGCAACTTTATCTCCAACTTGAACTAGGATAGGTGAACAAACCATACATTTTTTAGAAGAGCTTAATTGTAAGAGTGATACTTCAAAAATCAGTAACATGAGTGAAGTACAGCGTGCATGTATTTTTTGTTAACTACATTAACATAGTAAGTTATTCAAATTATAAAAATAAACTGCATGAGTGAGAGATGTATGTTATCTTCGGAATAGATAGTATGTTCAATGAAATTTTTTACAGTCGAAGAAATTCTTGAAATTCTCAGGTACGTACTACTAACTAATATAATCAAAAAGAATTCATGGAATGGACAATTACAAAATTCATATTTTCTAGCTCTTTTTGTTTATATATTGTTTACCTTTACTCTTCATAGACTTCACATATAATGAAAATATGTTATAATAAAAAATTTTATTAAATAAATCGACTTTTGCTTGGTTTAGTTTTTCCACAATTCCTTTTCATTAAAATACTAAAAATATCCTTAAGATTCTTTGGATATTTTGGAATATGCCTTTGGAATATAGGATATTAACAATATGTGATATGATTGCTTTACTAAGTGATGTTAAAGATTTTAATATAACAAAACTTTCGCATTGGGGGTTAAACTCTTATTTATTAAGGAAGTATTCATTAAAATAAAGTTGATATCATATATTACTGGTTTTATAAGCGATAAAATTTAGATATATAATGGAAATATGTCTCCTAAAGCCATTAACGTATGCGTGCTGCGTAAATGGCGATACTAAAACAAAGTCCACTGTTGCTCACAACTTTTTATTCGTTAAAGTTGATCGCAATGCGTTCTAAATATAATAATAGTAATTAATAATAATTATTGTATTAATGAAACAACACTGCCATACTGCCATAATACAAGTGGCAAGTCTACAATATACTCTACTCACTGTAAAGAAGTTACAAAGTGTAAGGCCAACTGCAGTGTGCAGCTTTAGACACAAAAAGAAAAAAATGACAACAGCTGAAAAGTGTGGTAATTGTAGACAAACCTCAAAGTCCAAGTCCAATCCATAGCTCAACAACAAATGTAGATTGCAGCGAAAAAGTAAGAAAAATATGAGTAGCACTAGTCATCTATTGGATAAACAGCATTAGCATTTACAGTAACAAATCCTTTTTATTTAATGCAAAATTTTTAAACCCATACAAAAATGATGATTTTATTAGCTGCAGTTTATATTTCATTTCATTTATTGGTGAAAAATAAATATAAAAATTTTAGTTACTGTTTTCTTGCTTCCGTTTTTCACCATATTTAATACATTTTTTATTTGATTTTGCTACACCTCATATACGATATCGGCTTGACGTGTTTTTATATAGTTAAGCTCAAACATATTGACGTATATTTTTCCCATATTTTACTACACATTTAAGTATATAGTATCTGCACCAAATGATCAGTTCATAACAACCATAAAGAGATTTGTCATGGATTCGAATTAAATGCTGCTGCTGTTGCTGTCTTGGTGTATAGTTGCTGGTAGCATATTGCCGTTATGGCGCCAACATTATATAGCAATTGCAATTTAAATATAGCAACAATAACGGCAACTAGAGATGTAGTGAAAAGGTAGCAATGTAGTTGATTATTTGCATATTTACGTCAATTGCTATACAAATTAAATGATTAATTTATCTTATTATGTAATTCGCAAACGTATATAAAATTCATTCAAATCCTTTGTTTTTTTGTTTTAAATATTTACTTGTAAAAGTTTGTAAATGTTTGCTTCGTTCATTACAATTTTTTTTAATATTATTTAATAATTATAAATGCACAAAGTACAATGTATGAAACGCTTACATTTATTTTCCTTACAATACATATTATTTACTTACTTTACTGTTTAGCCATAAGTTTAATAGACTCTCTGAATTAAAATTTTTCATATTTTTTGAGAAATAAAGTTAACATATCTAACAATAATAAATACCCGTAGCGGGCGTCTGGCATCCTTCTCGCATCGACCACCTCAATAAGTGAACAAGTACTGCTTATCCTTACTAACAGGATCTTAAAGAGCAGATATATGTTTCCTTCTCGCATCGACCACCTCAATAAGTGAACAAGTACTGCTTATCCTTACTAACAGGATCTTAAAGAGCAGATATATGTTTATTTTCTGTAGTATATCTTCATATCTAATTTCAAAAAGCTGTACTGGATCTGCAATACTATTAAATTTATTTTCCACATTTGTATTAATAAGGACTAAGGACTTGTTATAGTAACAAACATCATTTTATTTATATGCTCATTATAAAAAGTAGAATACAAAATTTTATTTTTATTTTAAAAATAATCACATAAATTTGGTTTAATGGTAAACAATATTTTATCAGTTATTTCACATAAGCACTTAATAACTCCTCCTATACGAGTGTACATAAATGTTATTTTGAAGTGCAAGCTTTGCACAACAAATGCATATCACTTTTAGCACACGCCTTAATATCACAGTTACATAATTATATACTTCAATTCAATTTATGTTGCTCTTTGATGTTCTAACAGAAATCATAATTTATTTAATTGTATAAGCGAAACAAAAAATATTAGCCAGTTTTTGTAAACATACGTTCGTTCTCATAAAGCACTTGTTATATACTTTTGCCATTATGCATATATTAAATAAAAAGTGCCTAATGAGTGTAGAAAACTAAAAACACATCACTCGAGACATAATTCAAGCATCATTATGAACGTAAACATCATCCTTACTGGGAGCAACCAACAAACCAAACCAACAACTTCATATTTGAAATATTATTATCTGCTTTATCAAAGAACATACAGCATACATACAATATGACATACAATCTGACTTTGACTAAAAATTCCCAGAAGTAGTGGTTACAGCAGCAGAATGAATTAAACACACAAATAATAAAGGAGCAATATGAAGGGATAAAAGGATACGCGTACGTACTGTAGATTTACTGTCATTAAGCAAAAGTGTTGACTTTTCAAATGCAATTATTTTCATTAAAATCTGCTGCCACCTACAATTTGACATGTACGGAATTGTACGCTTGAGTAACCTTTCCTCTGCTCTAGCTGCGTTCCAGTTGTTAAGTGTATTGCCACTTTACTCACGCTACAAATAAGTCAAAGATCATATCGAGCCATACTCAATAAGTCTAACTGAATTGTACGTAAACCTCATCCGCACTTTTACAATTTTTAGATACATGTCGTAATTGCTTAGCGTAACACTCTTTGCAGTTTCCAGTTGGCAGTTTGGAGTGCACGAACCATGCACAAAAGAGTTGACATTTATGTGCTTCGATTTATGGAACAACGAATAATGAAGTTAAAAAAGTTGTCTACAGAATATTGAATAGGGATTCGTAGCAAAAATCAAAAAGAGTATATATTTAATCATTTTATTTTAATATATAACATAGAAACCTCCAGTGTTTATTACAGAACAATCTCATAAAATCAACTGAGTATCACCATATACATAAGCATAACTTTGTAATTGTGATGTTCTTTTAAAACAATAATAAGTTTAATATAATGTTAGAATTTCTTTTAATGGGACTCTACATAAACTACAGTTTTTTTTAGAGCTGAGTTAAGATTTAGTGAAAGTTTTAATTGTTCTTCCTTCTTTCTTCTATGCCAATTAAACCTTAATTTTATTACGGAATACACAAATGAACTTAAATCGGTAAGAGGTTGTATATTTCAATCACGAATGTTGTTATAATAATTATTAATACCAAATATATTCCTGTAATATTACGAGTATTACGAACAAATGTTGGAAACACTTAAACTAACCAGAGTGTTACTGCATCCGCCATTAATTAATTTATACGGGTGCGCAACAACTCTGAGTCCCTAAATTGCCACAAATATAAATACAAATTCCAAAAGATATAAAAACCCCGTAAAACGTAAACTGTTATGCTCTGATATGTTTTTAAATAAGTCGTTTGTTAATGCTTTTACGTACGACTGCGGTTATTGTTCGTAGGTTCATTCATTAATTGTTGTTGGTCGTTTGCTGTTTGTTGTTTGTTGATTGTTGTTTGCACTTGACATTAGAAAAACCATAATAAAATTTCCCGCGAGATCTATAGATGTATAATTTGTACGTTTTATTTCTTTTTGTGTACATAGCACTTCCAACTATGAATAATTACAAAACACCAGAACGGTAAAAAAATACACGTAATATAAAAATTATGTATAAAATACTCTGATATATGGTCGGTTGTCAAGACTTAAAATGTACTACATCTTTCAGTTCTAAATATTCATTTTATAAATCAGACCGTTATTTTAGCAGACAAACTTCCTATGTTATTTTACTATTTTATACTCTATTCCGCCAGTACCAATGAATATGTGTGTGTAAGTCAAAATCTTCCACCTTGGTTAGATACGCAACCCATCTAAAATTTCTGCTACAATGTCGGCTGTAGCAGCCGGTGTGAATACGCAACTCCACGCTGAATGAATGATAATCCAATACCAAAATCATTATTCCCGCGTAGGTTTGGGTATTAACCACAGCCACTACGAATCCGACCTCATATGGTCAGAACGGGCCTTTCTGACCGCCCGTAGTACAAAAATGTCACCTCTGATCAGGCGTCGCAAGTGGAAACTATACTCGCTACCATTTACACTCTATAACACAAGTGCCAGATTGGCTCTGGGATTTTAGTCGCCACTTACGACCGGCAATCCTAACCGCGGAAGAATTCTGTTCCCATATTCCGCAGGGGAATTTTAGCAGACAGTAATATATATACATATATACAGTAATTTTCATTAAAAGTCAGTTGAGTCAATTCGGATTAGAAAATGTAAGTAATAAGTTATTTTTTTTAAAGGGTTTAATTTAACTTCACTTTTGAGCGTATCATTTTTTTTAGTCCCATCAAATATTTACCTGAGGTAGTCCTTTGAGCATCTTTCCAAAAATTCGAAATTTTAAATAATATATTCCATAATATATGGTACTTAAACAAATAATAAGATATGAAAGCTAAACCACAAATCTATATTCATATGTTTTGGTCCAAAAATAAATACGATATTTATCGAAATCTTAGGTTTAAATTTGTTTGGAAATTTATAAATTTTATTAACTGTGATAGGTATTGAATAGAAAACCGATAAACATAATTATAACTATTGCTTTAAATTCCAATTCTTACATATATTATTACACTGATCCATTGAATCTTTAATGATAGGTATTAAAAAAAGAAAACTGATGTTTATCTAAATATTTAAACATAGACATTTTTAAGACTGCTCTTCCAAAATTACAACTAATGAATAAATTGCATTAGGTTTGGAAGAGAAAGACCGTTATATGTACATATATGTGAACACAGAAGCATTTAAGACTAGCCTTACAAAATTACAATTATTGAAAAAAAGTTCAATGTTTTTATTGTCTTAACATTGATTTTTATTTCCCTATATATGACTCTTAATGATATTAAATTATTCAATTATGGAAACAGATTTCATTAATAAAAAATAAATAACATGTAAACAGATGCGGTTTTATTTAATACTCTCCATGTAAAGCCAACAATATCAAACTCTTAAGTGTAGCGCATGAATATAACGAAAATGCTGTTAAACTAAGGAGAAAAGTCAACGAACTGGAACATTGACAACCGTTCAGTCAGTTAGTCAAACAGGCAAGTTGACAATTTAACCATGCAGCATAGACTTACTGAATACTGAATACTAAAAACATTTCATCAACCATTAGCTTGCCATTCACCTAACAGTCAAACTAAGTTCAACGATGGTTGACTGTTAGTGTCGCCTGTCCATAGCTATGATTTTTACTTTTTTCCACTGACTTTTGTTGGCCACCACACAACACATGTGTGCTACAATATGTAACGTTCAATAAGTTACATCTCCAAACATTCAAATATGTTCCTCCAACAATATTGTTACCGATTCCACTTGCTGGCTACTATTTCGTTTTGATTCTATTAACGCCATCAAATGGCAATGCTACGTCAATTGGCATTGAATGGCTTGATAATGTTTGTTGATGCCATACGGTTGAAATTTATGCAGCTAATGTTGTAAATATGCATTGGCAGTGTTTAACACTTTGTGTTGAGCTACATTATTTTGCATCAAATAACAACAACAGGCAATTTGCACATTTAAATTCAGTGAACTTCACCTTTACTGAATTCCAACTCAACTGCAAAAAGTTATTAGCAAATACAAAAACCATCATCAGACATACCACATACGACGTACGACATACGACATATAGGCTGTGTAGACTGAATCAATCGCATTTTATTGATTTTTTCATTTTTATTTCATACTTACATTTTATTGCTTTTATTTCGGATAGGTTTGTGTTATGTATTCGTTCATTATTTGCAAAATAAATTTATTTAAGCTTTAGTTTTATTTGAACTTCTAACAATTTTTATTGTGTAATATCATAATTACCATATTAGCGTATTAGGAATGTATATGTGACTGCATAAGTAATTAGTTTATTGCTCTGCCATACCAGACAGTCAGTCACCATTGATTTTGCCTATCAGATAAACGAATTGACGTCTACGAAAATATTTTGACTTTGCAGATGCATACTCTAAAGAAATTATGTTGTAACCATGAAGTACTGTGATTGTTTGTATCTATAAAGAATATATACAACAACTTTTATAATTGATGGATAATATATCACATTAATTTCTTTTCACATAATTGAAAGAACTACCCTTTTAATTTTTTATTGCTTTATTGATTGAATATTTTTACAAAATTATCATATAAACTATATTGCCCATTATTTGTGATTAATCTCTTCGTCGAAAAAGGTTTCCTTATTGTTTATTACATTATAGATACTTTATTAATTCAGTAATGGACTTCATTAAACATATTCTTTTACTTTTATATTGAACACTTCAAATTAATGTCCATGTTTATCGTACGTATTCTATCTTTTAGAAGAATTGCAAGCTCTAAAATATTTACAGTAAATATTTTAGTATTTCTTTGAGTATTATTAAATTATAAATTTTATAAATAAAATCACAAAAAAAACAAATGAATGACAAAATTAGATTTTTATGTTAAATAAAAAGGTAACTACTCTACTTAATTAGATAAGAATCTTTAAATTATTTTTTGAGTAAATATCTTGTTTCTTACATAAAGAAATTTCGAATTTTATTTACAAGCATTTATATTTTTCCTTTATATTTTAATAATCATCATTTGTCTATATTGTATTTTTGAAGTTATCTTTAACAAAACAAATGTATGATTATTTTGTTTAAATAATCTACGCAAGTTGGCATAACTACATACTTAGACCTCTCTTTATTTTTCTTTGTGATGTTAAACTGTCAGTTCCCCCTATTTTAGTTTAAGATTGACCATGGACATTCATTGATAAATTTTCCTCAGAATTTCAAAAATTGTTGTGCACCTACCTGTGCTTAAGTGTTTTGTGAAAAAGGTCAACCTTATTCGATTATATTTAAACAAAAAATACAAATATATGTTAGTAAGCAGTGTTTTACCAATATATAATAGTGGTCCTCACAGCATTACCTTTATTTTTTATCAACAACTTGATTTGGTCTTTTTCGAAAAAAATAGAATTGAAAAAGGAAAACAATTCTTAAATATGACATTTAAAGTTTTGTGTGGTCCATCCCACACATTATCATTTTACACACTGCATGCAAACAACCCGTTGCCACATACATTTCCCACAGTCTTAATATTGTTTTATTTATTTACAAAATGATATTACAGCCTTACAATTAAAATGTATCCATTTGGAACACACGTTGCCTTAATACACGAAATTATCTATTTTCGTGTGCCACACTATCACCAACCGTAGATACATTTTATTGTTTGCATTTAAGCACACATACTAATGGTTAATTTACATAAAGTGATATTAAAAATGCGGGTAACCCAGTCTTTATTTTCGTTGTAATATGAATCTAAAAATATACAACATACAACATACCGCCTTCTTAAATGCTTAGACTAACAAAAAAGCCATGAGACAGACAGTAATATTTTATTTAAAAAAAACTGTGTTTGTTTTATGTATATTTTTACGGTTTATGACAACACCGTGGCAGGCTGTCAGTTGTCACCGTAATGACAACCAATTATTGTTTGTGATAATAGCTTTAAAAGCTTTCATAGGTTAATCTTTGGAGTTACTTTCCCCTTTTTACAACAATAGTTAATTAATCAAAATGTATAAGAAAACATATTAAATTAGAATTAATCAAGAAATGTTGTTGACATTTTATTGTTGCCAAAGAAACGTACATATATACGCTCATGTAATTATCATTAACCCAATTTTTGATTTCGGGCAAAGCGCCCAAAGTGACTGCGTTCAGTCATTTGAACTATGTATCTTACAGATTGCTCTATAACCGCAAGTAGTCTAGTTATGTATTTAATATGAAATGAACGGAAATTCTACACTAAATATAGCAGCAATTTGACAAATTATCATTTTCAGTTTTTATTTGTTGATGGATGGTGACACATTTTCATGCTTGCAGCTATTTTTGTAAGTTGCTGGCATTTTCAACCTTCTCAGTTACTTGTTGTTCGGTGTAAGATATTATATACATCATATCGAACTTGAACTCAATTTACTACGCTCTACTAAGTTTTACTTTTGTTTCCTATACTTTTTTATATCTTTTCATTTATTTAGTTGGTTTTACAAAGTCAGCCGGCCTGTTTGCTTATAATAAATTGTTGATTTTTTCACTTATTTACTCAAATATATTCATTTAAAAATTCTAAAATATCTCAAATATAGAATATTCAACTTTTATGTGTTGAAAAATGTAAAATAGTTTCAATTTTAAAATCATTGCTATTCGGTATCTCACTGCAAAACTCAAATCGTTTGCTTAGCTGATGCTAGCAGTCAGTTATGCAGAGTACAAATCACTTCAACGTCATATTCCATGCCAGCCCTTATTTAGTTTTTAATTTTCATGATGCCTGCCTGCCTTGCATCTTCGTACTCAACTACAACTATTTCAGTAAAATACAATCTTGACGTTGCATTGAATAGTGCACAACAAATGCAACAATTTCTTACTGAGCCGCACATCCTGCCTCTTAATTAGTTGTCGTTACTTTAACTTACTTTTATTTATAAAAATGAATCTAAAAATAAATTAATGTACCATTTTTGATTAAAGAAACTTTTACTTAAAATTTAGTGTATTTATTTTTTTTTCTTGTATTTTGGTATTATGCGTTCATTCATTTCTTTCAATTTGTGTTTTATATATATTTTATTAATGTTTTCTACCACAATTTTTGTTGTTGTTGTTTTTCTAAATCAATGCATCTTTTGAACAATTCAATGCCATTTCATCTAAAACTTCACTTACCCCACATGCAACATTTAAAATATCTTTTCCCTTCTTTTATTCAAACATTTTGAAATACAAATAGACTTTGTGTCTCGTTAGTGTAGTTATTGCAGGCAACTGACTGACACAGCATGTGAGGCTTGTGAATGTGAATAATCTGATGTGATATGACATAAGAGTTTCTTTTTTCATAAAACTTCATATCGAAACTATTGAGTGCACTCAAGTGTTTATATTTGTCATTTCTATTTATTTGTAAATGCTTTTTATTTTATTGGGCTTGGCTTTTGCCCTTCCGTTTGAACACATTTCAAAGAAACCAACGTCGGCGGCAGATACGATACAATTTAGTGTAGATTTAAAAAAAAAATTCAACAAAAAGAATCAATTCACACTTAGCTTTTATGTGTTCTTATTATCATTTCAAAATTCCTTTGTACACTTTTGTTTAAATATTAATATGTTAACATAACCAAATACACTTTTATCGTTAAGATATATTTGAAGTGTATGCACGACAAAACTCATATATACTACATGGAATATTTTAATTAGAACTTGATTTTTATGTGTCTAGAAAAAGTGTGAGAAAAATGTTATCTTTAATTGAAGAAGTAAAATATAGAAATAGTGTGGTATTTAGTCAAAAAATATAAATAGTAAGATACGCGTAAGATAAGCACTTCACTACAAAAATTTAAGTTTCAAATTACATATAAAAAAACACTATTAAAATTAATATTCAGACTGAATAATTGCAATAATCCTATAAATAAATAGTGCTAAGAGGGAAACACATATATGTTATTCATTTATAGCGATGCTTGATCTAACAGGTTTATGAAAGACTTTTTTATAAAAACTTTGAGTGCAAAAATCTAAAATTAACCTTTGAAATTTTTACTCCAATTACATACATAATAGTAGATTTACATCATTTTAAGGCAATTCTGATATGACTTTAGAAAACTTTAGAATCGTTTAAATACATGTAAAATATTTTAATTAGCCTTTCGCAACAAAAAATTAAAGTTATGAATGTATTTCTTAAAACTTTATTTACAAAAAAATTTTTTATAAAAATTTGCAAAGGTGTAATTTACAATATAATTATTTGAGTTTAAATTACATAATTAATTGAGTTTTATTAGTCAAAAAATACATAAGCGAAAGAGCCCTGAAGCTTTTCGCGAAAACCGACAAGCTGCCCTACTTAGAATAAACTCTATCCGCACGGTACGCAGATCTTAGATCAGTCATTTAATAATCATGAGGAATACATAAATTAGTCAATGAGAAGGATGGGACTCTGCAGAAACCTTCCAGCTATCAAAAACTAAAAGTACCCAGATGCACTAACTCAAAAAATACTCAACATGAACATAAACAAGTCATATAAAACCATTTAAGAAAATTCTCATATGGTTAAAACTACTCCGAATTGATTAGTTCTCAAGAGTTATCTGAAACTGTTACTTAAACTATTAAACACAAAATAAATGTTTATTTAATTTTGTTATCTTTAATTTTCAAAAATGTGTAATTCAGCAGCGACAACTTTTCTAATTAATGAATTGATTATAAATGATTAATAATCTTTTGCCCATTGGTTTCGGTGTAAGTCGCGGCTTATGTGCCCGTAGATATTTCGCACACCTCATTCATATTACAGAACGGAGTCTCACCCTTAGCAAAAGCATTTGTTAAATGATGCGATTATAATTCTTTGGTTTTTGGTCAATTGGTGCTCATAAGAATATTGGCAATATGTTTGACTAAGTCATTTATATAATAAGTAAATAAATGAGCGAAATTTATGTTACATTTTATAAATGTATTTTATTGTGACAATACAAATAAAATACTATTCTGTTCTCAATTCTCTTATTAAATTTCTTTCGACCAACTACTTTTAGTTATAAGTATTAATGTAGCCTATAATCATAGCCTATTTACACAAACTTGCAATATTCCTTCTTCTTTTTTAATCAAGAATTTCAAAACAAAAATAAAAATTAAATGAAGTATTATACAATATTTATTATGTTGAGACTTAGTTAAGTTGGTGCACTTGAACACTTTTACTCTTTATTAACTGCATGGTTTTTTCATAACCCCTCTCTTCACCTTGACTGGATTATTGTTTATCAGACTAAGCAATAACTGATCTCAGATCTGCATATCTCTCCGAGCAGTCTGTAACCATTCTGAGATTCTATAACGCGGAGTTATTTTATTTTTTTTATCGGTTCAATCTTCAGGTCCCTGTTGTTTAAATTGTCAAAACTTTAACCAAGTAATGATTTCTAGATTTTATTGAGAAAATATATGTTTTTAACGTAAATAAATTAAATTTGCTTAGAATAAGAAACTTCTCATTTTATGGGATATAAGATTATTTTTATTTATTATTTTCCTAATGAAAATTACAATACTAAAACTACTTAAATAATTCTACATAAGGAAGTAATTAACAGAAGGTAGTTAAATACCTTTAAATGAGTTTATTTTCATAAATTTTTGTTTGGTTTTTTAAATAACCACTAATAATTTCATTAATATTAATTTCATTAACATTTTATCTCGTATGTTCGAAATTCACCTTATAAAATAATGGTAATTTTTATTATTATCAAAACTCATTTCCTTTATCTTCTTTCCTATTAACCGAAAAACTATCTCGAAGAAATATCAAATCAACAAAAATCTGTTTTCGTTCGCCTTTCACGTTATCCCGTTGACAAAAAGGCGTTCAATTTTTTAATAGATACACAAGAATTCCAAAGAAAAAACTACAACAACCAACCACTGTAAAACAGTAACAGTAGGAGTTCTAGAATAACTCTCCGCATACAAAAAGCCAAACTAAAATAAGTACAAATACGTATGGTGGCATAAGAACAAAAAGAATTTCCCACAGAAACCAACAACTTGAAAAAGATTACACGCCATTTTTGTTGAGTACACACATACGAAATTTGTGAGAAGCAACAACAACAACAACAATAGCAGTAATGCAGCAACAATAAAAAGTGTTATAGCATGGCCTGAAATCAGTGAGAAGAGTCCATTATAATTTGACTCCGGATGCCTTTACCTGACGCGAAGTATTTTCGTTTTTCTTTATTGTATTTGCTATTTGCTTTTTGCTTTTTTTTTTTTTTTGTTTAAATGTGTATATATTCATTATTTTTTTGTTTTTGCATTATTGTTGTTGATTTTATTGATATTTTGCCATTGCCGCCGCTACAGCCACAGCCACCGTCATTTGTATTATTATTTTGTTATTAATACCATTGTTTTATTATGGTCATTATTGGCTGTAAGTTAAATTTCATCGTCATTATCTGCTTTGTTAGGTATTTAAAACTTATAGAAAGCCAAAGCCATCGCCATCGTCATCGTCATCGCCATCTATACCATCAATACAAAAACGTAGCTAACATATATAGGAGCGAGTATAAAGAGTATTTAAAATGTATTTTGTAATGATTATAGAAAATCGTATTCGTTGGTTGGTATTGCGCGCTTAGTGTTACTGTTTTTATTTGTTGAGAAGCTTTGCTCTCTCATTTGATTTTCATACATTATTCGTCGTTTTTGGTGGTATTTGGCGCCTTCGAATTGTTGATGAGCAAGCATAATGCCTGCCTGCCTGCCTGCCTGCACCGAGCTATGCGTCGTGCCTACATTTGTGAATGGCGGTGCGCGCACACGTTAAGATAAAGTATCTTTTTAACATACATATTAATTATATTTCAGTTGTTGTCAAAATGAATTTCGAATAAAATGAATTTCGACATTTATGATATTTATTGATATATGTAAATGATTTCATTTCTTAATTGCATTATGTGTAACATATAATTAACAATTAAATAGATTTTAATATTAAACTAGATGCAAACTAAATTAAAAGTAACTTTTTACAGTTTATTATAAAATCTCCCTTTTACAATGATGATGAATACTTATTGAATACTTTGATGTTAGCATTTAAAAATACGTTTAAAAAATTCGTTTTATATGGCTTAACATTTATTGACATTTTATCCTAATCGTCAATTTCCTTTGATGTTGAATTTGTTGCACAAACTTCTATGTGTGTTTGTCTATATTCGTATGTATTGTTATGAAAAGTTCTTTATTTCCATAAATCCACATATCCTTAATAATTTATGCATATTTTAACATCTTTATCGTATTCCTAAACTAAAATAAAATTCATTATTGACGGACATCCTTCGACTTTTTCCCTTTCCTTCTTATATCCTAGCATTCAAATTTGTAGTTTATACCCTTAGCTTAGCTTAGCTTTTTTTCAAAATTTTTGTGTCCTAATTTTTTTATTGTATTTATTTGATTCATTTTCTTTCTATTCTAGTTGAAATTGAAGGGTTGTTTTCTTATTGTGGTATGCTTCACTCTCTCAAATTGGATATTTCCATGCTGTCCATTTTTTGTTTATAAATTCTGAATTCTCTCTTTTGTCAATTTTAATACTCAATTTACTTGTTAAAAGCATGTGTACCTTGCCACCTTCTTTTACACTTTGCATTCATCTGCTCACATGTACATTGGCCCTTTAGATTCGCCTCTATGCCTGCTGACTGCTGCCTGCTGCTCTCTTATAATTTTATTTCTTAAACTCAACTATATCTACATACATATAAATGTAGATATAGATAAGTATGGAGCAATATGTGTATATTAAGGACAGGACGACTTGTGTTGTGTACACGTTCGTTCACGTACATCGATTGTACGTGGTTTTTTAACCTTTTCGAATTTGGTGTATACAAGATATTTTGTCAAAAGAGCCACAATCAACTAAGCCAAGTAGGATGAGAGAGCCGTGTCGTGCCATGCCGAATCGAACCAAAGAAAAGATGAAAGGAAATTAATCTCAACGCAATAAGGGCAACGAGTCGCAGCAGCAGCAGCAGCAGCAAAAGTAGTAGTGAATGTTGATATTATTGTATTCATAATACCCGAAATGTACTTACTTATTTCCCTTTTAACATTTTGAGTATGTGATTTTTGCATTTAAATTTGAAATTGTTTGCGCTACTTTATACTTTATACAATGTTGCCATATCAGTTATTCTGTGAAATTTGAATGTAATTGGATAAGAACAGATAATGAAAATACTTATCAGATATTATTAGATAAAAGTAAGATTTAAAATATTTTAAAATAATGGTTTAAATTCTTTACTTTTTTCTGTACATCTTACACTTTTTTTAACCAAAAAGTATTCTGTAATTTTTAATTCAAAAGTTGTAAATCATAAGGATAAATATATTCTTACTAATAACTAATTTACTTTAAAATTATTTGCTTATATTACCATTAAGGCTGTGTGCGAGTTCGAGTAAATTGAGGGAAATAGTAAATTATGTCGGTATGGTAGCGAATGTTGATATTTACCAGAATTTCGAGTAGGGTAAATTAGATGAAAATTAGGTCAATTAGGTGTTATCATTGTGAAAATTTTATAAGATGTTTAATAAATAAATTTGAAAACTTTTAACCAAAAATAATAAATAAATATTACAAATTTAAATTTTCTTTACCTAAATTTATTCGAACTCGCACACGGTCTAAAAGTGAAAAATATGTAACAAGAATTAATAAATTTCGAAAAGTGATATTCAATATGTTATAATTAATAATTGTATAATAAAATAAAATATATTTAAAAAGACTCAAATGTTAACCAATTTCTCATGAACAAATTTATTATATTGATAACATGGAACAGATGAGAATTATTTTACATACTTTCGTAGTTCATAACTAGAAATAAAATTATGCTTTTAATCATATATGGCTTTTGTTTATACAATGTACTTTAATAATATAGTGTATTTTAATTTTAATATATGTATGTCGTGATTTTATATGTTAACATATATAAAAAAATCGTTAGGTGGCAATTTTACTATAACTGTAATATTTATATATATAATTATACCAAATTATAAGCTGCTTTGCACCTCTTTGAACAAAAAATAATACTTTGTACTAAGTAATAAAACTAGTACTACTACCAATATATTAATTAATTTAGTTTAATATACCTATATATTATATTTTTAAACCAAAATTTCTTCATTTTATTGTTCTTTTATTGTTTTTTTAAGAAACAACACAAATAAAATTGCCTTTTTAATTTAATTATAATATAGTTAATTAAATATTTTTTATTCTACATATCACTTTCTTCTCTCACCTATTTTACTATATACAACATTATTAACTGAACTATTCTATTTTTGTTAAAGTATAGAACCTCTTTATATATGAAATTCCATATATTCAATAGATAAATTCTTCTTTATATTTATAACAATTAGATTATTCTTTCATAACTCGTTTCCTATTGGTATCTTCATACTCCAAACATACACTTATATTTAATAGAATAAATATATATATATATATATATAAGGCACCCAATAATGTTTGTAACAAATCTTTTTATAAAAGATTTACTAGATATATACTGCCAACAGTTATTACATATATTAGATACAGATTTTTATATGGCTGTGTTGAATGTGAATAACTTTTAAGCTAAGTTTATATTGTGAACAGTTAATAAAAAAATTTTATAAATTTTATTTTATTTATAATGATCCTAAAAATCATTATTCGGAGTCAATATTTTGGCAATCACTTACGTTAACAATTTATAAGAGATTTGACCTTAAACCATTACTCTATCATAATTTATTGTATTGTTAATCAAATTCATTCACATAATTTATTGGCTTTTTTTTAGAAAATAGTGGCAACACTTTTTTCAATTGTGTGCGCGGCGCTCTTGCCATTTGTTACTCTCCGGGCTAAGTGATTTTACGTGTATGGTGCACCACACGTCTACGTTTCTTCAATTTTTCTACTCCATTTTTTTCAGAGTTTATGTTTTTTCTGTTGTGTGTTGTGTTGTGTTGTGCTGTGCTGTGCAGTGCTGTGCTACGCTATGCTATGCTGTGTGCACTGTTTTGTTGTTGCCGTTTTCCGATGGCAACGACTAAAATGATGATGACGACGGGATATGGAATTTTTTGTGTGGTTTGCCCGACTAGTATTACGTGCCGGGGAGCAATGAATGGAAGCAAAGTCTATTTGTCTCGCGTGTAGTAAAATAAATTCTAAGCGGTGATATAAACACAGTGAATTAAAATTACAAAAAAGAAACAAATTTACTCTCTCAAGTCGAAAAGTGTATCTGCAATTAATATACTCGTATAAAAAAAAACAAACAAAATCGTTATTAAATATTATTGTTGTGTTGTGATTGTTACTAAATATGAATTAATCTACAAATTATTAATAGATTAATTATTATTAATAATTAATTATTAATTATTTAAAAATCAAGTGCACAAACTTAAGTTATTTCCAAATTAAAAATAATGTTAAGCAATTAATTAAATTTAATTTTAAATAATTTATACACACCATTAATAAATAAACAAATGCCTATATGAAGGAATTAAATTAAATGTGATTTGACAAAAAAAAAATACAAGAAAAAGAAATCAAAAAAATATATTACAACTTACTGGATTAAAAAAAAAAAATTAATAATATAAAAGAAAAGATCAAAAAGTGTTTTGTGTTTCCAATAAATTATCAACATTTATCCACAATTTTTTCGTGAGTAGAATTATTATATTCATAGATTCAGATACATATTGTTGTGAACCTAACTAACTATGCTCATAACCTTAAGAAAATATGCTCGTGTATGGATAAAGAAAAGTGCCATAAAAGTACAAATAAGATGTAGATACATTTTTTGTGTTGTATTTATTTTGTTGCTGCTGCTGTTCTCATTGTTGTTTTTGTTGTTGATGTTGTTGTTGTTGTTGTTGACCATGTTTATTTCCTATCGTTTTCGTTTATATGAATTTTTCCTACATCACCGTCGTCATCATCAACGAAATCAGTAGGAACACAGTCATCATCAACTTTGGCTGCTATCTTTGCCGTAGTCATCGTATCGTAGTTGTAGTTGTAGCCGTAGTCAGTGAGTCTTATAGTCAAAATCGTGGAAGTTAATTTGTTGTCATTTTTAATAGTCTTCACCTTTCTTGTTGAAATGTTTCTATTTTGTTATTGTGCGCGTTCTGCACATATCATTTTTTATGCGATTTTTCATATTTCAATACGAACTGAACTAAACTGAACTTCACTATTGCCACAGCCACACTGCCTTCTTCATGTGTTTTGCTTATACTTAACATAGTTCAGATACTTACACCTTTTCGCGTAATATGTTTGATACACTTACTTTTTACTTTGCTTTGCTATGCTTTGCTTTATTTCTATTCAGTTAACAGCTATTGTTAGCAGTCTCAATATCTTGCAGATACTTTTTTGTATCTTGACTGGTTTTATTATGCATCTCGGCAAATGGTTTTATGTGCGTATTTTACACTTGAAACGTGCAATTATGCATTTTTAACACATGCAGTACTACTTCTTCTCCCTCTCGTGTGTGATTCTGTGAACACTAGCATTTGTATCTCATAAAATTTATGTTTACACTTACATTTAACTGCCTGTGAATCTAAATATTTGCAGTGCAAAGGTATAAACTAGAAACTCAATCGGGCATGACAGTGACAACTGCTCGCATTACTTAACCACAAATACCAAGCGCCGTCCAATAAAACTCGAGCTACACAATAATAAGGCATTTCTGTAATGCCTTCTTTTTTGATGGTTAAGTGTGACGACGACGACTGTCAACCGACCACAGCAACGTCAACGGTAACGAAAACGCCGTTGTTCCTGTTTTATTTTAATTTTTTTTGTTTTTGTGTTAACTTTGCCGGCATATCGTGATTTTTTCAAAGGAGCAAAGTGAATTCAGTCAATGTTAATGACACAACTCACATGAAAAATCTCTTCTTGATTTTAATCACTTGAATTAATGAATTCGAATTTGTAATGAGTTTTTTCCAACTACGATATGTGAATGGAATATTCGTATTTTATGCACATTTATAATTCAGAAAATAAAAACAGTATAGATACATGCACTCCTTCCCATATTTTCAATTAAAAAATGTTCTTTAATATGCTTTTAATGAGTTTGCGGATTTATATCTATTTTTAAAACACACAAAATATTTTCTATTTTTGAAAATAGAAAATGTTGAAAATTCAAATTCTCATTGACAAGAAGATATAAAAATATTTAACTGAAAGCTATTTAAAAAGCTTAAACATGCGGAAAATTATTTATCAACGATTTGATGATAAAATAAAAAATAAAATATGTTGAAAGTGAAATCAATAGAGTGGTGTAAAACATATAGTTTAGATGATGTTATATATATGCACATTTTCTAATATGTATTTGCATATGTATTTTGAGGTTTAATTATTAACATATTAATATCATACGCTATGTGCCTATGATAATCCCGAAAACCAAGTCATTTTTAATTTCACTAATAATGTAATAAACTACCATTTATATATACATATATTGTATATTAATAGTCATTTAATAATATATTTATAATGTCTATTTATACCTTGCACGAGTACATATTACAAAATAAATTATAGAATCAAATTTTATCCATAATTTTTGCAAACAAACTTACAAGAAATGCATAAACAGAATGCTATGTAACCAGGTAAAGTAGTAAAAAATTTAATAAAATTAATCGAATACCAAAATAAAATTAAGGAAGAAATTAAAAAAAAACTTATGTCGCGATTTTTGAGATAATAGTTTTTTCGTTGTGTTCGAATTATTGAGAATCCGATTACAATAAAAATTGTCGAGTGATCCAAACATAACAGTCTTCAGATTGTCTAGATAACTGTGATGTCTGCATTAGCGAGAGCATTCTATATGTATACAAGGTTAGACAATTGAAGTGTTACCTATTCAAGCGACCATATCTTTTTTGTGTGAAACTATTTTTTATTGATTCAAATAATAAAAATTTATGGAAATAATCAAAATTTCAGAATCCATTCACTCTAGCTGGATATGGGCACCTTTTGCCTTGACTATGGCTTTCAACGGTTAAAAAATTAGTTGCATGTTTCACGAATGTGATCTTTCGGTATTTTGGTCCATTCCAGAACAATGGCTTTTTTTCGCGCATCCATACTAGCATATATATTTTTTAGTCCTCACCTTGCTCTCCAAAAATGGATCATCGCTGATGCATCGATTCCTTCGCCTGCAGGGTGGTAGCTTGTAAACAATATAAACGACTGTTATTCGTATGAAATTCACGTAATTGGCAATATCAGTTCGACAGATATACCTGTCCGTAGTTGCCTAACCCTGCAGTATAATATTGAATATATTTCAAATTAAATTTAGGCACACTAATGAATTCTTGCTTTGTATTTATACTAAAAAATTCTTACTTAAATGTTTTAATTTAAATGAATTAGCAATTAAATTTAACTTAGAAACACTTAACTCACATAAAAAATTTGAAACTTCAGCTCAATTATAGCTTGACCGAACAATAAAACTTTTATTCGACATATTTATATGTTATGACAAATGGTTAAATAAGTATTTTAACATACCTAGAAATATAAAGCTGTTAGATTGAAAGATAATGCTATGTAATTATTTCGTAACCCTAAAGTCCATTAAAAATGAAATCATTTTAAAAAGTTTTAATAAAAATGATATATCATAAAAAAATTATTGTTTGACTAATAAAATCTCTCCCTTTGAAAAAATGAAATACTTGTTGTTTACAAGACAATTTCATTTTAGAATTACATGAAAGAGCACAGTTGTCTTTAACAATTTCTAAAAAAAAATGGAGATACTTTATAGAAATATAAAATTTCACGATTCACATAAGAATATCTATCAATTTTTCTCCTAATGCATTATTGCATTGAAAAAGGGGAGCACATTTAGTAATATTCTAATATCTGTAATAATAATAGTAATATTCTATCTGGCCGACCAAAAGTATTCTTAAGAAAACGCAGTAGTGGCCATCAGCATTCAAATTACATCAAGTTAATTATTTTCTAACAGTTCATTGGAAAATATATAAAATATTAATAGAAACGAAAATCAATTCCCAAAAAAACGTACTTATTCATGGATTCAACAATAGCGTTGTATTAAATTAATGATTCTTAACTATATTTTATTTATTTTCTACCTTATAAAATACTAAATGTTTAAAACTCAAACTATAGAAACTCAACAATTCTCATGACCAATGACCATTAAGAAGAAATAACAAAACTGTTTAATTAATGATTATAAATTTTCTATTATGTGTGGGAAGATGAAATGAGTAGTTCAGATATACAAGTATGTATGAACATTCACTTCTGTATTATTATTATTTATTTGTATCAAATCATCTTAAACTGTTAAATATATAGTTGACTTTACTTAGCTAAACAGCAAACAAAAAATTAATTAACTTAAAATGAAAGGTTAATTATTTATAATAATAATCATTTATTTAACATATTGATATAACCATCAACATCATTTTATAAAATATTTATATTATATTTTGAAACTAATCTCATTTGTTTCTAATATATACTTCACAAAGTTATTTTTGTATATTGGTAAGCAATAATTCAAAAAAAAATTTAATTCACATAAAGCAGCTAGTTTGCTATTTCGCACTATTAAATCAAATAAATTTGGTACATATAAACTAAAACTAAATACCTTAACTAATATTTAGTACACACGACAGCATCGTTTTTGTTGCAAGTTTATTTTTGTACATTGTTTTTGGTTTGACTTGTTATCTTTTTTTTGTTTCGTTTCTGTTCTCAGGTCAGCATAGCATATCATATCATAATCATAGCAAAAGAAAAAAATAATAAATAGTAAGTAAGTAGGCTAAAATCAAAATAATGCATTAATTGGTAAATAAAAGTAATTCTTGATTCTTCTAGTGCTATTACGCACTTTTACTCTATAATGGCTGGGGGGTTTATCTCTACCCCACACTAGGCTTTAACTAGGCTAAAAAAAAAAAATTATATAATTTATTTGTCTTTTAGTTGATGACGGACCTTAAGTCAGCATATCTTCCTGAGAGTCCAGAAGTGGACTTGAGGATTGTTAGTTAGTATTAAAATCTAATTTAGCAGGCTTTCTTAAACGTTTTCAATGTTAAAATGTTAGTTGTGTTATATTCTTTAAAAAATCTAACACCGCACGCCTCTGACCGCATGCAATTAACAAAATTAAGGTTAATGCTGTGAGTGCTGTAGTACACAAGTATGAATTAATTTAATACAAACGCATAAATAATACATTTTTAAAAAACCATTTTAATAATTTTTTCATTTGTCAAATGCTCAAATGCGAGTTACAACCTGCCCAACCCAGTTTTATTTTACTAGTAATTGCTGTCTTTTTTGTTTTTGTATTTTATATTTTGTTGTTTTAATTTTTTTTATTATTATTGTTATTTTTATTGTTTTAACTCATTTTAATTCATGTCTTCATTGCTTTTAAAATTTATGCACTTTGATAATATCATGCAATTATTATAATAACAAAAGCAACTACGACTACTTACTTGGCTTTTGAAAAACTGTGTACAATATTAGCAGCGGCGACGTCAACTGCAACGCGTTAACTTCTAACTTAAATATATGCAGAACAGTTGCTACTGTTTGTTACTACTATAAAACGATTATAACAAAAAAAAAATGTATAGTAAAAATTTAAAACAACAATTTACGTTTTGTTTTGTTTTGTTTTCTATGTGCATATATTAATATTAAAAGCATGGAATGAAACAGCACACTGACTGTCCAAAGCTTTCTGTTTTGTTTTTGTTTTGGTTTTGGTTTTTGTTTTTGTTTTTGTTTTTGTTCGCATGCAGGCGTCATTAGCAATGGTGATTTTAATGATAATCGCAACGGCGGACCATGTCAGTTTTAAGTTTCGATTTCATTGGGTTTTTGCGCGACGACCGATATTTTCCAACATTTCAACGCAACAACACAACAACAAAACTCATTATTAAAACAAATAAACAAAATATTTTTGTTGTTGCTATTTTGTGTTTGCATTTAATATTTCGTTGTTTTAAGTTGATAATATTTTTATTTATTGCAACAAATTTTCTTGCGCTGCAATTGGCGTGTGCTGCATTCATTTATTAGCCTAGCCGAAGCAGTAAAGTAAATTATAAAAAAATAAATTTAATTGCATGAAAACAGAAGAGAATTAATTAAAATGAAACTAACGTTTTCGTTTTGATCAGAGTAAAGGAAAGAGTAGCATTAATTGAGAAAGGAAAACTTAAAAATATTTTTGAAATTAAATCGGGGAATTGAATTACAATCAAGACATTCCCTACTTTTACTTCCACTAATCCAGTTGACGTACACACATACATATGTATGTATATCTTTTATATATATGTATATCTGTTTTTTTATTTTATAAAATCTATTTAAAATTCTTTATTTTAATATTAATACAATTAAATATTTTGTTTCCCATACACAATAATTGATTCTAATATTTTTATCCATAATATGAGTTATATACTCCTATAATATCTTTCTTTGAAACCATTTACTAAAATTTTGATTTTGGACCATTTCCTCGGAACACCTTAGAAATCTGAACATATCGTTAACACCACGCAAAACATTTATTGAGTTCTTTTCGCGCTAAAGATTTCAATAATAAATGCGAAGACTCAAAGATATGTAAGCATGTCTGCATGCAAATCAATCACGTTGATTTTGATTTGAAGAAAAAATTCAATAATCTAATCGAGATACTCCGTAAATATATTTGTTTTGTAGTAAGTTTGTTGATAGGTCACCACAGGCTGATTAGTTAACCATGCTAAAAGATTGAAGATCTGAAGAGGACAATAAAAGTACCTCATATCTGCTTTATTACTGCACAGCGCTGCATGGTTTTCACTTGCTATTATCGGGGCTTCTTTTTTTGAGGATCTTAACGAACTGCAGGACATCCGTCTAAAAAACATTTTAAGCTTTGTCAAAACATCGAGGTGGTTTATATGGTAACCCAATTGGCTAATAGATCTTAGTGGATCTTAAGGTATAAAATAACCCAACCTAAAATATTTTCTGCACATTTATTTATTTTCATTATTTACAGAAATAATAATTATCTTAGATCCAACCCTTTAATAATTCAATAATTAATACAGCTTCAAGTTTAAGTTTTTTACATATCTTTATTTCTAAAAATTTTAGTACAAATGTCAAATGTATGTAATAATTAAAAAACGTGTGTGTTCTTCAATAAGTGATTTTCTATTGAGAATAAATGCATTGAAAAAGGTGTGCAGCTTTATTTATTTCTCTCCTTCCATCTCAATATAAAATAATGTTTATTATCTTAATAAAAAATTATAGTATCAAAACAAACATATCTTGACTGCCAGAGATAGCCAAATTTTAAAAGAACTTTTCATCAAATAGGTGACTCGTGTTTCTTCAAAATAACACTAAACTGCAACTATAGAAATCAAAAACCATAAAAAAATAAACAAAAAGTTATTGAAAGAAGCTGATCGTGTTATGAAAACTCTATGTGATTTGCTATTATTTTACATATTTAAAATTTTGTATACTTCATCGTTACTTGGGAGGAGATTCCAAGTAATTTAATGTTGAAGAAGGTATCAGCCCAACAAATAATAAGCGAAAACAACATCAAAACTCTTTTCAACAGCACTTGAGACGTGAGTTATTCGTATTCGACTTAAGTGTTTAAATTGTTGCTGCGTTACCGTTGCCGTTCCTCCTGCCGCTGCTGCTGTTGTTGCTGCCGATTTTAATATTGCTGCTTAAGTTGTTATTGTTTGTTGGGTTATGTTATGTACTATGACCATTAAATGTATTTAACATTTATGTTTTTTAAATTGTTGCATTCTTCTTTACACACACACATATATATATTCCTTTTTAATTACAACACAAATAAATGAAATCTCAAAAAGAAGGGGGAAGAAAAGATTTCATATATTCCCGTAATTTGGCATAAAAGGTATTTAAAGACCGGTAGTCTTGTTTATACAATCTCATTTTTAAACGTTCCTTCAACGAGAGGAGATACACAATTGTATACAAACAAGGCGTTAAATTTATTTATAAACCTTTTATACAATATTAGCTCGAATGAATTGTGTTTAATATAGCTTTGTCTAAATATATATTTTTCTGTTAATTGCGGTTTAAGTGGTGTTTTTTTAATTGTTTATTTAACAATGAACATTGTGTCATTTACATATATTCCTACGAAGTGGATTTCAGTTCAATACATACTGACATATGACACTTTCTAAGCTAGAGACATACATTTTTACCGATACATTTCAGAGTTTCCAAATTTATATAAATTATTAATATGTATTATCAAAATTTAAATGATGTATTATTTAAATCAACAGTTATCTGTTATATTATTCATTAGAAACAATCAGATAATGAGATTCAAATGCTTTTATATAGTTATTAACTGTAGTAACAATGTTAAGTAAAATGTTCTGCAAGAAATGAAATTAGAGATAAACTTAATTTATTTTATTATATATTTTTAGTTACACTAATTATTATTATTCAATTGTAATAAACAAATTCAAAATAGCTTTAGTATCCTTTTTAGTTTTTATACAATGTTATATATAGGTAACTACGTATAGGCATCGTTTTTCTCATTTGGAAACTGAGTTTAAATTGTATCGTTGTGTTATCCCATAATCTCAGTAAACCCTAGTTAACAGCCCTCGTTGAACCGTTTTATTGATAACATAAATTACAATTTTAAATAACCTTATACGAGTATAGTCATTGTTTTATTCCAATTCACTAGACATGAAGTCCAATAATCATACTATATCGTATCTATTCTTGAGGTGTGTTGGGCTGTAAGACAATGTCTGGTGATGAAAACTGTTAAAATAGAATATTCGTTTTAAGGTCCCATTTCAACTAAATGAACGTCGTCTGTAAATATGTCACTCTTCAATTTCACTGTTCATTTTTGGATATTCTAATAACCTAAAAAAAGTTCCACCTGAAGATACTTATTGTTCTATGTGTTGAAAATAAGAATTTCTTGATATATGTATAAGTAAAATACTCAAAACTCCTGCGCCAAATTCAATGTTATACTTTTATTATATATGTATTGTAAAATTTTTTTTTCTTCTGCTATTTGAAGAATTGTCAAAGTTTTAGAAATGCTCACAAAGTCACATCTCACGTCCACCAAATACGCAAAATATGAAAAACCTTTTTCCAGACATCAAAAAGCGTTTAAATTACAAATTTCTTAGAATCCTTCAAAAGCATAGCCTGCCACGTTTACACATGCCTGCCTCGCTGCCTGCCTGCCTGCCTACTCTTATTGATTATTTTTTTATTCTTTGTAGTTATTTTTTTTTTGTTGTTTCTTCCCAATATTATTCTTTGTAAATATTTTTTACGTGCATCTTAGTAAGCCCGAGCCAGCATTTCTCTTCCATTTCAATTTTTTATATAAATTTTTTTAGTTTATTTTCACTTTGCTACTTTGTATGCCTTTATTGTTTTTAGCAATCTCCTATACTTAAAAAATAAAGGAAAAAGATAAAAAAATATTTTATCCTTAACAACATTTTTGCACAGTTGAAAAAGCAACAACAATAGCATTAAGGAGCAGCATACATATCGTTATAACACCATCACCATATGCACACAGGCCTTCACACAAATAAAAAAAATCTCCATCTCTACTCCATGAAAGGTTGGTAGTCGCACGAACAGGAGCGAAAACAACTTGAACAGCAACGAAATCGAATCGATGTGTGGTGACAACGGCACCAAATGCAACCAAGTTTTTAGCTGCTACCACTTCAGCATAAATAAGCATTAAACATCCAACCATTCAAACATCCAAACTTCCAAACGTCCAAAACGATGGCATGTTTAGAAAAGCAGACGTGTAACGTAAGAAGGAATATAGGAATATTTGCCATTTGCCATTTGCCACATTGGGGGGATATATGGTTGAGCGGGAGGCTGTTGTCCCATTAGCGCAACTTAAACGTGCAGAAGCAACGATGTACCAATCAATATGCACATATATATTATATATATATATATATTATGTAGCTTTGTATCAGCTTCAGTTTGTAGACATGAATTTATTTTCATACTTTCGGTCCATTGTCCTTTTTCCCTTCTGAAAAACACAATCTTATAAAGTTAAAGCGAACAGTTGAATTATAGGGTATTGGTTGGTAGTGCCATTATTTTTTATTTAAGATCACGATGACGACAACATTTAAATTGATAGAGAACAATAGGATTACAACAACAAGAGCAAAAAATACAAAATGTATGGAGTATGTCTACCGCGCTGCTACAGCTCGCCCCTAAGAAGATTTCCTAATATCTTAACATGAAATCAAAATTTCTATTATTTGCAACTTTTTCGAATTTCTTACATATTTTATTTACTTAATTGGATTTTATTTCAGTATAAAGTGTTTGTCTATAAACAAACAAATTTGGTACAGATATTATGTTTTACAGATAAATGTATTTATATTATACAAATATCTACAATATATATATATATATATATATGCATTAGAATTTAAAATCATTAGGTATAGAGTACTTATAAGTAACATGAAATGAACTGTTTTAATATCAAATGGAGAGAGAAACATATGAAACAAATAAATATTTTCAAAATCTAATGAACTGTGAATAAAATAGATAAATTTAAAATGAAAAAAATTTATGGACTTGTCTACAGAAAGTTGTCTACAACTCTTGATAAACTGCATACTTGCAAATATTTCAATTTTATTCTAAGGATAAGATATTATAATCCGTATTCAATATATTTCACTTATTTTACAATTTTATAAGGGATTTAATGTAGTAGACTAGTACTAACATCAATATCTGGTTAAGATATTGGTTAATATATGCCAAAACTGTCTCTGTTGATAAGACTATATCCAATATAATCCGAATACAAAGAACTCACTTTTATAAATTTTAAGACAGATCATATAGGATATTTATACTGAAGTCAGTCTATATTACTAACATACCTACGCTTAGACAAATGCTTTACTAGACTATTATTATTAATTAAGAAATGTTTGTGACCTATATTACTGCTGAACCACACATCTTGCAATAGTTCTAGTAGTCAACTCTTTCTTTTTTCTTTTTTTTTTTTTTTATTCAATAAAACCAAACCAAAGTGGAAAGTCGGTTGTTTCTGTAGCTAATAACACCTTTTAATCCTTTCTTAAAGAAGTGCTAGTTAACTAACTATCATTAGAATTAAATAATTAAATATTTTATTAGAATTCTACATAGATAGAAATTTCGATTTCTTTAAATAAAAATTTAGGAGCCTGATTTGCGAAGCAATGATTGTTCAATGTCTCCTAATGCTTTAAAAACTACTTTGGCTGTTGAATATTGAATATTGTCTTAAGAAAAGTCTGGTCTAAATGGTGCTTAAGTAATAACATATGCAGATGTCGTAGTTATTTTACTCTCGGATATGTTTCCGCACCTGATAAAAGATATTTATAGCTTTCTACTACTGTAAAAATATAATCAGGGGGAACTGTAAAAATTATTATATGCATTATTGCTTATTGAGGCAATGTGTATATATTCTTAAAAGAAAGACAATAAGATCTTAACTGTAGTAACAGTGTAGTGACTCTTGTTTCATATATTCATATATTTTAATATGTTTAAAACATATTCTTATTTTAAAAAAAATATAGGCCTCTTAAATATTTTTAACAATAAATATTTGTGTATTTTTAACAAAAGAGTTATTGAAAGCTTCAAATGACATTATTCATATATAAAAGATATAAAACATTGTCACTGCTAGACATGATTTTAAAGACAGTACTTTCATGAATTACCATCAATTTTTTCATTGCAAGGTCAATCTTTTCACTTCTCATTTCACGCTTTTTTTTATTAAATTTATGCACGAATTTGAAATAACTCCTTTCGATACATACGTTATTAGCCGACATCATTAACCATATTTATTGGCAGACTCAGCGGTAATATATTGCACATTTCTAGTACGAGTACGGGTATGAGTATTGCACTTCATTTTCACAGTAACGTTTCTTCTAAATCGTCTTGCGTGGTGGAGTACGAGTGGAATCGCGTTACCTTCAACAGTACGCACATTCATAATTCACGGAAAGCAAAAAGCTAAGATGCAACAACCAACAACAAACAGACTATAAAAACATGAACTATAATAATTCCATGACTTTGACAGGAGCCAGCAAGACAAGACAATACAATGCTCCTTAGACATAGAGAGTAGTGCAAGCGAAGTTCCAACAAAGAGTAGCTTCGTTGAAGTAGGATTCATATAATTTTCTGTTCGTTACGTTTAAATTTTAAATAGAGAAAAGATAGTCAGTCAGTCAAGCAGTCAGTCAGTCAGTCATATATATAGACATATCGTCAGTTAGTTAGTTGCTTTGTTGCAAATTCTGTTTCTGTTGCTGTTGCTGTTGCTGTTACTGTTGCAATTGTTATTGATGTTGATGTTGATGGTAATACAGCTAAAGTTGAATTGCTGTGAACTAACTACTCCTTTGGGTTGGTGTGTATATAAATGTGTGCGCCCTTTGCTTGAGTTTTTTTATTTGAATTTTATATTTTCAACTTGCAAGTTATACATTTGATGGTTGCGTCTTGCTGTTTTTACGCTTTTCTAAAGCACACTTTGTGTATTAGACTGGCCTAGCCGCCTGCCCAGAGCCAGGATGCCAAATATTATAAGCTAAAATATAAATACCATAATAGTTACCTAACCTAACCAGGCAACTTAGTAGGTAACTTACTTACAGCGTAGGTTGTTATGTATCTCTATAGATGGATGATTTTATTTTATTATTTTTTTTTTTTTTGCATTTGTGTGCTGTTGCGTTTTTTGGTTGGCTGACTTAGCTTGGTTTATAGCAATGTCCTCAGTCAACAATCTCGTCAGGCTTCGACAGCAAAATTATCACAACAACATAAACTGTTTGTTTGATGTTACTGATGACGGCTGTTGATGGTGGTTGCCAGGACAATTTTACAGTAGATGTAGATGCTGATGCCCATGTCGATGTTGATGTCGATGCTGATGCTGATGCTGATTCTGATTCTGATGAGAAAAAAAATGAAAATGAAAATGAAGTTTGTATTTTTCTATACAAATGTGTGTTTATGCATTCATTCGCCGAATATGCATATGTATATATTAGTTTAATTCTTTTGTGTTCATTGTTTCGTGCTTTCTTTTTTTTTTTTTTCATCTACCATTATAGTCGGAAAGGCTCCTCTTTTGTGGATAAAAAGCAAAAATCCATTTTTTTTATAGACTATAATGTCGATATATACGAGTACGCACGGCTCGGTTGGTGGTGGTTTTTGTTTTATTTCTTGTATACTTACTGCTCATATGTAAAT
Source organism: Teleopsis dalmanni (assembly GCF_002237135.1). Classification (NCBI taxonomy): domain Eukaryota; kingdom Metazoa; phylum Arthropoda; class Insecta; order Diptera; family Diopsidae; genus Teleopsis; species Teleopsis dalmanni. The sequence goes on along the minus strand of NC_051847.1, from coordinate 226,766,396 downwards.
TAACGCTGGCCTGGCTCTGGCTCTGGCTCACTGTAAATATCTTTCAATTTATTCTCATGTTGGGGTGAAAATTGATTTTTTGCAAAATCTACAAAAAAAAAAATAAATAAATGAAATCGACTAAAACAAACAAACCAATTACTTAGAGTTTTTCTTAATTTAATTTTTATAAATAATATTTGTAAATATATTATTAAAATTGTGGTGTAAGCAGAAATTCTGAAATTCTGATTGCTCTAAATTTTTTTAACTGACTTATCCTAACCATTATTAGTCAAATTCCACTAATTCGTATTGACGAAGTTAAGATCTATAAGAATAATATTTACTGCTTGCTGCTTACTTACTTATCAATTATCAATTAAAGATGGCACAATTTTCTGTATGTTGTCTATTTGTTTTTTGTATATACTGCTTTTTTAACCTGAACAATTTGAAATAAAGTATTACTAACAATATAAATGGAAATGATTACTTCAAATTTTACTTAAAATTAAACATGAATTGGGTGGGTGGGAGTAGAGGTGAGAAATATCCGTCCCGAGATCTGCATTCTGAACAACACACAAATGTTTATAAAATGTTTATAAAATTATGAATAAAATGTAAGCAATCTAAAATTAAATTTAAATTTTAATTTAATTTTAATTTTATTTAATTTTAATTTATGCCATACAAAATTGTATGCATATTTTTGAAAAATAATTTATTTATAACACAATTAAATCGTTATAATCAAGCATATAGATATAGTAAGTTTCCCCATTGTCTGAAAGATTTGTTCTACCTATTATCATCAAGTATTGCTACATCCAAACGACTACCAATTTTGATATATCGTAAGATATAATTAATTACAAATTTTAAACAAAACATATTGTTGGATACAATGTCATTTATTATAATACAGAATTAAATTTACAAATCTTACAAAACAAATATTATTCTTTATATTCTACAATTTTAACATATAAAAATTCTTTGTGCTATAAAAGTTTTTACTATTTATGTACTTGAAAAAGTACCTCCAACAACTCCAACAACCAGTTTAAAACAAAGGCTCATGTTACCTTTTAAAATTGTTTCAACAGAACTTCTCAGCAGTAGGGTAAATGGAACTTTGCTTAACTTCTCTACTCAAGTACATATAATTTATCACCTTTACATAAATCCCACTCAAAAGTTCATATAAATGGAAAATTTTAAAAGAATACAAATGTAAATAAAAAAACGTAGTCAAAGTAGCCTGAAGGACCAACAAGCTACACAAAAGGCCTTTCACAGACTCTTTTGCAAAAGTAAAAGCAAAGGAAAATTGAGCTAAACAAATTCCTGTGCATTGAGGAGAATATTTTTCATATCAAAACTGTCCATGAAGTAGAAAAGTTTTCATATCCTGTACAGAACAGAACATTTGTGCATTTGTGTATTTGTGTCTTTGTGGGGAATCTTGAACTTGTAAAAAGTAAAATAATATAAAGAATTCTACTTGAACTTGTTACTCTTGTTTACATCTGCAGAACTAAAGCTAACCACCAATAGCTATAAATAAGAAAGAGTAGAATACCTTTATGTGCTCTCGAAATGTTTTTAGTACATTTATTTGAGTTTCAAATAAATGTTATTCAACTAATTTAAACTAACTTTAATAATGAAACTTTGTTATATATATATATATCTAATATTAACTAACAACTGTAAAGCTTGCTAGAATACACTTACATCAATTTAAAAATCAAATGGCAAGCCAAAATACATATAATACATTCCGCTACATGTATAAAAGTAACCACCTTATATCAATCCAAACAGACTATTAGTATTTTTATTTGTTATATTGACTAATTCAATTACTTCATTTTATTATAAGTTATTAAAATTACTTTGTTAAACTCCTTATAAATGTAAGTGGTCCACATTAAAGCTATTCTTCCTTCTTTTAATATATCTGACCTAAACAAACACAATTGCCCTCAAAAGGCATATATTTAAAAAATAAATAAAAATTTAATTATTCACGACATAAAAAAGCATCACTAAATCCTTTGCAAAGTAAAAAGTATCCCGTGAAATGAAAAACGCGGAAACAATCTGAACTATAAGTCAATGAGCCGTGAAACCTCTCTACCGAAAATATTATAAACTCTGTGCTGTGCCCCAACCGTTAAAGCAATTTATTTTTGCTTCATTTATAGTAAAAGGAAAACAATTTCGCAAGTGTAAAATTAAAAAATTAAAAAATTAAAAAAAGCCAAAGAAGTAGAATTTGGATAGAAATCCATAGATAAATAATCTACAGAAAATGGCGCAAACTTCTCTTTGGTCACGTATTAAAATACCTAAAATTGTTTTGTTTTTAGTTATTTTTGGTTAATTTTTATTTGCTGATGTTCACTTCTGGTTTTTGAAATTTAATATACACGTAAGCCACAAAAATGGTTTTTGCTGCGAAATATATAATTACAATTTGATTGTAGCAGATGATGGAGTACACTTATGCAGGCAATCGAGAAAGGATTTTTTCAACCTCTTTGTGTTGTTCTCTTGCAAACAAGTCCTGCTGCAACAAAAAACTTTGAAGTAGCAGTAAAATGTTATAGCACTTCGTTGAAGTTCATAGTACTCCAAATTTAGCTATCAAGTACTTTTGTGTTGAACAAAAATACCTTATACTTAAATATTATTAATTTGAAAAAAATATTTGAACATTTTTATTTAACATTTATCTTTTTAAATATTTTAGGAATATTGTCTCCTCCGGGTCCGTTTTTAACGCCCAGCCCATCACCATCGATCTCAGCTAGTCCACGTTTGCAACCATCACCGTCATTGTCACCATTTCCACAAGATGTTCTCTTAGTAGCAGGAAGCACAATCACAAATGCAGCACAAGATCAAGTAATATAACCAACAAAAATGTCTATATAACAGATTTATTAATCTCATTTTATAGGAACGTAAAGCGGTAACGCCTGGTAGACGACAATCTATTCACCAATTTACTAATGGCAGTCCCAACGCTGGTACTGTCGTATTTCAACCAAGTCCATCGCAATCGCCTGCTGCTGCCACAAGTTATATTGGCGTGACAGCCGGTGTTGGTGCAGCTTCCATTACATCTGGCACATCGGTTACTGGCAATGAATTCAATACAACCTTAGTTGGCTCAAATAACATTCAATTAAATAAGGTAATAAATATTTGCTTATTTGCTTATTTATGATATATATTTAACCTAATCTTATTAATCTTATATATTAATAATGTTATATTGTTATATTAATTTAATTTTGTTAATTATAGAAGGGAAATAAACGTTCTCTACAACCGCAGTATAATCAACCCTCACAACAACAGCATCAATCTTTTAGCACTGCTGTGACATCAATTTGCCAACCCGCCTCTTTAACATCAACTACTGTAGCCGGCGGCTATGGGCAACCACAGGCAGCAGCGATCAACACGCCCAGTTCGTTTGCGACAGCAAATGTGGCTGGTTGCCCAAAAGGTCAAACGAAAAAAGCAGGAGCAACTGTGTTGCCTACGACAGCACTTAGTCAACAACAACAACAACAATTTCAGCAATATCAAAGCAGTAGTCCTTTAATCGCTGATAGTCCTATACCAAGCCCAAGTAATACAATCACTTCAGCCGCTATAAAACCACCAACACCTCAACCAATGCAAATGCTACAGCAACAATTCACAATTGCTGCCAGCAATGGGCCGCAGCAAACTCAGCAGCCGCAGCAAGTGTTTCAATTTATTCAAGGACCACAAGGTCAAATAATTGCGGCTCCTACAACGCAACAACAACGATTCATCGGCAGCACCTCAACAGTTCAAACAAGCGTCACTCCCACCTCGTACAACAGTCATAATAATACAACAACGAACACAACATTAAAAGCAACAAAAGCGCCTCAACAAATACTGCCGAAACCTCAGCATAATTCAAATAATTCTACACCGCCACCACAATCCACAAATCAGCAAAAAACCAAAAATAATGGGTCTTCTGGCAATAACGCTGCTGCATCTGCATCCGCATCTGTATCTGCCAGCAACATGCCCCAGTTGCCTCAAATATCAAATTCACCACAGCCGCAACAAGCACAATTAAGCGTTTCTAGTACCCCCACCTCATCTACTCAACATCAACAGCAACAACAACAGATTATACTTCCGGCTGGTGCCACTGCCAGTTTAGCAACAACTCAACAACCATTGTTACTTAATCAAATGCCCGTACTAGTGCAGCAAAATACTCCACAGGGAGTTCAATTAATTCTACGGCCACCAACTCCTCAACTAACAGCAACACCTTCTCTAGTTATACAAAATTCCCGTCCCCAACCACAGTTACAACAACAACAACCTCAACAACTTCTGCGTATACTGGGAACGAATGGGGCCACCATGCAACTAGCTGCAACTCCAACTTTTATTGTATCCTCTCAAGCTAACCTTATTCAACAGACTGCGAATCACTTACAAACAATCAAGACAACTCCACAGAATCCAGCCATTACGCAGTTGAGCGGTTTGCATGCTGCACTATCGGCAGCCGCTGCTGCGAACACACCACGATCTCAACAATTCACCACTGCAGCAACTATTAATAGTCATTTATTGGGACAAAGTGTTGCCGCACAACTACAGAATCTCCAAATTGCGGCTGCCACTAATGGTGGAAGTATTGCACAAATACAAATGCCAAATGGATTAAGTGCAACTGCTGCGCCAGCCACGACTATATTGTCCCAATTGCCAGCTCAGTTTCAGCAAAACTTAAGTGGTACAACTGGTGGACTGATTAATCTTAATCAATTAAGTGGTGCAAATATACAACAGATAGCTGCAGCCGCGGCAGCAGCAGGGGCAACATTTCAAACTCCACCACCACAACAGACGTCTACAATATCTCATTTAACTCAATCATCACCTGCGCATGTCCCAGTTGCAGTTACTCCTGAACCACTGAGACAATCCACTCCAGCTTCCGTAATACAAAATATTACAACGACATCAAGTCCTCAACAATCGAGCACGTCTTTGACCATAAATCAACAACAATTGCCCAATGGAACGACAATAATAAATACGGCAACGGGCAATACTGTTGCTACTATACAAGTTCAGCCTCATACAATGCAACAAGCAACACAACAATCGAATGTTATAGAAACGAAGAAAAAGCCAAAGCCACGCAAGAAAAAACAAGTCGCTTCCGCCGCTTTGGTAGCAACTGTACCAGCAACTCCAACAGGATCAGGAGCTGCCACTACTATACCAACAAATGCGGGTACAAAAATTGTTTTTAATACTACCACCACCAGTGTTAACAACTCAGCTAACACAAACACGAACTATAAAATGAACACAACGACTAATAGCATGGTTCCTACGTCAAATAGCAATAATATGTTCTCAGTAACTACAAACCAAATAAATCAGTCACAATATGCTTCAAACGCTCATAGTGAAAGTAACTTAATTTCTGCTCCCACCAATAATATTAAAATCCAACAACAACAACAACAACAGCAACAAGTTCGACCAAAATCTCCTTCACCTACACCACAAATAACTAGAGCCAGCAATGGCAAACTTGATCTCGGAAATGTAATGAAACTATGTGGTATCATGGAAGATGATGATGATGAGGATTATGGAATGGATTGTCCTAACCCGCAAACACAGTCTGACGATGTAGTTATCACTTCTTCACACTCATCTACACCACAAATAGCAACATCTGCTTCCACAACCTCAGTACCATCAAATACAAATGATATTATGATCTCTATTCCAAACCAAAATGGTGGTGATTCCTTGCCTTTCACCTTCACAATTCCAGCAACAACTACAAATTCTGCTAACACTTCCCTATGTAGTGAAAATGGCGAGCCGCAAAATATATTAATTAAAATTGATCAAAATGATGCAACTACACCACCGTATACAATATCAATACCACGCCTTCCCACTGCTGAGGAAATTCATCAGCAAGCGCAGCAACATTTAGCACAACAAGCTGCAGCAGCAATTGCGCAACAGCAGCAGCACCAACAACAACAACAACAACCTAAAAATACCCAAAGTACACCCACATTAAATTTTAATTTGCCAGCATCAGCACCAATTTCATCTTCACAGTCGTCGTCTCAACAAAATATGCAACCAATATACCAAACAAATAATACTCTCACTTCTCAAAATTCAACGATATTGAATTCTAGCTCTACTTCAACTGTTGCTGGTGGAACAATAATGACAACAGTTGCTACTATTGGTACACCCACTTCCAATTCAACTACAACAGTGGCGGTTAAACCGCGGCGAAAACCAGCAGTGCGACGTAATGGCAAAAAGCAGGACATTATTTCTGTTACTACAACTACTATTAGCACACCTACAGTCAATGCAACTATAACATCCACTGTTGCGCCAACAACAACAACAACATCAACTATTCTAAATACAACGCCAACACCTGCACAAGTTCCTAGCCAAATTGGTAACATACAAATATCACAAGTAGATGCGTCAAAGATTACAAACCATAGCACAATTCCAAATGCAGTCTCTAATGCAGTGGAAAATAAAATACAAATTATGCCAATACTGGACAATACTGGCGTTAAAATAGGATCTCATACAGTATCAAGTAGTCCGAATAACATTACTATAGCTCCAACACAGGCGCAACCATTTCAACAACAACAATCTCAGCAGCCTCAACAACAACAACAACAGATAGTTTTTCAAACCCCAACAGCACCTTCTTCGTTGCAACAAGAACCAACTATTAAACTATCATCTGATGGTAGACAAATGCAGCTAGTAGCCATACCTCAGTCCGCACCCGTACAGACAACAACGCAACAGCAGCATCATTCAACCAGTAACAATACTATCCCAACTGCAATATTACCACCGCAACTGACAGGAATGCCTGGTAATGTATCCATATCAGTAGGTTCACCTGCATCTGCTGCGGCATTGATTCCTCAACTTACTGGAAGCTTAACTTTAGCAGTTTCTGAACATTGTGAGCGCTTAATTCTAAGGCACGATCCAAATCAACCTCAAGATTCTCAATCTCAACTTATACTACAAGCTCTCTTAAAAGGTATCTTAAATTTGAAACTAAAAAAACTTTATATTTAAATAGATTATAATTACCGTTATTTTATTTTTCAAATATTCTCTTCCATAGGTGCATTCCCAAATTTGACAATAATCAATGAGCCAACTAAAGTAGATAATAGGAGTCAACAGGCGAACACCATACAGCAGCAACAGTCGCAAATTGGTTCAAATGGTTCAAAAACTGTGATCGCTCCTAGTACAGGAGCTGTAAATAAAAATTTGTCTACAGTAAAACCGCCCACAATTCAATTGCAATTAAATGCGAATACATCGAATGTCACCAATCACATGTCAGGGCAAAACGTGGGCCAACAACAAACGCAATTGGATAACAAACGTTTTGTTTATGATTCAAAACAAACTCAAATCAAGCCACAAGATCCTCAACCTCAACAGCAATTGGTGACATTTACCCAACAACAGCAACAAATATTGACACAAACAAATCAAGCAAATAATGCATTAATAAACCAGGCTGCATTTGCTGCAGCAGCAGCTGTGCAGAGTCAGCAACGTTATGTTGCTTTACCAAAAATAGATCCGTCTACACAGCAGCTCTTTTGCCTTAACTCTTTTAACAATCAGATAACACCTATAAGTGCAACTCAAACAGCAGCATCGATTGGACCAACCGAAAGATTACTTATTGCTCCAGCTGGTATAAATGCTCAGCAATTGGCACAGTGTCTACAACAAGGGCAAATCCATTTTAATGACGTCAACCCTTTACCATCTACAACGCAACCAACCATTGGACTTAACTCAAGTATAAATCAACCTTTAAATCAGTCTCGAATACAACCGCAGCAACAGATTGTCCATCCACAACCAATACAACCACTTATTAATTGCAACAATTCATCGCTAACTCTGACAAACACTACAACAACGACAACAACCGTCACAAAACAAGTGGCAAATGTCGCTCCAATTATAGATCAAAGTAAAGCCAAGTTAGAACCAACAAAAGTTGTAAAAAAGAAACCTGTACGAAAACCAAAAACTACAACAACTGCTGCTGACGTTGCTGCTGCAGGTGCAGGTGGGACATCCGCAATTATGAAAAATGCTAGCGTTGTAAAGCCGATGCCCAAATTAGATCCTTTATCACAAAAACCAAATAATAATCCCGTACAAATCGTTCAACCAAATATTGCAAGCGGCAAGCAAGTTGTTGTCTCTTCTGCTTGCAGCAGTGTAACAACAACAACTACCACTACAACTACAAGCAATAGCATACAACCGTTTCAAACTTTACAGCAAACTACAAAACTAATTGGTATCACTGCACCAATGCAGCAGCAACCGCCACAACAACAACAAATACAGCAGCAAACTTTTCAACAGTCTTCAAACTTGTTGCAAACGAATAATCAACGAAATTTTAATAATCATAGCGGAACTATCAATACGTCTGTTGCTAATAATAATAGTAGCAACAGCAACAGCAACAGTAATTTATCGTGCAATATATCTTCAACTAGCAATAACACTAACACAACATTTATTAATAGTTTTTCAATGCAAGCAGTAACTACTAGCATTGCAAATACCACATCAACTGCAAGTATAACAAATGGACCTGCAGTACTTACCTCCATTACTACTGCTAACAACAGTAACACACTGACGCAGCAACAATCACAAACTAATCCGTCTCATACACAACCACAACCACAACAGCAACAGCAACATACGGTTTCACGTGTACAAACAATACAATTAACGCCACAACAACAACAAATGTTTAAACAAGTTCAAATGCAAATACAATACCTCACAATTAAGTTACAACATAGGCCATTACTCGCAACAACTCCGTTGCCGCCAGATTTTGATCCAGCTGTAATTGCTGCATTCAATAAGCCAATGAGTGATAACGAAATAAATGTGGCTTTGCAACGCCTCCTGGGAGAGCAACAGCGAATATTAGCTTCAGGAAAAGAAATTCCCACACCTGAAGGCTTATTACCAAATGCGAATGGTGGTTTCACACTAATATCGCACCAACAAAATCAGCAAATTGATTTAAAACCAAATACAGCAAATATACCAGCAAATGTCGTCCAACCTAATAATCATTCAACAACAACTACAGTTAGCTGCTCTAGTAACAACATACAACAACAACAAGCTCACCAACAAAATGTAGCTCATCGCATACATATTTATCCGATGCAACATCATCAAAATGTACAGCAAAATAAACAAAAGCAACAACAACAACAACAGCAGCAGCAGCAGAAACAATCACAACAAATTTCTCAATTAACAACAAACAATGTAAGCCAACAGCAGCAACAAGCCAAAGCGAAAGAAACAACAGCAAAAATTAAGCAAATTGCTACTCAGCAAATACAACAACAACAACAACAGCATATAATACCTAATACCATGGTTCCCATGATATCTCAGCAAAAGCAATTTGTTCAGCAAGGCAATAACGCCACGAATAGCTTACAGCAGCAGCAAACTACTCAACCACAACCACAATCAATACAACAGAAGAACACGCTTTACCAAAACTCCAATAATGTGCCAAACGGACCACCACCCTTAGTATTCTCCTCGAATGGAACAACATTGACCCAACAACAGATGTCCATTACAGCATTTTCAAGCACAACAGCTGCTTCTGCAACAACAACAACAACTGCATCTGTTAGCAGTCATAGTAATACGATTACTATACAACCCCAGCAACAGCAACAAATTCAACAACAACCACAACAAACATCTGTAGCCACTGAAATAGCAGCACCAACAACATCCTCAAGTGTAACTAAAATATCAGCGGGAACTACTACAATACTAGCTAGTAACAACGTGGTTACTTCAACTCCACAAACAATAACAACGGCTCTAAATAAATCAGAAGAACTTGAGTCGACAAAGCCGAAACTTGCTCGTCTCTCCTTGTGAGTAGTTGGTTGAAAACACAAAAGTAGTTTTGTCGATATTTCAGAATTGAACGAATTTATTTTTTCTCTTGTTTTTATAACTTTTTATGCATAAATTAATGAATTTCTTTTTAATAGATTTATACGTCAACTGGATGTAGATCAACAAAGTTGTATCAAACCTGATTACAGTAATCCATTTCAAAGCAAAGAGGAAGCTGTAAAACGCCTTATTCGGTATGTGATCCTCTCATTCTATATTTTAAAAGAAGCGATTTAATAAAAAATTCTTGCTCTTTACAGTTATCATTGCATGCATCAACAGGATGAGTATATACCAATTGAAGAAGATGAAGAATTTAATCAAACCGCAACACGACTGAAGGATAAATTTCACTTACTTTCCAGCAAATTTAAAAAATTGCTACTTCAGGAATCTATGGTTAGTAAAAATTTTGAGATTAAACTGAAATTGAAATTAAATAGAAATTTTCTAATATGTATCATTTTATTTTATTTAAAAACAGCTACCACATCGCACTTCGGAGTTCTGTCAGGTACAGCAATTAATGATTGACGACCTGAAACTGGAATTAGACGATTTAAAATCAGCTAAACAATCACAGGATGAGTGGGAAAAACTTGATCAAGAATTAAAACAAGATCTGACTGAGCAACATCAGCGACAACTTATGGACGAATTCAAAACCGAATTAAATTCTTATAAAATCAATACTAGCTCACCAGGCATAAACAGTTGTAAAGATAGTACACTGCAGCAAGAAAATTCTGGCTTCAAAAATGAAATAAAAACTGAGCCAACTGACCGTGACCGTGACCCAAATAATATCACAAATGGTGCTATCTTCATGGATAAATTTGATTTACTTAAACATAGCAGCAATGTTAATATATTTGCATCGATTAAAAAACATGATATCGTAAAGAAAGATCAGAAATATGGTTGGCATATTGACGATACACAAATAACCAACACTGATGTCGAAAGTTTCGACAACAAAGGCAAGATATCAACAATGACTTCTTACTCTAGTTGCAATAAACAGCAATACAGCAGTTCTATAAAAAAAGATGACATGTCAACCGATGGAAATAATACTCACTCTGCTGATGTTAAAAAAGAATTTGATAACTTCGATATTGAATCAGAGATAAGGCCCAGTTTTATAATGAAAAAAGTAGAACAAAATAAAATTTCACAAGGACATCAAGCAAATGAACGTTTTACAATGAATCAAAAAACTATATCCAGTGACAAAGTAAGCAATTTATATGAACAACAAATGTCACAAATACTACATCAACAAAAATTACAACCAAATAACTTTAACATACAACATATTAACGCTAAGCAACACGAGGATGATTGGTTTTGCCTGCAAAAGGAATTGAATTTAATCAATTCCGAAAATAAAATAGGACAACAACAAACGACAGTCAAGTCGCTAGAACAAATTTTTGAAAATTCTGATTCCAACGCCTTACTTAATACAACAGACACTAGCCACATCGTCGATTTGTTTCCAAATGGTTGCATAAGTAAAGACAGCACCAATACAAGTGGTAGTAGCGGGAGTAACAACAGCTGCAGCCAAGAACGACAACAACCTGTAATTATCCAACAACACCAACAACAAACAAACAATCAACATGTTGCTTCTATTAGTGACTTCTTCCATGCAGATTCAGAAGTACACAAATCAGTTGAAACACGTTTAGAAGCTATGTTTGGTGAATCACCAGTTCATTTGGGTAAAAGTAGTAGTGATTCGCATGATATTGAATCCGGTTTAGATGATATATTTGGTGATACAAAATCTTCAGCTGATGATGTTGGAATAAAAGACAAAAGAATTTGGGATCATGAACTAGGCACGAACTCAAATTTTATACGTGCAACCAACAGCAGCTCAACTGGACCAGTTACTCAACAAAATGTATTATTTGATAATGAACAACAACAGTATACGGCTAATACAGTACTACACCAAAATCAACAGCATCACATACAGTTAAGTTGCAATAATAATCCACGTTGGATGCAAACTATGGAAGCTCAATTTAATGACTTTATGTCCGCTGCAACAACATCAACAAATGCAATTGCTGCAAATGGGATTGTAGGAGATGGGAACAGTGATATTCGAAAGCGTCATTGGAATGGCCACATGATGTCTGCGAATGATTTGGAAGATGAACACATCAATAAAAAGATGTGCACTACACCAATCTCATCGTCAACATCATCTTCACCACTGTCACAACAACAAGCTATGCAACATCATGATCTTATGGATACTAATGATTTATTATCTTTGCATGATGGCTTAGGTGTGGAACACAGCTCCAATGTGAATAACGTAAATGCAAGCCCTGGTGGGTTTACACAATTGTTATTACAGCAACAACAACACACTTTTACGCAGGCGCATCAACATTTTGATGGTATTTTAGACGGCCATAATGACAATATGGATCACCATCAACACTTTTCTCAAAACCATGGTATGCAACCACAACATATGCACCAACATAGCTTACAACAGCATAACATTAATCACATCACAGGTTCCGCTGAATTTGACGATGACATCAGTCGACATGTGCAAAATGCAATCGATAGCATTTTAAATTTGCAAAATAGTGAGTCAGATTCTTTGAATTTTTCTCTGGATCATTCGATGGGCGCACTGTTAGATGACAGTTTGCTTGATGATCGTCAACAAGTTACGGTAGCTTTACCTAGTTGCCAAGAGGCTGCTAAACGTCGTTTGTTGTCAGATGATCTTAGCGATTGTCTTATAAGTGGCGGTACGAACGCAGGGAACGAAGTTGGTGACAATGTAAACAATTTATTGCTTGATACGCATCAACAGCTATTAAATCACAATACTAATCATCATCATACGCATCACAGTCTACATAATCATCAACACACTTTACAGCAACAACATAACTTAACAAATGCAGCAAACACAGCTGCGGTGCTTACAGATTTTAGTTGTGTATCAGCCGGCTTGGATGATGCTGTTAAATCGATAATAACATCTTGACAACTTGCAGAAGATTAACAGGCTCAACAATAACTAACAGCAGCTAGTATAGCTATTGTGAATAATATGATATTGGAATTTCATACAACACCAATATAGTAAATGTGTTTAAAAAATTTTTAACTAACTCAATGTGATAAATTACAAAATAATAGAAAAAAAATAATGGCATTTAAATTGTTTAAAAATTACCAAATAGAAAAAAAAATATTTGTAGATACTTGTGAAGACGCAAACTCAAAACTCAATACTAAATACTAAATTATGATTAATTGGGGGAGAGTTTGATTTATTTATGTTTATATAAAAACTTTGAATTTAGTTATATATATATGTATATGTATTTATATAAAGATATTTTTTTTTGTTTTTAGTAAAATATAAAAAAATTATATTATTTAGTTTACTGTATTATGCTTTTATGTTTGAAAACTGAAAATAAATCATATTTTAATTAATTTATTTATTTTTGCTTTAAAAATTTAATGTAATGTGTAATTTAGTTTTTTCAGTTCGTTGTTGATTTTTTATTTAATTCTTATATATATATATATATACTCTTTTATCACACTTAATTTATACTCTCTTCTCTCTCCCATATTTACTACAAGACCGACCCTCTCTCTCTGAACGTAATTTCGATATTCGTTTTTAAAAATATGAGGATCTGCTTCGTTTGTTCATTTATTCTCAATGTTTATATTTTTAATTGTAGAAGCGTTTCAGTATCATAAGAAGCAATAATAAAAAGGTTTTAATATAAGCAAGAGAAAAGCACAAAATATACAAAAGCAATAAAGTTAATAAAATTTGTTAATAAAAAAAATTTTATACTTAAAAATTTTTGCAAACATAATATGAAATATAATATATATTAAACATTAAACATTAAACAAAAACAAAAAATAAAATGAAAATAAACAACAATCATAAGGCAACATATGTTGCGCATTGATGTGGTTGTAGGTTTGTAAGTAATTATGTTCAAATGAAAAACTAAATAAATTATGATTGAAATTCCATGTGGCTTTATCAAATTATAATATGTATATTAAAAATGAACTATATCATTAATTATATAAAACGATGCCAATTTTGTCAGAATTATTATTAATTATAAAACTTACCAGATAAATTGTAAATAAATTTTAAGAATTTTTTATTAAGTTTAGCAAAAATAACAATAATAAATTAATTGTAAATTATTTATATGTATCTAAATGTGAATTATTTAAATATTTATAAAAATCAACTATTTTAATATGTAAGAGATTATTAATGTGTAAATTAGACGCAAATGTACAATACAATGTGGCATTAAATTTTAATTTTTTTGTCTTACTTATATTTATTAGGTTACTTTTTTTTTATTTATACATTAAAGCTCTGCGTGTCAAAATAGAACTTGATTATATTAAATTAAAGAAAAACAAAGATTAAAATTAAGTAAATTAAATAATTTTATGAAAATAATTAGTAAAATAAAGCAATTTTTAAAATTACATGTCAATGTTTATAATACAATTTCATACAAATTTAATTCTAAATGTTGTTGTAATTAATATAGAGAAAAAAATTACAAAAAAATTTAAACTTTCAATAAATTATAGTAAAAAAACTTTACTTTAATAAAAAATCATTAAATAAATATTGCATCAATGTCAAAGTTATGTATGTTTATGTCTAATATGTATTTATAATTAGTAAATCTTAAAATTTCTTTCAATATAAATATGTTTTTATTTTGACTATTATGTTTGAGAAACTCATTTTATATTTAGTAACACTAAAATTGTATCCAAATATTTTTTGAAGATTGGTGGAAATTGGAGATGGTAAAAAATGATTACATATAAAAATTGAAGTAAATGAAAACGTTGAAGCAAATAATAAAATATTTTAAGTATTTAAAGTCTGATTTATAAAAAAAGAGTCAAAAGTCATATTGACTCGCGCAGATGACCTGACCACTTTATAAAGCAACCACAGCTGCAAATCAAAGTTCAATCCAACATGTAAACCACATTTAGCAACTGATTTATTTTCTGGTGCTGATTCTGTAACTTATTTAGTTACTAATTCAGTAATAGCTTTAGTTACTGATTTAGTTATTAATTTACTTACCAAGTATGGCTTTCATCTGTGCGGGATGTAAGCCTGTCTACCATATTAAAGGTTGTCTACATATAAACGAATTCTCTTGAACAAAACTAACAACAACTAGTTTCAGCTGCATTTGCATCCAACATAACTTTCGTTCAAATGCGTTGACTCTGATTTCTGAAAAGTGCTCTATTAAAAATATCATTTTTTGTTTTTGTAAAGGAACTTATAAAAAATATGTGTAGTTTTATTTAAGACTAATTCCCGAAGTTTTTACAGCTTTAGTGTAAAGTTATTGAGACTCTAATAATTTACTTTCATAAATTTTTCTATCTCATCGATGAATATGTAGTTTCAAATATTGATCTATTGTGGTTATAATATCTGTTACCTCTAAGGTTAATACAATGATCTAAGTTTTTAAAATAATGCTTTCTTCGACATGTTGTTAAATGTATTTATTGCATTCAATTTTTCGCGAAAATTTAAATTTAACTTATAGCGACTAAATGTAAAAGAAATTAGTCATTCTTTGATAAGCTTACGTTTTCAATACCCGGAATGCTCCATTATTTATTACCTCAACTTATTCAATATATTTTCTTGTTTGTTGTAAACATCCTATACCGGGAAACTCTATTTTAAATGTTCCAAGTCGTTTTTTGTAAAAATATCTAAACAAATAGTTTGAAAAGTTATAACTATAATAAAAATTTGATTAATATCTGATGAGTACTTAAATTACAGGATGCTTTTAACAGATTTTTAAAAACATTAAAAAACTTCGTACTTTTGAATTGAAAAAAACTACACAAAAATAATTATATTGAAGTCAATGGTAGTCAAAATATTGTGCCGATAATTTTAACGTTTACTTAAAATTTTTCCTTTCCACATTATTTTACTAAGTAATAGTCCTTATATCTACCTATATCCTAATTCCTTTCCCAACGTATTAAGGTATTGTAACTCTTTCTAGTTAATAACTTAAAACAAATTAAAACTTATTAGACAATTCCAATGGTCAAAAATTCAAAATTATATACAAAATAAGTTGTAAACAAAACTAAAACTTATCACTGGAACAAGATAAATATTCTATATATATGAAATATAGTTAAATAAACACAAATTTGATTGTATTTGTTAGTTGTAAGGTTAATTGTAATTAAATAAAATTTTTATTAATTTATTATTAGTGAACAATATGAATATTACTATTAATTAAAGGTAAATCAAATAGTTGAATAAAGAAAAACTTAAATATATTGTATTTTAAGTTAAAACAGAAAGTTTAGCAGAAATAAAAAAGTAAAAGTCACGCAAAAGTAAATTGTTTTATATATATATATATATTTATAAATATATATATATGTACTCATATATAAAGTTTTATAACTAGAAATACAAATAAATAAATTTATAAATCATATTGTATGATTTATTATATACGTAAATTTAACTAAGATTATTAATACACTACAAATATTAAAAATTAAATAAGATTTAATTACAAAAACTTAATGAAATGTGAAACCGAAATATTAAATAGACTTCGACGATATCTCATACCAAGGTAAACGAACGTAACTTAATTATAAACGTACACATAATAAAATTAACAATACTAATATATACATTATAAATAAGTATATATATATATATACATACATACACACCTAAGAATGTGTGCTCGTATTAAAACATTTAATAAAAAATTTATTAAATCGTAAAAGCAAATCTTATGTTTTTCTTTCGTTAAAAATACTACTTAGGAGCCACGTGGCATCTGGAAAGAAGTATATATACATATCTAGATCGAAAAAAAATAACAATATTTTTTTAATTCCGATTTTCTCTAAAAAAATTACCTTCAGATTAAGAAGAATATTTAAACTCTCCAGCAGGTCATATCTACATCACATAGATATAGATAAGTAAGATCCATTTCTATATTCACTTTTGAAGAGCACTCTGTATATATATAATTGTAATTATAATGTAATTAATGAGGACATTAAACTTTAAAAGGTTTTATGCGTAGTTTAGGAGATTATCGCCGCCATAATTAACTATTTTAAAAATACAGACCGCTAAAGGCGATAACATGATTACCTTAAGATTAAAAATGAAAAACTTGTGAGCATATAGTAAGAGAAAAAATTCCCATAAATGGCTTCGTGTATAAATATTAAGTGATGGGTATTAAGTGATAAAAATAGTCAATTTAGTCAATTTTCAAGAAAGAAGGAAAGCTTTACTATATGATTCTAATAGCTTTGGGTGCGCAGTTGTCTTAATACAATGTCCATATGTTCCCTATTCTTAAACAAAGTATGTAAATGTTAATGATTTAAAAATGGTACTTAATTAGTTTTATCATATTTATTAATATTCGGTTAGCGGTGTGGAGAAAGTTGTAACATGGGCGAACGAAACTTAATCGTCTCTATAGACAATAGTTTCTAAACGTAGACTCCAAGTACTTCAGCAACTCATCCATCCCATCCCCAACTACAGCACTATATTACGTCACTCATATGTTTTAAAATGCGATCAAAATTCAGGTCCTATTAATTAATGACTCTGCCTGGTTGTTGGGTAAATCCATTCAAATAGACTCCATTTAAATTCAACAGCTTCACTTATTTTCTCATCTTTTGTTCTACCTTGCACATCACTTACCCTCATTCCGCTCTTTTATGCGTTTCAGGTCCGAGGTTAACCACAACAACAACACAAAAGATAAGGCAGATTTGATCTTCGAAGAGCTGGAGCATTTTCAAACATTCGAAGTGTTCAAATTCTATTGAACTCTAGTATACCGTAAGGCTCGAGGAACCTAATGAATAAATATAGTGCTCCAAAATTCAGAGAACAGATAAAATAATTTTTATTACTAAAATCCATCCCCTATCTACAATGTGTAGTTTAGGCCCATATGTGTGGTAATAAGCTGATTTCTTATTTATAATAGTGAGTAACGATCTAAAAAATTCGCAGTTAGTTGGAGCAATTAACCAATTAATGCAGTGAATTAATTTTCTTGGAACAATGAATTGAAACACAAAACTCACAAACATCAAATAAAATTAAAGCAATTTTTTTTATACGAATTTACTAACAAATACAAATTAAACAATTTAAATTACAATAGTTTTCACTTTGTATTGTTTCCATAAATATGAACTACGACGATTATCAATAATATTTTCAGTGCTTTAACGTAACATAAGTATGAGAGCAATTTTTACAATATTTTTTTTCTTTTTAAATTATAATATCATAAGTTATCATAAGTTGCAATAAAATATATTAAATATAGTAACATAATGATTAATTTTTAAACTAAACGCTTTTTGTTTTTACTAAACAAATGACATTTGGCATTTAAGCTAAGATTTTAATTCTACTAAATTAATAACTTAGTAGGATGCGTTGTTAATAAATAAATATAATTAATAATAATGTCATATACTGAAACATTTACAAAAGATTCAAGTCTAATATATTAGATTAAAGCGAGTGGCGTAAAGGTAACTACATACTTATACAATGAACTCGTTTATTTCTTAAAATTCCTATATTACTGTCCATTACCTATGACCTGTTTATTAATGCTATAACATTAGAAATATAGTTGCGCTTATTCACATCTAAAAGCAATATGAACATATAAACATATAAACTTATAAACATTGCTCGCGAGTAATTATAGCTTTTACAAAATTTGCTTAGTTATGCTGCTTGCCAAGTACAAAAAATATTTCAAATGTAAGTATATTTACACCATCTTCATGGAGCTAATGTTTCCGTATAGGTAACGGATGTGCTTCCGAATTAAAAACCCATTTTTCCAAATCTATTTCTTTTCGATTGTCACTAAATAATAAATAAAAGTACTTAAGTGTTTCGCCGAGCCAAAAGCTCTCCATTACGTCACGCAGTCTTGTGTTCAACACATTTTTAACGTTCCCAATGGATGTATAACCATTAGCAACTTTAGTGTGCTTTTGAAATGCTTGAAATATGTTCCAACCCATATCTTGATAGGTCCGATTGCCGGTTAATGCATAAAAATAGTACAAACTTTCTATGAATTCTGGACGCAGCAAATTATGTGCATCATTTGGTTTCACATAAATATCGTGCTCTTCATTTTCACTAACAGCAAAATACGATATTTCTGGTGCTAGTTGGGTAGGCTGTTTCATGTAAGTTTGATAACAGGTCTCTAGCAGGTCTCTAGCCAGTATCAAGTGCGAATCAGGCATACCATACTTATGCCCCAGTATTAACGTGCCAGGCAAATAACACGTTAAGTGATCCATTTTTGGTTTAAATTCTTTGCCATTAATAAGTTCGCCGATAAAGACGTGTTGCTCTTTGGGTGTACGTCGCATTAATTGCGTCATAACACCATCAATGGAACGTAAGTAATCTAAAACGAGGCTAAAATAATTTTGTAATTAGTTATTAAAAGATGATGTGTCTTTATATACTACTCTACTTACTAATCATTTTCTTTGCGTCCGGTTTGTATCCACTGCTTTAAGAGGTATTCGTAGTAGGAATCACCACGCGCACCCAAGGATATGGTGGCATAATTTCGAAAGGTTCCAGTATTAGCATTTATGAATATTGGCACCAAACCATTATTTTTATCAAGTGCATGTACTTTCTCATTTACAGTCTCTACCAACTTGAAATTAAGACTTATTCGTAACGACATTAATGATATTAACGACATTTACTTACTCTTTCATAAATTGGTACATTGGTGGAACGACTCAGATCTCGAAATTCCAACTGAATTGTTGTAACTTCACTAGTAGAACTGTCTGGAGACCATTTAGGTGAGTGAGCCGATAAAGAAGCCAGATTAACATCTGAGTAAGGAATTCCCGATGGTGACAGAAAACAAGGCAGCAAACGATTACCGAGTTCCACCTGGTTTAAATAATTTATAATATACATTCACGTATTCAGTTCGCACCACTTACCGATTTTTTCAAAAATACTTTATCACCACTCAAATGATAGGCCGACAATAAACCGCCCAGTACACGTATGGTCACTTCAAAGAGATTCACATCTCGATTCTTATCAAAATTGAGTTTTTCATTTACCCAATTAGTTGCCTCCAAAAATTCTACATGGAATCATTATATATTAGTTAACTTATGAGTTTTGTAAAGGCTCTTTAAAACGCATTATATACCTACCGTCTTCTAAACCCATTATATACATGGTATCTAATGAGTCTACTAGAGTTAGTCCAAGTCCAAACCAATCGTATCCTGTCTGCGAAATCGGTTTCAAATTATCAAGACCCCACGCATTTTTGCGGTAGCCATCCCATGAATGCTTGAATGCGGCTACCACAGCGATTTGTCTTTCATTTGTAGCTCCATGGAAGTGTTGTTTTTGCGCTACAATTGCTGTTGAAATATTCTTAAGAAAATCATCTATTGTTAAGCCTTTTGTATCAGGTAATATCATTGGATCTTGTACGGCTTTTTCAATAATCGTATGATCCCTTTCACTTTGCACTTCAGCAAGTGATTCAACATTATTATTCAAATTTATTTCTTGTATATTTATATTATTTTTCTCATCGAATCTGTTCAGTTGTAAATTCGTTTTAGGGGCATCTTCTACCTTGTCTAAAGTCTCCAATGGTAAGATATTAGACTCAACTGGAGCCTGCAAAAACACATAAAAAATTAAAATCATCTATTTTTAAATAAAATAGATTAAATTATTTTATTTATTCATCTATTTTTAAATATCTATTTAATAAGAAAGGATTAGATAGTAATTATGTAAAGCAAGTATAACCAACCACTTTATTCATGTCGTAAATCCTATCTAGCAATAGGTATATAAAATAAAAATATACTTATCAAATATTATGGATGTGAATGTATATGTAGACCGGAATAAATTTTAAAATCTAGCTTTATGTATAGAATATTATGTATATTGTCACAATAAACACTTCTGTTGAACTTAACATTTGTGTCTACAATATACACCTATCTAATATATATAAACTTAATTAACATTATTAAAGTGACCTGAAATCTAAAATAAAAATTTTTTTATTGTAGTTGGATTGTTTTGAGTTGAACGAAACATGCATTGCTCTTCTGGTCAGTATAAGATATATGCAAGTACATAAAAGAATTATAAAATGGAGCGTTAAGTAGGCGTGAGAAGAATTTTAGCTGGAAATATAAGGCAACAAGAAAAGGAGAATTAGATATTCTCATTGTAGCTGTTCACTGCGGTATTGATCTTTAACCAATATTTCTTTGCAGAAAGGAAGAGCCAATAATATTGCCATTGAAATTACTTATATAAGCGTTAAACGACACATCGATTCTCATCGTAAAGGATATAGTCGTATTGAATCTGTATAGTCGTATCGTATACATGCTGTAAGCATGGTGTACTGTAAATATACGTTTCGGAAGCACCAAACTAAACTTCAAAAACAGTTTAACTTCGGTTGATATCTTTCATTCCATTTATTTTTTGCTTTATAAATTTGTTTGTGTGTTTGCCCAGAGTATAACATACGAACACGTTTAGTTTCTAACATAAAGACCCACCTTCAAGTAAATCTAGAACAAGCCCAGACATAGTACATGCCAGCCAAAAAGAGTGTTTGATAAAAATGTTCAGCAAAAAAAAAAAATTTATAATTTACAATATCAATTATTGTGTGATTACTTGTGTGAACTTCCCTTATCTACACTCTGCGGCACTTGTACTAGTAATTTATTTGCTTAATGATTTTGGGGCGATAAGTGGCATAATCAGTGCAGTATAACAGTCTATTGATAGAGCATTAAATAGCAATCAATCGCAGATTTATTTGTATAGCAATTATTGGAACACTCAAAATGTAAGTACAGAAAACCAGTCAATCGTACACAATAAGCGATACAGTATGCGTAAAGCACTATAAGTTACTCTACCAATAATTGGAATTTAATAGTTTTATTACCTCTATGTGTTCTGGTATGCCAGCTGCTTCAGGTTCAATATTACTTTTAGTTTCACTTTCTTCATTGGCTAAAATTTTGTGCGAAGCTGCATTTTTATTCTCATTTTCCTGCAAATTTGATACTTCGCGACCAGCGTGAAATGGGAACACACCTCCACCAGCGGCATATGACTTGCGTGATTCAGCCACAATTTGATCACCAGGCAAAAATAAAAACCATGAAAAAACTAAAACCGTGGAAATTCCCATTATAATGAGATTGCGTTGACAACGAGGCAGCTGGTTCCATGTCTAACGCAAAAAAAAAATGTATAAAAAATTAAATTTAAAAATGAAAATTCAATAAAAATGAAGTTACTTACTCGCCGTAAACTCTTGCTTTTATGTGTCGCTGGCAGATCACTAATAGTAACGCCTGCAGGCAGTGTAAGTGCTATATGCCCACTATCCATCCTAAACAATTGCTCTACAATTTATTTTTGGCTTAAACACTATTATATATTCACTATATCCTTTAATTTACATCTTTTTAAATTAATTTAACTACTGCTGCTACGACCCATCTTCTCAGCTAAGATGCTAAAGAGAAATTAATGTCAAAGTACACAATAAATAAATGACAATTCTTAACTGTGTAGTGCTTATAAAACTGTGTGAACAGTTTGAGAGTTTTCCAAAACTTACACATATGGGAACAGTTTTGTTCAAATGTGGAAAGAGTTTTGCAACAGTTGTAGACTTAAATTAAAACGATATTTTATCCTCATAATAACTACTTAGCAAAAAAATTAAAAATAAAATTAAAAAAAACTGACAAATATATAAATAAATATTTTACTAATTAAACAGCAGTTAATTTAATATTTCTTTGAAACGCAAAAGGTAACCTACATACATATGTGGGTAAATAAAACATATTAAAGTTTATATATTTTTAATATAGAAAAAAAATATAATATATTTTACAATAATAAATTCAATTGAAAGTAGTATATTCAATAGCAAATTACTTAAAATACTTAAAATACCTACCAGTACCAGCTTAACAAAAAATTCCGTTTCATAACAAAAAGACATTTTTTATTTGATTTTGTAAAATAATAAAAATTTTGTATATATTTTTAAAAATAGTATATTTATATATGTAGACAAATGTTTTACTTTATATAACCTACATACAATACAGACAACAATTTATTACTTTAAAAACACATATATATGGTATTCCAGTAAAAATTTAAAAAAAATAATAACTTTATTTAGCACACATACACATACATATATTCGTATATATTTAATAAAAATAAGCGTACAAAAGTACTTAGAACTAGTGTTATTTTTTGGCTGCATAACAACCATTACAAACCCGGGCTGGCTTTCCCCATTGACCATTCTCATTGAGTAAGACCAACGTATGGTCTGAGCAATTTTTACAAAATATTTCACCACAACTGCGGCAGTGGTGTTTACGCGTGGTCAAGTTGAACTCTTTACGACAATCGGTGCAATGTGTAACTAGACAATCTGGCGCCCAAATACCTGCAGTAATTGGTTCAGTATGTGATTGTAAGGAAGATGTCGACGACATCAGTGACTGCTGCATTTTTTCACGTTCCTGCATTTCGGATACTTTTAATTTACTTTCACACAGTTGTATACCCAATTCTTCTAGTGTAGTTTGAGCCTCTGACCATTGAGTACGCACTTTCTCCAATTCAGCTTTTATTTTTGAACTTTGTTGCACATTATCGTTTAATTCCTTGCAGTAATTCTGTAAGCCTTGTATTTTTTCTTGCAGCGTGTCTCCTTTCTCTTGCAACGTTTGCCTCCATTCGCGTTCGATACGAGCATTAGCTTCGGCGTGAGCAGTTCGTTCTTCAAATGTCGCCACTTGCTTAGAAAGCTTAGAGACTGTTTGTGTTGAATTTCTCAATGCGTCCTCTAAACTTGATTTGTCAGCACTCCATCTTAATCAAAAAAATTATATAGAAAAATTAAAAATATTAATTATAATTTTAAATATATTATTAAAGTTGTTCATTATGTCAATTATGGTATTATCTAAAACTATGCAGATTGATATGAAGTCGACAAAGTCAAGTGTCATTTATTTCGAACAGACCCGAAACTACTACGCTTCGGGTAGAAATGTAACATATTTCTTATTTTTATAAGTACTATACGTTAACCAATGAAAAGTTAAGAAAACTATAGGGTTATTCACGAGTTCGAGTAACGCGCTCGGTAACCGAGTAACTTATTAAAAGTGCAAAGCAGCAACAACAATGTACATGTGAAAACATTGATTTAATCTAACGCAAAAAGTCTGTCTTACAGACATGAAACAACATGAACTACAAAAAGAAACTTTTTTATTTGATGTCAATTAACCGCATGGTTAACTGCCATGAACTAAATTATCTTGGAATAATTTACTTATGTCGCTTTTCTTACGAATGGTAAAATTCAAGCGGAGTGATTAACAACACTTGGCTGTCGTGAGCGAGGCTCTTGTAGGCGCAAAGCTAGCTGTTTCTGGGATCAATCACTTCAGTTCAAAGATCAACGACAAGTTTAAGTATTGCATATAATTATGATAAAATTTTTTCGTTTTATTAAATCATAAAACTTCACTTTAGCTTGTCCTTTGTCAATTAAGCAATATTTATTCAATTGTCCTATTTCTTCGTCTTCCGATAAATACTCGTACAATATACTATAAGTTATAGTAAACTAAATTAATATGGGACTAAATGAAAGAGGGAATATATTGTCTTAACTATGTTAATGGGAGTATAGTGTAGGAGTATAATATAATAGGAACTTATGCTCGCAACGGACCAGAACACAACTATAGAACTATAGAAGGTCTTCTGGACTACAAGATTAACACATATACTTATAGATATGATTCAAGGCGTCTAAGACAAACTTAAAATCCCTTATAACATCAGAAACAAATCATTAACAAACAAACTATTGATTTGAGTGTAATGCATCTTCACATTCTTTTATAGGCTTTGTGTGACATAAGATCTTTACATTCTATTACCTTACTGGAGAAAAGGTTAGCCTATAGTTACAAGTTACATAATAAAGGTTAGAAAATAAAATGTGAGTTCTGAGATTATTTAATGAACTGAACATAAGCACTACTTCCAAATAACAATGCTAGAATCTCATCTCTAAGCAATTGATATGTTAGAACAATGAAAGATATGCATGGCAGTGAAGATATTAATAAGTATTTACGTCTGTTGTGGTTGTAATAATTAGAGCACTGCTTTTTGATATGCTATGAAGCACTTTTCAACATTTTCTAAACAATTTCAAGAATTACTTTAGTCCTACCATTTAACCACATATGCAGAAATTCAATAGCCTGACCAAATTTGTATTTATATAGTCTAGTTGTTTCGCTAGGATGAAGCACATATAGCATAAATTCGCTTATCCCCATCCATTGAAGTGGTGCTTAACTATGATTACTGAGATATTACGACTGAACAAAAAGTGAATAAAAACTCTACAACAATCCAGTACTCCACTATTCATTAAATTAGTCTATAAATTAAATGAAGGAAGTGAATTAAATTGTATAAGCAAATAGAAACCAAAGGGTATAAGCCATATCGGTCTATCGACCAGATTTGTTCATAACACGTCTTCCGGATTAACAAATAAGTGATCGATCCGGACTACACGCCATATAATGCACATCTTGTATTTTTTAATTTTGTATATACATGTATATAGAATTTAAAAGTAGTTAGTAGTCAACACTCACTATATTCCAGAGCAAGCAAGTTTAACGAAAAACCTTATTGCACCATTATATACAGACCCCCCTATATCACTATGAAGAGATTATTCAATATACAGCAAATATTTAAAAAGGCTCAAAATTTTAGAGTTGTATCTATCAGACGCTGTTTGGAAAGAATTTTAGGAAAGCTCCTTGTATGAAAAGCGAGGATTTCATCATATTACTGGCGTATATATATATGTATATGTATATTTATTCGGTAACTATATATGATAAAGGATAATTTAGATTTAAAACATAAAGATGTTGCATTTCAATATTGAAGAGTGTAGAAACTGTTTACAAATTTCGCTTATAGATAAAGAGTAGAATTACACGATATTATGACGGTTTTAAATTATAGTACAAAGAATAATAAAATGTTAATGCCTTGTGCCTACTATTCAAAAGAATGGTACTGATCCTATCTCAATGATTTAAAATCGATAATTACATTAAATATGTAATATTTACATATAATAAATATGTAAATACATATATGGCTTTTCTTGAGAACTATTTTGTTCTTGAATTACTTTGTCCGGGACTATGGTCGAGAGACATTTTTGAGTCACTTGTTGCTCTCATCATAGTTCCACTGATCGCAAGAAATGCGAACCGACTTCGTACTTCTAAAAGCTAGATGTAGTTGTTATATCAGTACACTTCTCCAGCTCTTTGACTCTCATTATCAATCTGCTTTTGTTACGTTATTGTTTATTAATTACAACATAATCACATAATCTTACTTTTGTTCTAATTGCGAGATAGTGTTTGCCATATCTTCCTTGTGGTTTTCTAATTTACTGAGCAATTCAGATTTGTGTTTTAGTGTTGCTTCGGAGTCCTACGTACGTAAAAAAAGTATTCAATTAAAATAAATTTATTTCATATATAATCTTTATTGTGTATATGCATATATACGCTTCATATATTTATATATTATATATATTTGTTCCATATACAATGTAAATTAATGTTAAGTAATAAATGAAAGCATAATACAGTATTACAGACAAGCAGATGAAATGAAATACAGTCATTTTTAGTTTAGATAGATACTTTGTGTATAGGATTAAGATAATTTATATTTATATTATTTCTATATATATATATATTTATTTATTATCTACGTACATATATGGGTATTATACCTTGTCTTCTATGACTTATTTGTTGGCTATATTTTTGTATGCAACAACATCAAAGTATCGTTAGATATTTTTATAAAGATAAAATATATTGTCATACGTAGTATATCATTTCCAATACAATATTAGATGTTAAAGTGTGTTACATTTTTTCTTAACAATACATTAAAATATATTACAAACGAAACAATATAGATCGGTCTAAACAAGATATTGTGCTTTTTTCTTAGTTAGTTACAAACGCACTACAGGTACGCATGTTCTTGATTAATTCCGGTTTCAGTATCTTTTGAGTTAGGGTTGACGCAGCTTAAATCGATTTGATGTGTTATCCCAAAAATTAATATATTGGAATATTTATGGAATTAAAAATTAAAATTATGCATATTTTTTATTAAGTATGTATAATTTAATAATCGAAATAAATTACTTTGGATTAACTTAATTAAGCAATTTAACTACCATTAATTAATTAGTATGACAAGATACTTTCAGATTTAATTTTTAAGTGTATCCTTTTTAAATAAACTTAAGTACAGGTTTTTAAAAGGCATTATATTATAGCTAGTCGATTTACATACATATATAATTATTTAACAAATTTCTATACTTTACACATACAATTTTAATGCATATTTATTTGTCTATAAATAATTATCTGACATAAAACTCATTTTATTTTATTTCGACTAAATAGTAACATTTTACACATATTATTCATTTTAGTTCAATGAAATAAAGTTTCATAAAGTTTTTTAGCTTCACACAGTGAATAAGATTTCGTCTTTACTATATCTAATAGAAATTTATAAACTAGGGGAAGGAAGCAAGGAAGGACATAAGACACTTGTTTATTTGGTATTCGCAATGATTTGACTAGAACTTAACTGACCAACTGCTTAAAATTGTAAAATTTCTATAGTTGATGTTTTTATATACAGGGCCTAGAACTAGAACTAAACCAAAACACAAAAAAAATACCGATATTTTTACCGATGTGAAAACCGGAACTGGAAACTGCACTAATATATTTTTTTTTTAATTCTACCGGAACGGTTCAAAATTCTTTTCGTCTATTTTACACAAAAAGAAATTAAGAGGGGTCAATTATTATATCAAAACTTGATCTGTGTAAATAGTAAGCATTCATCGCAAATCTTCTTGTAATCCATATTTCAAAAATAGCCTTAACTAAATAATAATTAGCGGTTCAAAGCATTTTGTTACTGGATAATTATATACTGTATTAATTTTATAATAATATTATTATTATTGAGTGTAATATACTAAATTGAATAGTTAGCACTGGTACTTTTTAGGATTCCCTACCACATTTTTCCACAAGAATGTCACGATTCAGTATCATCTAAATTCTAAAGAGTCATTGTAGTTTTATATTCTATCTTATTTTAACTTTTTTAAGCAATAAAGCAAAATTGATTTCAATACATGTTGTTGTTGTTGTTGCCCACATCTGTTTACTGTATTTATGGAAACCTATTTAATTCACTTCCCTTGCGAGCGATGCAACTCTAACGGACATGATAAACGAAATATTGATTTCATACCCAAATAAGACAACATTGGAGCAACCAAGAATAGAATAGAGAATAGAGTCTCTATTCATCATCTTCTCTTAAGAACAATGTAAATTTAAATTTTAAGCATTGTAACTTTCTTTTTGGATTCCATAACATCTATAACTATTCATTTTCTTACAAAACACAATATAGTCCACAATATAGATATATCGTCTTTATCCAAATTCAAAATCACATCTTGCATGAAAAAAGTCATTCTGGAAATGATGATTAAATATATAGTATATATTTAATCTGTTGTTGCTAAATAGTTTAATTATAGTTATTTTATTTAAAATAATATTCACTGTGTGAAAAGTACATAAGCGATTTAGCTTATTTATTTTTATAACTAATATAATCACATAAATTTTACGATTAGTTTAAACTAAATAATTGTAAATGCGAAAAATAACATACTTTCAAAGTCATTAATTATAAAAATTATTCATTTACTTAATAATTGTTGTTGTAGTAAATTTTTCTTCCGACAATAGATAGTCACTCTTCGAAGTGTCAAGAGTTGTTTCGTACTTCTTCCCATCTTCCATAAGTGATTTAGCTGATGTTGGTGTCTTCACTTCGTTCGATTTGTGTGTTGCCTCATCACAGCCTCCGATTTCATTGGCAGTTGTTGTAGCCATTGGCGATTTCCGATAGTTATTTGGATTAAAAGGTGGTATAGCATCGACTTTCAAATGTAAACGCTTCATTGGTGGTCCAATGTCTTGCTTGTGCTTCTTCGTGAGTGCTTCGAATTTCTGTAGATTTTGTTGCCGTCTTGTGTTTGGTGATTTGTCACCGTTGGAACTGCCGACTGATCCATGATGGTGCTGTTCCAATTTGTTTTCGTATTTTTTTTCTAACGATTGTAAAATATTACCAATTTGTGATGCTTTGGTCTGTAAACGCGATACCATTTCACCTTTTTGCGTGAGTTCGTCTTCACATTCCTGATTGGAATTGATTGGGGGGTACGTTAACAATAACCAATTTTCAAGGCATAATGTTAAATAAAAATTATTTTCGATTCCAATAAACAAAAGCCCATAAAATAAATGGTCTTACAAAACACAAAAAAAAAAAAATTGGGATAACTAAAACTATTTTTTATAGATAAATTAATGATGAGTTTTTATGAATGTGAGCAGATGAAATAAATATGCACGATTTTATACTTTTTTATGATGAAAACTTATGCAAAATACCTTGGGTCTATTAGAGCCATAAGATGCATAAGAATCCGTTTATAAACCACTTTCTACCAACCTGCAATTTACGATACATTTCCAAATTGATTTGCTTAATTTCATCCAACTGTCTGCGTAAAGAGACAATCGTGTCCTGCTTCTCATGTATATCCTTTTCAAGCAACTTCATGGCCATATCGGATTCTGCTTTTAGAGATACTTGCAATTTGAGTTCTTTTTCAAGCTCTGCAGTTTTTTTCTTCTCCTCTGTTAGGTCAGCTGTTAACTTATCTGCAGTGTTTTTGTCATTACCGTTGGAACTGTTTGAACTAGTATCACTATGGGCCGCCAGTGAGGTAGGTGATGCTTCTAGTATATGCATTTTCAAGCATTTAACGTAAACATATATAAATCATTATAAAAATACACATTGCGTTTACCAATTCGAATTGTACAGAAAAGTTAAAACCAGATATAGTAGATTTGGTTAGATTTTGCAGTAGATATAGTAGATAGATAAAAGGATTCTTTAATTTGATTATGTAAATAATACATATTCAGAAAGCAAAGAGTACATCTAATGCATGTTAGGTAAAAAATAGTAATCACTCTGATCTTAATGTAGATTGGATTTGCCGATCTAAGACTAAGATCGTAAGTATACTTAAGCAACAAATTACTAATTAATTTTACAGTCACTAAGGTTTTCGAAAAAATATTTATCGATACAAACAATTCGAATTGAATAATAACAAATGCATTAACGAGTATAGCATCATTTTGTATACATACTTATGGCAATTGCATTTTGACGCATTGCCTGGTTCTCGGCTTGAAGTGCTAATAAACTGTTTCGCGCAATCGCCAAATCTTCCTTCATCAAAGCATTTGTAGTAGTCAATGATTCTACTTTTGCTTGTAAATTTGCCACTGTAGCACTAAAAAATTATTTCATTTTAATTAAAGATTCCATTTTTTTTTAACTGAAGAAACTATTTGTACACACTTTAAATGCCTATTTAATTCTTCTATGTAATTCTTCTGATCCAAAACAGCAATCATATTACCCTGGCCGTTCGTATCTAAAGCCTGATTAACATCATCCTCATTATCATTACTTCGCGAGCTTGAACGCAAATAAAGCGAGAAATCGATTACGCCCTGTTGGGAATCGAGATCTTCTTCTTTCACGCACAAATTACAATCGATCACATTTAGACCGACCAAAATTCCCATTATAACCACAATCTGTAATACATACAATATATTGCTTAGAGAGTTCTACATATACGTGGTCATTAACATATGCAACACACCTCATCACTTAACATTAAAGCATGCGGCTCATAGTACTCATAAAGTGAATCATCTCTGTGCTCTATAAGGGATTGAAGATAGTCTGCTAGTTTTTTCTGCATGAGTGCAATCCGCAACCAGGCTCTAGCACGTCCTATATGTGTACGTACAGTTGGTAAATCTCTCACACTTGCGGTTATGTCTTGTGCCTCGGGGCAATAGTTTTCAACACTTTGCAGTAAGTCCCATAGTTCTTTTCGTGGTCCCAACAGACCCTAAAAATTTATTTTTATACATTCGTTGTACATATGGTGCATTGATTTTCAAATAAGAAATACCTTTTTCGGACGAAGACCATGACCAAGGACATGTTCAATAACAATAAAAAAATGTTGCAACGGTAAGTGATCGGAGTCCAGCATACGTCCATATCGTAGAGATTGTTCCAATAATTCCTTAACAACTAATTTGCATATATTAACTAAATTACTACGCTCAATTTCAGCAGGATCACGAGCTAATTGGGTAGAAAATATAAAATCAGGTTGAGTGATTGCTAGTACCCATTTTAACAGAATATTTTCGCATTTAATTCATCTAATTCATCTAATCTATTTTACGCAATTTCAAATTAACACAAACATACTTATACCACACTCATACATATGCAATAAAGTATACCATATTGTTAAAATCTATTTTAAAATTTTTTAATGTAATTATGCAGATGGAACTGAAAATTGTAGCTTCTAAGATATGTTGTTGTTTCATCCAATGAAGAATCCCGACACGACTATTGTGTTGATGGGATATAAATACACGGGTTAAGGATTAATGGTAAGATTGCGGATAAATTGAGGAAGAGTACTGAAAATCAGTGGAACTAGGAAATAGTGTGGAGAAATTTAATTTTCATCACGTTATTAGACCAGCAACAGAATTTACGATTTGTGTACGAAGCGTGACAAATGAACATCATGAATTCCAAATCAGATTAGACAAGCATATACAGGATAAGTAACTCTTTAAAATCCAGATATCCGATGTTTTAGATAGATTACTTAAACGAGCGTTTCTTTATAGCTAAATAGCTAAATCATCTTTCTCTATAAGGAAAAATTCGTACCTATAATCTAGATTTACAAAGTTCATTTATATTTATATACTCTCTTTATAGAAACAGAAGAATATTGATTAGATTTGTGGGAACTAACTTGGGTCGCAGTTATAAATTTTAAATTATTATTTCTTTTAAAATATATTAATGTGTAAAACATTTATTATAGCAAACGGAGTTTTTATATAATATTAAATTTCCTTTAACACAATCCTTTAACAGAGGTTATCAAGGTACATTTCAATAAATTATGTTGATATTAGTAGAATTAGTTAAAAATTAATTCCATATACATTCCATTCTTTACGTTAAAGTCTAGAGAAAGAAACCTTAACAGATATAAATTCATCTAAGGTGCTGTCTCAGGACAGATAAATATATAATAAAAAAATAAATGGACAGTCAGAAAATAATAGAAAAGTTGTATATATAAGAAATGTTAGATATACGTTGTTATGCAGTTAGAGAAGCAATTCTCTCCAGCTATATGCTTGCTGTCTTTTCCAACCGTTCCAGCACGTGGTTATTTAAAGGTTGGAATTTCATTAACGATACTAAGACTGCAGCATATAAATAACAAAGAAGGATACTAAAAGCGAAATATCCTTCTAAATACAAAGATACAAATACTAAAAAAATCATACTACACTATTTGATTAGGTCCTTGAAAGAATATACATATTTTCTATAAAATATTAACTCAGAATTTATTATAAAATAAAACGATTCAAGTAACCTGTTATTTAAATTACATTCATAACATTTCTATTGTTTTTTTTTATCTCTATAGAGAACTAGAATACGTTTATACATTATATTATAAGGCGGAAACTTATACGCATTCCCCGATTCTGAACTTGTAATTATGCCAGAAATTGTAATAATCAGAAGGGAAGAAATGATAAGATGAAATATGTGTTTTCTGTACTCTACATAACGATTATATTGTTTGGCGTGTGTGATTCGGACTACGAGTTCGATTTGAAAACTCTAGAGAAACCGAATGATTTAATAAGTAACTTACAACTGGCTGCCGACCTAAAGACGGAAGTGCAAGACAGTCTGATGAAACTTAACAGTAATTCAGAACCTGAGGACGATAGTAAGGTATTTTACGAGAACAAAGCCAATGTTAAGAAATATATAAAGCACGGATCTCATTCGCATCCACACCAGGATAGTATTGTAGTTAAACTGAGTTGTCCGAATGTAGTGGAATGTGCACCCAAAATAAAGAATTTTGTTGGCTCAAATTTATTTTCCAGTCAACCGAAGAATTGTTTCACGAGCGAAGATGTTGCTTTATTAACAGTGCGGAAAGACTTCGAGGTTAGATATATATTAACAAATTTTTTTATAGCGTAACAAACTATAAAACATGATCTTTGCAGTTGCTGATACCGAAATCATTACCACAATGTCTACTCAGTGACGAAATGGTAGGAGTGTTAATGCATTATTTTTGTGTTGGTAATCAAGTGATACAGCAAATGCCGGCTGATATATCAAAGCATCTTTCAGAGAGAGCATTTTATGATGTGCTCGGCGGCTACTTAAAGTGGTACATGCTGCCAGTGGTAAAAATATCCTTCTATGCTGGTCAAGTAAACCTAAACACAATCGAAAATGTTATTGCGCTATTTGAACAATGCAAAAATTTTCTCAACACCAATGGCAATGGTTGGAAACAGCCAATGGCGGACATACTCAACGAATTACACAATGTACGTATAGAACCACTCAACATAGAAGCTCAAGATGAAGGAGATTGCAAAGATGAGCCATCTGCTTGTGTTAATTTAGATTTATCATCTTGCAATAGCGACGCCGAAGGCGAAGAGATAATAGTATCGCTACCGAAGCTAGAGCCTGATGAATCTGATGGAAGTTTGGGTAATATTTGGTTACCATTTAAGAGAAAACGCACATTTAGTTTGAAGTCGTCTAAGTCCGCTTACATACTTGTCAAATTTTATGAAACTGTTACGCACTGTTACCAGTTTCAATCTCTCTGCCAAGACAACTACAATCATAAATTTAAGGAGTGGATTTTAGAGAATATTCAGTCCCATCTTTCCGATGAAAATTTCTATCCAGGACTTGGTGCCATACTAAGAGTATATGAGAATTTAAAGCGTGGCAAAAAGAGTACGAGCTCCAGTAAGAAGCATGGAAACAATAAAAACTATCGCGATCATTCACTTACTTTTAAGGAAGCTGGAGAAGAAGAATCAACGGAATCTAATGAAGAATTAGAACTAAGTAAAAAATTGAGAGAATTCGACGAAGAAACAAAAGCAGAAGCAGAGGCAAGTGAAACTGCCGATACATCAAAACCAAAACCAAAGTGCAAACCAAAATGTAAGCCCAAACCTAAATGTAAACCTACAAATAAAACTCTTGCACATAAAATTCAATTTAATAATCTTCGTACCTCAGTTATGGATTGGTTGAGACAAAAGCATGCACTTAAGTACTTGTGCTACTTTGTTGCATTTTTACTTTTTATATTCCTCTTGATAATACTCTGCGCTCTTCTCTCGAAGTATAGAAGAAACAAAGGACATATCAGAATATTACCTCTATCACCACGTCGGAAGCGTGATTCTTCACCTACAAAACCTAAACGCAGAACCAAACTCTGTGACAAAATAAGAAAGTTTAAGCAAAAAAAATGTAAAGACGAAGAAATTGCGATAAAACCGGAGTCTAAAGCAGTTATTGCAACTAAACCATGTAAGTTCACACTTAAGGGTTTACTAACTACCATTTATTAGAATGTATTGAGCTTATAAGTTTATTATTTAGACAGCGATGCGTCCTCGACATCATCAATATTAGCCTGCTATCCAAACACAAAATGCATACCTATATCGAAAAGAAGTGGAAAGTCATCAGTGAAATCGAAACCATCTATCCTTTCAACGACATTGTTTGGTTCCTCTTCAGAACCGGAAAAGAAGAAACCCAAACCAAAAGTAGTTAAAATTAATGAAAAACGAAAAAAATCACCTTGTAGGAGTCCTTGTAGAAAATTATGCAAGAAGGGTAAAACAGATCAAAAGCGGGTCAAAGCTGGTAGTGCCTCAAGTAGTAAGGTAAATCGAAATATCGAAATAATTTACATAGTAGATGTTTTTCATTTTAAATATTAAACATTTTTCAGACCGGTTCTGCCTCAGAATCAAAAGCAAAAGAATTGAGTATCGAATGCGAGAAAAGTAGTTGGGAAACCCTTTATGATACAAAATGATAAAATAATTGATTTTCTATTATTTGAATGTTTTAATTTTTTTTAGGTGAACATTTATTTTGGTTCTGAATTTTTAATGTATTTATTTATAATAAAGCTCCTTTCCCATAAAACTCATTGCAAAAATTATTAAAAGTAGACAGACATTTGTGGATAATTTGAAGGGTTTAGGGAGTTGAAGTGCGTCCAAATATTTTATTTAAAAAGAAATTCTTTAGTTTAATATTAAATTAACAAGTAATCGATTTTGAGACTGATCGATCAACCAATCCATTCTAGATTGCTAATTAATTTATGCATTAATTATAATTTGGAACTATTGGTTAAAAAATAAAAAATTTAGATGTAGAAACTGTATTACTAGTTTTATCTAGAGTGTATTTAAGAGAGAGAGAGAGAGAGACCAAGAGAGAGAGAGACCAAGAGAGAGAGACCAAGAGAGAGAGAGACCAAGAGAGAGAGAGACCAAGAGAGAGAGAGACCAAGAGAGAGAGAGACCAAGAGAGAGAGAGAGACCAAGATAGAAAAAGAAGACTAAGATAGAGAGAAGAGAAAGAAGACTAAGATAGAGAGAGAGAAAGAGACCAAGATAGAGAAAGAGACCAAGATAGAGAAAGAGACCAAGATAGAGAGAGAGAAAGAGACCAAGATAGAGAGAGAGAAAGAGACCAAGATAGAGAGAGAGAAAGAGACCAAGATAGAGAGAGAGAAAGAGACCAAGATAGAGAGAGAGAAAGAGACCAAAAGATAGAGAGAGAGAAAGAGACACAAAGATAGAGAGAGAGAAAGAGACCAAGATAGAGAGAGAGAAAGAGACCAAGATAGAGAGAGAGAAAGAGACCAAGATAGAGAAAGAGACCAAGATAGAGAAAGAGACCAAAATAGAGAAAGAGACCAAGATAGAGAAAGAGACCAAGATAGAGAAAGAGACCAAGATAGAGAAAGAGACCAAGATAGAAAAAGAAGACTAAGATAGAGAAAGAGACCAAGATAGAGAAAGAGACCAAGATAGAGAAAGAGACCAAGATAGAGAGAGAGAAAGAGAAAGAGACCAAGATAGAGAAAGAGACCAAGATAGAGAAAGAGACCAAGATAGAGAAAGAGACCAAGATAGAGAGAGAGAAAGAGACCAAGATAGAGAAAGAGACCAAGATAGAGAAAGAGACCAAGATAGAGAAAGAAGACTAAAATAGACAGAAGAGAAAGAAGACTAAAATAGACAGAAGAGAAAGAAGACTAAGATAGAGAGAAGAGAAAGAAAGAGAGTATAGTTCGCAGTTACTTTTATTTGGTCACATTAGAAAGTCCATTGAACAACAACAAATTACGTGTTGAAAAATAATTGAAACCGATTTCATATGTTGTTGTTGCGTCATTATCCTTTTCTATTGAAAGACAAGTCTTGCTCATATTTAAATTGGTGGTCATGAATCCATAAATTGTTAAAGAAGATTTTTAGAAGAAGAAGATAATAAAATTGGGCTTTTATGAAACAAGTATTTGACTTATTAATAGTAAAATCTAAAAATTAACACACTTTTTCACATGAAATAAATTAATGGCAATAGGTTCTAAAGCGAAAAATATTAAATAGTTTTTTAATAAAATATTAAAAGAGCATTCTTGCTGCCTTGAGTACACACTCAAAGTACACTCTGGCACAGGTACACTTTACTTGGACTTCTATTGACTAAACAAAGGCTTGCCTTTTCCACTTAATTGCTATGGAAAGGCACTTCAAAATGTGTCGTCGTGAATGATATAAAAAGCACTACTGCACAAAGGAAATGTCGGCAATTATAACATACAGTGTAAGAACGTTTTTATATAGTTCAATTCTTCATTTGTGTGTCACTTGGTCAAAGCACTTAAGAACACAAATTTAGATCCTAAAATTCAGATTAAATATTTTCGTTTGCGTGCAATTCTTGGCAACTAAAACAAAATAAAAATGCATAAAAAGTAGTAAACCGAAGAAAGAAATCAAAATAAAAATTGTGATGCGTAAAAGAAGCAACCTACAAAGATTAGACCATTCACCACCAGTACTAGAACCACCAATAACACCACATAAGCCATTATCTTGTGCGTGTCTTGTTGTAAGCAAGTGCTGACTATTTGTTTTATGAACGTGTTCGCGCTCATGATTCAAACGACGACTGATTAAATTTTGTATTGCCAATATACCATTATCCTCCAAGCCATTGGCTGACATTCCTGAGTAGCGCTTGTTCTTGCTGCCGAAATGCGTTTGGCGTCCAGCGATCATGGGAGCACCGTTCTGTTGGTTTATGTCTAGATCAGCCAACTCTTTAAGGCACAACCATTCGCCATCGACCGACACTCGAAAATTACACAAATAGATGGTGTCTTGCACCCCGCCAGCGATTTCTTCGTTCGTGTTGGCATGTGCTGCTTTTGGAATTGCAATTGTTGTAGAATTATTGTTGTGCTGCTGTTGCTGTTTTTGTTGTTGTTGTTGCTGTTGCTGTTGTTGGTGATGCTGCTTCTGCCTGTTCTGTTTCTGAAGTGCACCATTGCTGCTGAGATTTGCACTTTGTTGCTGTTGTTGTTGCTGTTGCATTTTACAATTTTTATTCAACGATTTGTAATGCTTTGTAATGTTTCTTGTTTTATTTGTTGCTGTTGCAGTTGCAGTTAGAGTTGAAGTTGCAATATTATTAGAAGTTGTGCCAATATTGTTATTGTTCAATGCAATTTTTTTGGTGTCTTCGACCAAGGTACGCATGTTAGTTACGACAAAATGCTTAATAATATTTGCCTTTAATGTACAATATTGGTGGTCACTTCACCTTTCCGCCTCCTTGAGAACATAAAATTAAATAGAGAAATTGAAATAATATTATGGGACCGTAGAGGTGACAACACAATTGACTTTTGCACACTTTTGTGAAAAATCGAAATGATTCAGGATTATTTACGTGATTACCTTTTTGATTCACAACTTTGCCCAGTTGCAGTTGCACTTTATTACAAAATTTCTGAGATAAATTTTTATTGTATTGCAATTAAGAAATTTAATTCAAAATTCACAAAAACTAAAATTACTTAAAATTAACACAAATTTTATAATTATTGCTGCTTGAAAGTATTGCTTGCAACAACTTTTGCTCATGCTCCGTTCGTGTGCAATTTTCAACGAATTTTTAGGAATTGTTAAATTATTGATTTTCCTGCAATAATCAAAATAAAAGTCATTTGCAACACACACTGTGTGTTGTGAGAAGCTTATATCAAAGTTTTCACCACTGTGGTGAAAATTTAGCTGAAAAATAAAGTTCTGATTAGGAAGAATAAAAGTTGCACTAACAGCTGATAAATGTTTTTCTTCTTTGTTTTTTTATTAAACTAAATGTAGGGAAATAACTTGCTACTTATAGGCCATTATTATTATCACCTATTCAAAGTTAATATATACTTTTTAATTGCTATTAATAATTTTTTTTACATTTATATAAGCTATTTAACTATTATTTTTCTAACATATGTCGAATATGTCGAATATATGTAAATATTTGCAGTTAAATATGGTTAAATAATTTACATAAATACAAAAAAATAAATTTTAATATAAATTATAAATTATAATATATTTTATGTAGTAGTCAGAATTTCTGTCAGATACTGACTCCTAAAAAGTCCATGACTTCTTTTTTAATACTAATTGATCTTGCTAAACAAAAAATATTCCGCTCTTCGAATGAAAACCAAAATTACACCTGTTAAGAATAAAGTATATTCTTAACATTATTATATTATTTCACTGAAATGATATAATATTACAATACGATAAAGTAGCTGAAGTGCATCAGTTACACTTACATACCTAGTGGTTTCAAGCAGTGTTTATAATAAAAGATAGTCATACGAGTACCTTGTAAAATATAGAAAATGTTTCTATACACATTAATTATTTTTATTTCAAATTTGTTTAAAAACAATAAAACAAACAACAATAAAAACAAAGACATTACAGATTAAATTCCTTATCACTAATCACTATGAAGAAACGCATATCAAAAATTCGTACTTTTATATATTTTAAAAACGAGTAATTATTTCCAAAAAAAAAGTATATTTTTATTAATAAAAAAAATCAACTTACTTGACTTTTTCTTAGTTGGTGGTGGTGGTGGTGGTGATGATTCGGTGGGTGTATACATGCTCGATCCTGGCGTAACTTCTGAAGCAGCACCAATTGTGCTCGTACCAGTGACAACTCCGGATGCAGCCTGTGCTGCATTCGAAACTATTGTGCCAATTTGCGATGTAAGACTTTCGGATCGTCGAAATGTATCACGTAAACGACTTAAAGTGGGAGTCGTTACTGATCCATTAGATGATTCTTCACTTTCTTGACGAAAAATTAATTTTTTTGCACTCATTTTTATTTTTACAATTCTACAATATTGCACTAAATTAAAATTCACAATTATATTTCTTTACACTAACTACAACTATTTACAATTATTTTATATATATATATACATAAATTTATAAATTTTTTTATGCAAGCAATTATTTTATACACCTTTAATTTATTATTCTTTCGTATTGTTATTCTTTTGTTGTTTTTGTTTTACTCTATT
The DNA here is from genome assembly GCF_002237135.1 of Teleopsis dalmanni. NCBI lineage: Eukaryota > Metazoa > Arthropoda > Insecta > Diptera > Diopsidae > Teleopsis > Teleopsis dalmanni. Next base: position 226,726,147 of record NC_051847.1, on the reverse strand, counting down.
TTGTACTGACGTTTGTTTCTTACTACAGTGCCTAAAAAACTGTGCACGGTTTGTTAGTACCTGAAATTAAATTTAACAAAATCGGATTATAACAAAAACTCAACGTAGGCAAAATTTAAAAATCAAATCAAATTTTTTACAATTTGTATTAATTTTTTCGTGAAAATATTTTATATAATAATTATACTAAATTACTTAACTTTTTAAAAAGTATCTTATAAAATTAACGAATTGTCGTGCATGAAGCTGTCAAGCTGAATGAATGATACCCTAATTTGAAACTAAACTAAGATATTCCACGTGATCGTCCAGTTTAGTCTGTCGTCGCTTAGTCTCACAAGTCGTTATTAATTGGTTTCCTTAAAATATGGACATTATATTGGCTTTATTTAACATACTTCAACTTGTCTTACAGAAAGTGAGGCATCTTCTAAACCTCACATACAGACCGAATATTTATTTATTTGTTTGAACAAAATTTTTAAGTTTATGATAATAAAAAAGTAAAATATGCCAAAAATAATATCTTCAACTTTCCACGTGAAAGCTATTTCGCAACATTTAAAAAACTTTTAAACTACCCAAACATATAACAACACAGCTTTAATCAATAATCAATCAATCCAGGGAGAAAATAATCATAGACTCAAATAAAAAAGTATTAAAATGTTTTGGCAACACGGTGAACAAAAATCAAACAAGCAATATCTGATACCAATTTATCAATTACATATAAACTGTCCTCTTCTTTGCGTTCAATGTACTTTGCTTTATTACGCAGCAGCAATAGTTTATAGTGGGGACCTGAAATTTCAGATTGTACCTTAGAATTTTAGTGTAATACAATGTATAAAATGTATAAATAACGGTAATGATAGTGTTGATCTAGTATGATGCACCACAATAAACTAATGTATATTGTCATTACAATGCATCTTTATGCTAATCCAAGTGTTTTAAGCTAGAACGTCGGTAAGGCTACTAGTATACACACTTCAAGTCCACTTTAAGTCTTTTTAAGCTCCCATATGGTCCATTTAAATAAGTTTTTTACTGAACATAATATTCGTGTTTAGTTGAAAACAAATAATTTTTTTAAATCAAATATTCTTTAATGAACTTTAAATCTTTATCTTATAAGTGCCAGTCTTTTAAAAATTGCAAAAACTAATATTGCATCAGTTCGTTATTATAATATGCTATGTCATGTTAACTACGAGCTTTTTAATAAAATTTTTTTAGCAACTTGGCAGCTCTTAACGAAGAGAAACAAAAGAAAATTGAAAAACAATAAGTTTGTAGAGAGAAAAACAGCTGATAACACATTCCGCCATTATTCGCACGGTACACAATAATTATATCTAACAAAACAAAACTCCAATTAAAAATTGAGAGACAATTAAAAACAAAACCTAGTAGGCTCCCATACAGAATTAATAATGTCAATTGTTTTTACAACATTTTCATTACAAATTTGTTCGTTGTCGTGTTTGGTAGCAATGGTCTTGTATTAAAAATATATTTTATATTGTAAAATTGGACTTCAAAATATTGCAAAATTGCAAGTATTTAAAATTTAATTGAATTCGCAAACGAGAAAGCGGCAATCAACTCAGTTTCAGTGTAAACTAGTAAGATACTGCGTAATATTATTGCTTATACGTACATGCGTGCATACATACATACAGTATAGATATACAACATTAATTGTTTAAAATAACACAAGACAACAACAAATACACAAAGACAAGCCATTTTATTTTGTTATTGATTTAGTTACGCTAACGGATTAACAATACAACAGTATAAAGCAACAAATTCTCAGGTGAGTATCCCATTTACAAAAAAAAACAAATCAAAAATAATTTTAAATAAAAATTAATAATTCAAAATAATAATAATAATGACAAGATGAACCAATTGCTGCGGAATTCGGTAACATCATATGTAGTAACAGCTGACTCCAATACATGAAGTGTGTGTAGTGTGTTCATAATATTTAATTGTGTGTGCAAGTTAAGTTGCAAGCGTCTTTTGTCTTCTGATAAGATTGCGAATAGCCTAAGAGGCCTGATAAATGTTATAACAACAAACTTCAACATCGTCTATAAGGGCTACTTGTGTATGCACTTCAACGCCATGTTTTTAAGCTCCAATATGGTGCACTTTAAAGTTTCTTATACCGCCAACAGAATGTCAATAAGAAAATAACTCTTTCTATATATAATTTCTAACAATTAATCGCTATGATTGGTCTTGATTGACCTAAATATGCCTCACAGCTTCTTCGTTGCCACTAAAAAATTTACGAACAGGTTTTAATATTTCAAAAAATAAATAAATATTTATTTTTATTATTATTTTGAGGCTAGTTAAGTCAGTACACTTGAGCACTTTTACTCTCTATTAACTGCAAGGTTTCTCCATAACCCCTCTCTACGCCTTGACTGGATTGTTGTTTATCACTTCATCAGACTAAGCAATAACTGACCTCAGATCTGCATAACTACCCGTGGAGCCTGTAACCATTCTAAGATTCGATAACGCGGTGTTGGTAAGCCTGTCAGTTATCGTAAATAATTTCAGGGCTCTATGCTTTATGTATTTTTTGATCGGATCAATCTTGAGGTCTCTGAGGATGTCATAAGTCAAAATTTAAAATTTTTACAAATAATATCAATTGCCTTTTAAATATAGAATTTCTGGGTAGAAAAAGATTTTCATGCAAAAAATCAATTCAAATCGTCCACAGATTTAATCAAAAATAGTTGTAGAGGGGGGTCTGTAAAGATGAGTTGCTCCGGAGCAGATAACTAGCCGTATTGGAGTATATTGATTTGTGTATCCATCTTTTTTTAATATCCTAGGTGTTTATCAGCACAACCTGATGACAATATCTGCATACATTAGAAAATAAACTAAATAATATACTAATTATTTCTTAAAAGTCAGCTATATTGCTATTATTTGGGCTTATCTGCTGTGCCAGATACATTTTAACAACATCTAATTGTGTTTAAAGGCAGTTTTATCTATTTTTAGTTATTTGCAGCATTTAGCACATTTAAATGACCCGAAGATATTAAGTTTGATGCAAAATTAACTGCAGGGCGAATGTCTATAGTGTAGTTTTTCAGATCTTGGGTTGTTGTACTGTAAGAGATAAGTTTTCGTATAATATCGTGTTGTAAGCTCATAAGCTTATATAAATGATTACCATAAAAAATATTTCTAGGAATAAAAATATATGTGAATTCATTCTTTTACAATCTTAAAACAATGATATCGGCTTGCATATTTCGTGTGCAAAAATGACTTCACTTCTTAAAAAATCAAAGTCATGTTTTCTTTTGTTTTAGCTTCGCAATGAATTACACAATTCCCAATTCCGATTTTTTAAGTACATCGGGATGTTATGCTTTATATATTCTGTTCTGTTCGTCGATTTACTCGTACTCGTTATTCACAAGCAAAGATTAGCTTTGCGGAATTCAATCGATTTCATTAGAAGCCTCACTCGAAGACATTTGATAAGAAATTTTGAAATATCACTTGGCTTTGTGTTTCAATTACTTCAGATAATATATTGCTCTATATGCTGTAAGGTATATATGTGTATGTATATGTTTATGTTATGATAAAGATTTGCCATAGACATATATATGTATATGTATATTCCTATAAATTTATTAATTAATGTAGCAATGTAGCAAAGTAGCCAGTAGCAATATACAAACCAACAAAATCTCGAGTGCGCCCATAAAATCAGTGGCTAACAGCTTATCATGTCTATGGAGAGAGGGTCCGAGGGAAGAGTAAGATAAAACATTTTTTTTCATAGAAAACCAAAACAATGAATCACAGATAACAACACAATATCGTTGGGAGAGAAGTGGATTGATATTAAATGCGACATGTTTGCACATTGCAAAGCACGTTTCGATTGATTATGAAAGTAAATAGTGCAGAGTGCAAAAAGAACTTAAATAAATAAAATTTCTGCGGCTATATTGCAAAAATGGCTGTGCTCATGTAAAACCATAGATCAATATTTATACTCGCATATGTTAAACATCTGCAAGTTTATACGTCATAGTTTTATTGACGAAACTCATATAATTTTTAGATTACCTTCCTCTGAAAGACCGAAAACTTCTATCTACAAAATTGCACGAACAAAAGCGATTTCCATTTAAAATCCACTTTACGATTACTGACTATTGTTTATTTACTAAAATTTTATTTATAAAATATAACGATAAACAAACAATGCCCCAACAACGTTATCTTTTGTGCTCTTTCTTTTATCCACGACATATTAAAGGAAGGTTCTCACGTTTTGCCTCAATGTGTTTTGGTCTCATCTTCTTCTTCCATTGCTGAAGACGCCAAGAGTTCATTAGTTGTGTTTTCCGACTTTAAATCGTCACTACCCGTCAAGAAGACGATACTGCGTCCCTCATTCGAACAGTAAAAAAAACTTCTTAAGATCGTGAAATGTATCTGTAATTAAGACTCGCGGAAAAGTTGAAGTGCAAAAATAATTCTTAATTAATAAATAAAATTAATTATTTGATATACTGCTGCTGTTGGTTAGTAGCGTCAAGATAAAGTTTTTGTAAAGAAAGTAAAAAATTCATTTAAGTTCAGTTTTTTCCATATCAATTGGAATAAATATTTGCATTTGTTTTCATTAATTTTTTTAAAACAAAATTATGTGGAATTTATTAAAGTGTCGATCGCATATATACATATCTATGGCATAACATATGTACATATATAAATCCCGCTTAATAAGCGTTTTTCGACAATGTGATATCAGTTAATTTTGAGCTTGTTTTGCGCTCCATGTTAGCAGCGGAAAATAGACGAGACATAAGGTGCTCTATAGCGTATAGATTGTTTGCCCTTGGGTAATAAATTAAATGTGTTGAATGAAGTTAAATGTCGACTTGCTTTAATCTTGCTTTATGTTCAAAAACAACAAAAATGTTATGTTTCTCATTTCCTATGATAATTATTGATATAACATCATGCGTTTCAGTTTGTGTTCTATCTTTAGTTATTTGTTCGAAAACGAAAACACTGCCATTTGTAGACACAAGTGTCTTCTTAAACTACAGTTTGCTACACAGCAACTTCCCGTACATAATGATGTGGCCAACTACAGTTTACTATATATATAAAGAGTATATGTATTTTTCTGTGTGTATAAAGAACCAGTAAAACATTTAAAAATAGTTAAATAATGAGATGAATGCAATCTAGAAACATTTTTATACAAATTAATTGAAATATTTATGACGGAATTGTTGTGGATGTGAGAAAACGTTTAACTCCGCCAATGACTGTTTACTTCATCGCTTCATCTTTCGGAACAGTAAAAATAAACATTTCCAACACGTGCTTTTCAATTTATCTAGTAGACTTCTAAAATTGTATGTAAATCATTTAGGTTATTCAGCAAAATTATTTATTATATATTCAGACCCGAATAGAAGAATAATAAAAGACAAGAGTACAATAGTTTTTCAACTATTTTAACTAAACTAGAAATATCTTTTAAAAGTGTAGTTAGATTTTAATTGGACTATTCAATAAAACTCTTAACAATACTTATCATTGACATTTACACTTCAAAAAGTGCTGGTTATATGCACTAAAAAAAACACGAATTAAACATAAGTAAAAAATATTACAATGGAAGCAAACAGATCTGAGGTCAATTATTGCTTAGTCTGATGAAGTGATAAACAATAATCTAGTCAAGGCGCAAAGAGGGGTTTTGAAGAAACCTCGCAGTTAATAGAGACTAAAAGTGCTCAGGTGCACTGACTCAACTAGCCTCAACATAATAATTTTTTAAATTTAAAAATATAGTTTTCGTAATTTTTACTTCTCCAATAAATCCACTTACACATTCATGAAAAGAAATAAAGGATTAGATTACCCATGTCAGATATCCATAAATTACAATTTCTAATTATTTGCATATATTATAATTCGTTAAAGGTAGATCGTGATCCTGACGATGACTCCCAAGGAAAGTCGAAATATAGAATGTATTAAAAAATATTAAACAAAAAATGACCTATTGCTGGATAAAAAAATATATAAAAACCATGGTAAAGGATTAGATGATTTTACTTTTAAAGTTCCTTTGTGTCGGTATTTTTACGTATTAATGTCTTTCGAATTTATGAGGACTCTACTTTAGAGCTATAAACTCTGTTTTGTTTGAGATCTTTCGAAGTGTTTAACTAATAGTTTTCTATTTTCTGCACAGATTTTCTTTTTCTTTGTAAGTTGCGATAAGCGAGTTTTAAGTGTGGAGTGTGGCCAGTATGAACGGTTTATAAAACCGAAACATCTAACATATACTTAAGTGTTTTACTTATTATTTTCAGATACTAGCTTTCGTTGCCTTATATAGTTTTATATAGAAAGATTCTATTTTTTGTTTAAATGACTTATTCGGTATTTATATATCTATATCAGCTGTTCTATTGCTTTGATGGATAACTCACTTGCATGATATACGATTTGTAGTGACATATATCATTGAGACATCCTTTTGATCTTTCTGAAGATGTACATTGTTGATTGCATTAATACCCATAGATTTGGTATTATTTTCATTGATTTTAAAGACTAGTTGTAGAGAGTTTACAGCATTTAGTGTTAGTTTCTTTTACGTTTCATTTTATGCAATGTTAAATGACATTATCCATGTGTGTTAGATGGATTAGTTCGAACGTTTCTGTAGTGTGTAGTTTTATTTCACTATGTGTAAGGTGGTGGTCTTTTTGTACCACCTGACATGATATGTTTCGTAAGAAAGGACTTAACATTATGTCAAGTTTAAATGCATCAAATGTTTACAAACTAATATTTAAACAAAAGATAATTATAGTCGACTTACTACTCTATTATAAACCTATAACAGTTGCATTAAAAGTAAACTAATCTCGGACATACTGCGTTTATTAAAACATAAGAAAGTAAAAATAAAATTAAATGTGAGGTCACTGACCTCTTATTTACATATATTAAAATGTTCGCTAACATTTTTTTGCTAAAAATGTTAACGAATTTGTTTTTACCCTATAAAAATAACGAATTGTTTAATGTATAAATTATTTTTTTATTATAATTTTTTTTTATAATTTAATCTATATTTTCCATAGTCTGATATATATATATTAACATCAATATATTCCATTGATCTTGTTTTATACTGTATTTACAATATTTCCATATCATAAGGTAAGATGTCAAGTAAGGTTAGATTTTGCTGTAATAATAGAAATCAAAGGCTTAAAAACCACCTTGAATCTTTGACAAGACGTAAAATGCTTTTTAGAGGGAGGTCCTGAAGCTGTTCAGAACTCTTAAAGAAGTGAGTCTCTAGGATGTCAAGTTACTTCGCTTACAATTTCATTTAGCTTTATATTCACACCACTTTGAAATTTTGCATATCTGTATATTTACGTATATGTATGTCTCTGATCTATTCTCCAACAATTTATTTTTGTAAAGTGGAATTAATGCAGAATGCAGAATGCTCGTGCACTTAATTATCACTCAAGCTCTTATCCTAGCATATAATTATTTCTGAACTAAAAACCTTATCAGAAATATTTATATGTAGTGTATTTTCTGTTGTTTATTAATTTTTATTAGTTCTTATCAGCTCACTTGACAGTAAGACAGTGACCATAAAGTGCAAAATATTATTTATCTGGCTTTTTCAGTTTAAAATTACATATATAACATATAATATTTCCAACCCAATGTTGATGCCATTACGAATGTCTGATAACGAATGATATATACAATATTTGCCAACAGTAGGGTGCTTTAATTTAAACTGTGGTTTTAATCTGTAAATATAGTTTTAATTAATCATTTATTGCTTAATGCATATGTATTAGATTATGTTAAACATGAAGTGTTATTAGTAAATATTTATAGAGGGTACGAAAGCATTATCGAAAAACAACTTAAGTGACAGTTTTAAAATCAAAATTGTCTTGAATCGTTTCTTATCGTAAACATAACCGTAATAAGCATTTTGGGTGTTAAGTTAATTATTTTATGTCTATAATTAGAATATTTACTATATCAGCAGGCATAAACCGACCTCTACGAAGATTTATAATTAATATTTGCGGAGAACTCCACATCTCAACGTGGAGTTCACCTTTTTTAAATATACATATTATTAAATTTAAATATGTATATTTCTTTACATCTTCATTACCTTATTTCTTACCATCACAGATAGTATCATCAATCGCTATATAATGTAAGTCCAGTTTTGAGTTTCTTCAACAAATCTGTGCACTGATTGCGATTGGGATCTAACGTCACCGCTGTGACGGTGCAGTTTGATAACGTGCTTTAGCAATGAAAAATGTTCTCTATCTGTATATAAACAATGAAGTTCAGAGAAATATCAGTGTTTATTATAGTATTATTTATTAATGAGTTTTAAACCTACATTCATTATAATGTACACTAACTATATATCTCTGATAGCAATGCTTTAACATTGACGAGCCTATTAAGTTTATAAATTTATCTTACTTACAGTTGTGATATAATAAATCCCTTTCCCTGTATATCTTCTATTGTCTCTTTCCATATAATCAAACAGAAATTTTATAATTCAAAAAAATAAATAAATAATGCCGAATGGTCGTATTGATTAAATTTGCCTACGTCAAAGTTTTCTTCCACGTTTTTGTAGTCACCATTGTTTGTGTTTATTTCGGGTAAAATTGATCTCCTTGTCAATGAACCGGGCATAATTCCATGTAATCCTTTGTTTATCTTCTGAAGTCCCAGTTTCGATAAATTTTTTTGTTGATTGTGCATTATTTTTTATTGCTGTCTATCTTATCTGTTTTAAAAATCAAAAATAGCACGACGCTATGGTCTCCTAAAAGAAGTAGCAAAATGCATATTCGCCAGGTTTCCATTGACCAACGTCTAGTCAGGCTCTTCAGTATAAATTCGTGCTCTTAACTTATCGTGTCAATATTTCTTAGTTTGGTAGTTTTAAATGAAAAGCTAAAATTTTAAAGTAAGTTAACAATTTGTAAAATATTAATTGAGAACTTTTTATTTGTTTATTATATGACAAAAATTGATAATTGGAAAATTAGTAATTTTTCTTAAGAAAAGACTTTTTACTTATCAAGCAAAACGATAACAATTCCATTGGATATCTTGAAGTGATTCAGTGATAATGTTCAAAAATATAAAGCTCTTTGGATACTCCAAAAAATAGCTAAATTGAAAAAGCCTTTAAAAAAAATGTATTTTTTAAATATATCTATGTTATTCATAGCATCATAGCATAGGTTCTGCAGTTCGATTCCTAAGATGACTATATATGTCCTATCACTGCTCGGTTACTTAGTTATTTAGTGTCCCTAAAATAGACCGCTACGACTAAAAACCATACTGGAAGTACTAATATTTATTTAAGGATAATAAATGCTACGACTATAAACCATACTAAGGTATTAATATTTATTTAAGGATAATAAATGCTAATAAATACAAATATAAAAAAAAATTAATATATTTAATCTCATCGAGAAATGAGTTCAAATTATTAATTTATGGCCACAGCCATATTGAATTGTTATTGAATTGTTATTTTCAAGTTCAATGTGAGATCGCGTAGTCGTGAAAGTACATATCATCACTTAACTTAATACCTTCGCTGGAAATTTTCACATACATTAAGTAACAATGATTCTACTATCTTATCTTTTATATTTAATTATAGAACTCACAACTTTAGTTGACCCTTACAAAGGATTAAGTCATCACAAATCAATGGAAAACTGTTGCTATGCATAAATATACGTAAGCCCCTCAGGAGTGGTTTAAAAAGTTTATTATGAAAGATATTATAATAGACAGTTTTGTCAACTCTTCAGACAACTTAAGTGAAAATAAGACTGATAAATTTCAAAGACCACTTTCTCGATCTTTTGTATAAATTATAGATAGTTGAAAAATTTTAAATTTATTTATTCAAGTCATTGCTTCCAAGTTTGTCACGCTAAAAAATTCCTGAAACATTTTTATACGCAATATACTTAATATTTATCTAGAAACTTATATATTTCTGTGAGGTTATAAAAATCGAACACATATCCACATTAACATATTAATCCCCACTAATAATTATTCAATCTTTTTTCAGATAATTAAATTATACAGAACTATTACTTTGAACGGAACATTGCTTGTATGACATATCTGCAGTATATGTTGATAATAGATGCATAATCGCTTAAAAGAAATAAAAGAGATAACACCCAGAAACGTTTCAAGACAATCATCTTAAATTCTTCTATAGAAGTTGAAGGTACATCTATACCAACAGCATTATAATGAATGTGACAGAAGGCTATTTTGACGAACATTTCATCCAAATTTATACACATTTAGTCCATAACTATGTGCCGGATTTTTTTACAAGCTTTGAATATACTCCTTGGATATTTTCATTGCTTGGTTCAGTAGTTATAGGCTTAAGCGGTATTTTACCACTACTCATTATACCCACGGAAGAAAAACTAGCCAAAGAAGGCTACAAAGATCGTAAGTACCTACTAACTATTATAACAATGAAAATAAATCATATTCTAATTTAAATATCTTTTTAGCTGCTGAATCGAAGTTCCTAAAGGTATTATTAAGTTTCGCTGTAGGCGGACTACTAGGCGATGTATTTTTGCATTTACTACCAGAGGCATGGGAGGGAGAAAGTTTGAGCTGTATGTTATATTGCAATTATATATATTTATTGAAATAGATTATTGAAAATAGTTTTCTTTTTTCCTGAATAGCTACTTCTGGTCATCACTCATTAAATTCTGGTCTTTGGGTACTTGCGGGTATATTGATATTTACAATTGTTGAAAAAGTATTTTCTGGTTATGCAAATGCAGACGAAGAAAACCCGCAACCAAAATGTGTGGAAATAGCGAATTGCCTTTTGCGTAAAACAGGCGGGAAATTCATTGAGGGCGAAACATCAGAGAAATGCGCTGGTTCCTGTGATATTGAAGACGTGCCAAATGGTTGTTATTTGCGTGAACGTGAACAAAAGCAGAAAGAGCAACCAAAAAAAGTTGCAGGATATTTGAATTTAATGGCTAATTCCATTGACAACTTCACACATGGACTAGCAGTGGCTGGTTCATTTTTGGTGTCCTTTAGGCATGGAGTATTAGCAACTTTTGCTATTTTATGTAAGCAAATTTTATACTTATCAAACCTATATAGGAAGTAATATCATTCCTTTTTCACATTTAAGTGCATGAGATTCCACATGAAGTTGGAGACTTCGCTATTTTACTACGTTCTGGTTTTAATCGCTGGGATGCAGCACGTGCACAACTTCTTACTGCTGGTGCAGGTTTAATGGGTGCTTTGGTAGCCATAGGTGGTTCGGGAGTTACATCCGCTATGGGTAATTACAAAATTTAATTATGAAGCCTTACATTTTTTAGTTTATGTATTTTTCTTTATGTGATCCATTAGAAGCTCGAACTTCTTGGATTATGCCATTTACTGCTGGTGGTTTTCTACACATTGCTTTAGTAACAGTATTACCTGATCTATTAAAGGAAGAGGAACGTAAGGAATCAATAAAGCAACTAGTTGCACTGATATTTGGAATTGGATTGATGGCGCTTATGACCGTATTATTTGAATAAGATAAATTGCTTACAAAAGAAAAAATAACTATAAAAAAATTCAGTGAGTGGTAGTGGTAGTGGGTGATGTTTGTAGAAGATTTATTTTGTAATTGCTGCGCAATGCAAAACCGAAAAGTACAAAGTTCTGTTGTGAAAACACTGAATTTGTAAATTATTGTAAATAATGCAAATTTCTTCGAAATTCAAAATGATATTTGCGATATTATATGTGTATCTCAAGGCTTGTACTAGAAACACTATTTTTGGAGTATATAAAATTCAAATATTAATATGATTATTATATCTTTGATGTATTGTTTAGATTTATTATGATAAAAATAAAAATTTTTCTATATAAAATTTTGTTGTTAAAACATATGTATATATTTATATATGTATTTGTATGTAAATATACATACATATATACAAATAGTTTCAAGATATTGAATAAATTAATTAATAAAAATACTAAGAGTAATATGTATTGTATACTAATAATAATTTGTGATATAAGTAGGAAGAGTTTGTAATGCAAACTTCCTTTAAAAATGATTATATATTAACAAATAATTCATTTTAAATTAAGAAAACATTTAGAATATTAAAATAAAAGAAAATAATGCAATTCTTTGTACATACAAAAATATAACTGTTATTAAAGTAGCATACATTTATTGTGTAAGAATACCTAAAAATAAAATCATACTCTTATCTATATACCATCCTTTCTGGTTATATTATACGTATTATATATATATTCTCACATATCACATGAAAATCTGAAATAAACAAAATGAAAGCTTGCTTAGTTTTGTCGAGTTTAGATTCGTTTTACCTACAAATATTTCGTTTTGTAGTGAATGAAAAGCATTGTTGTTGTTGTAGTCCGGGGATATCTATATAGCAGGATACATGAAAGAAATAAAATACGACTACAAGGTATGCTATGAGGTAGGGATAATTAAGAAGAAGAAAAAGAGGAGTCGTTTGGCATAAGAAATGGCTGTAGATTAAATGGGTTTATCTGAGTCGAAGAAACCAAACCATTTTATTGAGAGCGAGCCAAAGATCAAGACGGCTCAAATTTGTATGTGCATTAGGGCACAATAATTGGGTGACATCATAGTAAGTCAGTCTGTAGTTGGGGCAAACATTGAGAATTAACGTATTGAGGTTTCAAAGATAAGTGCTTTACTGTACGAAGAAAGTGTTTTTCTTTCGACAGAACGCAACGGTGATCTCGAAAAGAACACTAAATCGTTATGGATGGCTGTTAGCTCAGGTTTGATTCGAACTCTCTGATATTAGCTCTATCTCAAAAGATATCAATGATACAGAGAAAGCAATTACGTTAACATATAGGAAGCGTCGATGGCTGCAATGTTAATCTTATAACAAGGAAAAGAGTTTCCATCTGTGTTTATTTATCTGCCGTTCTGCTGAATTATCTATCTGCATTTATGATGTTTATCTGCTCTTATATTTGGGAACTGTATATTTAACTGCCGTTTTGCTATTTATATGCTGTTTTGTGCATTTTTCTGTGTTTCTATCAGTTTATCTCTTTTTCTGTCTATCTACTGCTGTTCTGTCCATTTATCTACTTTAGTATTAGTACCGCTTTTTTGTCTGCTTTCCTCTGTGTGTTTAACTGTGTTACCGTTATTCATACATCTGTTCTCTATATTTATTTGCTTTTCTTTTTGTCTGTCTACCCGTTTTTTGTCTGCTTATCTGCCTTTTGGTCTACTTATAACCTTTTTTTTGATTTTCGGCTCGATATATGCTGTTCTGTGTGACTATCTGCCTTTTTGTCTATGTATCTGCCTTTTTATCTATCTATCTGCCTTTTTTAAAATACTTGCAATATATTACTTGACAAATGGTGATAATATTTGATTTATGTATATTTTTGATTTTACTCGTATCAGATTGGATCTAGACACAGCTGCAATACCAAATTCTGGAAAATCGGAAAAAACTTCTTTATTTGTTAATATATAAAGAATTTCCATAAAAAAAACTGGAATTCAATTTAATTTTGTTATATATTGTAATATCTCTATTAATTTTTATATATAAATTTTATATATAAATTGTTTATGATGTTTGGTATTTCTTTTCTTTTTGGTTTTTTTCCCTAATTGAAATATTTAAATATAAAAACTTATTACATACATATATATACATATATATAGTATACATGTATATAGTACAGAATTAACATAACCAGAATCGGCGGAAATTAAAAAACCATGATTTAGAATAAAAAAACAAATCCTTTTGGCATTGATATGTACTTATATAAATATATAAAAAATAAATAAATATTATTATAATATTAATATTATTCCGAAAATAGTTTTTTTATTCTTTTGTTACTTTTATTTATTTAGTTTTGTGTTTTTCTATAAATTCAAAATTATGCATGAAATTGAAGACCGTACAAAAGAATTCGTGTATTCGTGATTGTATGGCAACACTATTGCTACTTTGTGTGGCAACCATATTTGTATGCTCAAACATTTTGTGTTTTTGTGGAATTTTTGGCGTTACATTGTTCCAGATTTTAATTAAAATAAATAAGAGTGCAGTGTTTGAAAATGATGGTAAAGCGTAAATAATTGTCAATAGATCATAACCATACAGTCTGATATTGCATTTAAGGTGAAAAAAGAGGGCAGGACAAGGTGCCTAGATAAAAAACACGTATACAGTTTCAGGAACTCCTGGTTGGAAGAGCCACAATTTCAAGGTTGGTTGCAAAAAATTAGTGAAGGTGGAACAGATGTGGCTTTTTGTTTATTCTGTAATCAAAAAATAGTTGCTCACAAAAAAGTACTGCTGAGACATATCGGAACGCAAAAACATCAAGAAAATAGTATTGTAAAGGTTTTCGAGAACGACGAGGAAAAGGAAGGCATAGAAGTTCAAGTACAGGATGTCCATGTGAGTACAATTTTAAGCTTCATTCAAGCATTAATACGCAAAAAATCCAGCAATGACACCTAATTCATTAAGAAGCTAAAAACAATTATGTCTTTTTGTTTACTTCGTTCGTTTGTTTCGAAAAAAAAGAATGATTATTTTCAGACCGGCAAAGCAGCAGCTTATTGCACCCAAACCTTGAAGACCGAGAAGGAAATTACGGAATTAGATGGAACGAAAACCAAAATAATACAAATTGGATGTGCTGTAAGTATATTCATGCAACGCCAGCCGTTATTTTAAAATATAAACCAAAAATATGTTCCAAACTTTAGTTTGAGGATCCCCTTTGTGAGTACCACGTGGAAGAATCAGTTATCCCTGTATCGAACTCAACGCAAAGCTCGGCCGTTACTGAACAAATTCCCACCAATGTATCTAGCAACACCGAGCCGCACATTGTAGAAAAGATAAAAGCTGAAACCCGTTATTTTAATGAAATGGCGGAACTAGCCCGCGCCAAACGAAATTATATTGAGTTACAAACAAAAAAAATAAAACTGGAATTGAGATCAATATTTAACAAAAGAGATTAACAAATGCACTTTAAGTCCTAATTAGGTTTTTTATAATTATTTAAATATTATTTTAAATATTTAACAATTTTTTAGCGTAAAATTATGGTAATTTTTAAATACCATTTTCAAAAAGGATTAAGATTGAATTTACCATGTTGTTTAAAATATATAATTTTATTTACTAAAATAGAACTGTACAAATAAACACTTAATAGCATGTAATTTTATTAATTAATTTAATTGAATAGCTACATTTTGTTGCAGCGAATCACTTATAGAATAAGCACCTTGCACTATGGTACCATTTACCTGCGTCATATTATTAAAGCGATCCCGCTCTATTTCATATTTTAATTTCTTCGCTTGAAGCGCAGTTAAATACTTTTGCATACGATAATAACCAGCCTTTTCACGGAAATACTCAGTTTCCATTAGAATTCGTTCCTCATCTAGTTTCTGCAGTCTTTTACTGCTTATGCGAGGTCTGCGATCTTCTTCCTCTGATGCCCCGCCGCTAGATTGAGGCGAAAGTGGGTTTTGTATTGGGATTTCTTGCACTATCTATAATTGTTGATTTATATGTGAAAAAACTGTTTTTCTACTGTTTTCTATTGTTTAAAATTTACATTTCTATCGAAAGCATCTTCAGTGTAGTTTGATTGTTCTACTTCTTCTTCGATAAACTCGTCATAAAGTGATTCATCTTTCTTTGGACCACTGTCATCAATATTTTGAACCACCTGAAACTCTTCATACTTATTCCAGCTGTCATCTATCACATCTTCATCATCACTGGAAAACTACAAAGAAAATAGTTATACAGTCATTTCATTTTCAATTTGTAAGCTACTTAAAAAATACTTCTGAATTAAGACGGCGTTTCTTTGACTTCAAATGTTTAGCAGGTTCGATTGAATGTGATACAATTAAGTGCTTGCTTATTTCGTCTTCATCATCTTTATCAAAAATGGCTTCACACATATTACACTTTATTTTGTTCACATCGTAGTAGCTGGTATACTGCCATATGAGATTCGAGTCCATATTATGTAGAGATTGCTCTAAGTCGTCTTTATATATGCGGCCATTTGCTGCTACACCATGCATTCTATGTAAATGACGTTGAAGGTTACTCGTTCCTTGATAGGACAAATTTTTTTTGCAAATACCGCATCTAACCACATCTTTTCCAACACGCTTACAATATTTCCAAACAATGCTACAAGAATTTGATGATCTTCTGCCCCGCTTTGGTGAATTTTCTTCTTGAAATTCTTCCACTACTAAATTTTCAGTCGACACATTTAGCTCAATATCTCCATTCGCCGCCTTAAATTGTACAAACATTTATTATTATGATATATTCCAATTAATAACATGTTTTAAGGATATATTGCGTACACTATCATTGTCCATTTTGCCTAAAATATTGTGTTTGCGTTGAAGGTGTGTTATGACATTAGCCGTACCGTGAAAACTCATTACTTTACTACATAATTTACAACGTATCATGTGACGGGATAATTTATCGCAATAATTCCAAACATAACTTCCTCCTTTGCGTTCCTTACGTTTTAGCAACGTACTACAATCGGCTTGGTTCAATTCCTCCATTTCCAGATTTGTTTCTTTTGAATCACTGATATTGGCAATAGCTAGATTCGTCTCGTCCATTAGTGCCTAAATTATGAAACTTAATAGAACAATATAATTGCAATATGCAGCTATACTTTTTCAATTTCTTCCGAATGCTTTCTACGTAAGTGTTTTGCTATATTTGTTGTATTGCCGCCGCCGAAATACAGCAAATTTGAGCACAAATTGCAACGGGCGTGTTTACTGTTTACTTTGACGCAGAATTTCCAGACGATGCTATTAATCGGTCGTCCGCGGCGTAAGGTTTCCAGACCATTCTTTAAATACATAAAAAATTTTATATTTTATATATTTCTCTATAGCTTATATAAAAGAACCTACCGTGTCCCTAGTTATATCATGCGTACAAGATAAGTGGCGAGCTAAATTACTAGTCTGTTTTCCCACACAAGCGTTGCACACAATGCATTCAAAAACGTTTGTACCTTTTATAGGCCGAAAGTAATCCCAAACAAAACTTTTACGATTCGCTGTGCTGCTAGAATCTGCTAAATCTGTCACTACTTCAATATCTGCTGAAATACCATCCGTCGTGACTAAAGCAATATATTCCATTTGAATCCGTTTAACGGCAATTGTTTCGTTTATTTACATTAACTTTGTAATTACCTCCTACAATATATAAACAAGTAATCGAAACAGAAAAGTTAAGTAACTGTACCTTTTCTCATGCGGTTATTCTCAAAAATTTAGTAAATGAAGCATCAAAGACAAATTATTTGCAAATACACCATCAATAACCAGTGTTCACAGCAAGCAAGCATATAAAAAATAGTACTAAAAAATACATTCTTTCTGAAGTGCAAAAAAAGTACACAAAATAATTTTGATTTCGATTAATTCTCAATAGCGGAAACTTGGCGTCCAAACATGTTTTTATTGCGTTCACATATATGCGTATCAAGTTAAGCAAGAACTGTAATATTCGTTATGCGGAAATTAAGAGTTGTAATTATACTCTACTCTCTTTCTAGTCTAGTTAACTTACTTGAGATTCAAGTAATTCAAGTAATTAGTAGTAAGCTAATTGGTCTAACGAAGCCACTGGAAACATATTAGGTCTGTTTCACGAGCTACTCGTAGTAACTTTGAGTAACACTGTGTATACACAAATGCGTTCCACCAGAAAATTTTCGAGTAAATGAGAGCATCTGAGCATCATAGAGCGTAACATCCCTATCGAAATTTGAAAATCTACATAGAATTTACTTGTACATTTTATTTCAAGTAAAATTTGTGTTGATATATGAATCAGCTGTTTTGGTTTGAATTTAAATATTTGTATTGGTTATTTGCACGGCACTGGTCTCACCAGACTTTACATAAAGCTTTTCCATGAAAATCTGTGTAAAGAGCGTAATTTGGCACTTTATTTGTGTTACGCTCTCAGTTTGTACTTTACTTGTGTGGTACTTGAGTTTTACTACAAGTAGCTCGTTGAACAGGCCTATTATAACAGATTTTAAGTGTCAAATTACCTATATGGTAAATATAATCAATTTCACATTTTCAAATATTATTTTTTTTGAAAAATTTAATACTATTTTATATTTTTTCGAAAAAGTACTAAAATAGGAACGTTCGTCTTGCTTTAAGAATAGTGTTTGTTTGTTTGTTTGAAAATAAATTACATACTACTAATTAGTAAAATATTTAAGCTTTAAAAAATTAGAAACGTTAAGTTTATCATTTTTTTTTGAGGAATTTAATGCTAATTAAAATTTTTGAGAAAAGTACTAAAATAGGAACGCTCTTCTTGCTTTAAGAACAGTGTTTGTTTATTTAAAAATATTTTACTTACTACTAATTGGTAAAATAATTAAGCTTTAAAAAATTGATGAATTCTTTTCATAGAAACTAAAAATATAAAAAATGAATTGAACTCAGGATAATATACTACACTTTTTGTAGAACGACACGCGAATACTGGTTGTTGTCTGAAACTCGATTATGCGTATAAACAAATGTTGAGCGATTTGTTTATGTTTTGAGGATTGAACTATTATTGTTGCCAATTAATTAATGGAAATATTTCCAGCGTTTGTGACATGAGTTCGGACACAGAAGAACATTTTTCGGTGAAAAAGCGTGTAAGTAAAGTGTGGACATACTTTGATAAAATTAATCAACAAAGGGTCCGATGCCGCATCTGTGAACATGAACAGAATTATCAAGTTTGTATTTATTTATTAGTATAATTGTATGCGTTATTATTTATTATTGTTTTGCCTCCTTAGGGAACAACGGGAAATTTATTACGGCATTTAAAATCCAAGCATAAGATAGACGCAACAGTTAAACTTCCAAATGAAATGTCTACGTTCCTTAAGATAAAGTCGGAAGATATGAATAATGTAAGGCTGAAAATTATACACAGATATAAAATTCCACTTATTATAACATAATGTATTTAGAAAGAAACTGGCAATGAGAAAGATGTTAGAATGACAACTCGCAGTGCTAAAGAAGCGAAAATAAATCTCAGGTCAAACTCTGATGAACTCAATGATAATGATAACATTGATCCATATCCAGAAACAGCAATTGTACGTATTAGTATTTTAAATATGATTTTATGTTATTTTTATTAAGTAATTTCATTTCGCATAGATATTTGAAGGATATATTGAGTCAAATGAAACAAACAATGACGTTAAAAAGAAATTAGATTTTATGGAACAAAATAAAATCGACGATAAAAATGTTAAATATACTATCGAAGAGAAACGTGTGCAAGCAGAAATCGAATATTTTCGTGAAAAAGCTGCATTCTATAGAATGCAAAAAAATTTAGCTGCTTTGAAAGCGAAAAAAATAAAATATGAACTTGAACAATATAATTAACAAAAATATATATATACATTTTTTATTTGTTTAGGCATTAATTTTTGTTTCTGGTACTTAAAAATGTTCCTTTCCATACATACTGTTTTCTACTGCCTTACGGAATTTGCAGTGTCAAAGCACAAGGCTAACCTTTTAAAAGATAAACGAATAAATGAAGTTATCTGAATACATACATCGAAAGAAGTGTACTTAAATATACTTGTTGTACAGTTTTAATTCTAATTAACTTAGTTGCCATGACATTAGAATACTTGAAATATTAACATTAGTTTTTATTTTACATTTAAAATAAAATCATCTAAATATCAACACAAAATTTGGCTGTTTATTTAAATTTAGGAAATAAATGAAGATTTCGAGATCATAAGAGATCCATAATAGAGAAGTAATGGCTACTAATTCGAACAAAGAGGAGTTAAACAACATTATGGAGGAGCCTGATGCAGTTATTGGTGCCTCTGGTGACGATCTTGCACTTGAGCTGGACGCTTATAATAGTGGTACAGTTGACGTGGCGAATAACACTTTTCGGGAACTTTGTAAAACATTGGAATATGAACAAATTAAATTGAGGGAGCTTGAAGCCAGGCGTTGTAGATTACAGGAAGAAGTGGATCTGTTAAAGAAGGAAATTGATGAAGAAAAGCTCTTATATAGTAAGAGCTTGGAAGAATTCAATATTACCCCTATGAATTGCATTGGTGATGCTGCAGGTATGTGTCACACAATAAATAAACTCTCAATTTATAGAATTTATATATTTAGGTGTTTCCAAAGCGTTATGTTCAAGTGAAAAGGAATCCGATAATATTTCTGGTGACGTAGCAGCTTTGGACCTTCAAATATCTGATGCGAGCGGAAAAGACTTTATGATGTCATCAACTGACCTAGCAGACCGTGAAAACTTTCAAGATGAGGAGGAGTGAGCAGTCACTATCACTATTAGCATAATTCGTTTCGTTGACAGTTTTTTGGATTTAGTTTTGAAATTAAAAGTTTACATAAAAAAGTCAAGTTTTATTAATTTAAGTAAAGACTGTTGAATACATAGCAACTTTTCGTTGATTTCACATGAAGAGTTTTGGAGGTGATGTAAAAAAGTAGTTAGTAAAGCCTTGATCAGCTAAAAATAATTTTATATAAATTTTATTTTCTTGTAATTAAAAAATGCATTTACCTGAGCAATTTTTTCGTCTTTTTCATTCAAAACCATAACCTCCATAAGAACTGTTATAAATTTCTCAAAAAATGTTATTAAATGAAGTTCAACGATTGACAATGGTATTGCCAATATATAAACCATGTAACAACGATGTATTTCCTAGAAATAATAATAACGTATCTCAAGCTAAAAATAATTATTAATAATTACCTCTAATAGCTGAACGCATAGATCTTGTTTGCTTAATAGCTTGTAGGATTCAACAACGAATAATTCCAAAATAGATTTCGCCCACCGCAGTGTTGTTCTCGAGTTGTTATTACGACAACAAGATCTGCACTCATCCAGCTCTTTTTCATTTTTGAAATCTACAGCAATAGCTCTTTCAATATCTGCACAGTTAGTTGAGAAGAAATAACCCAGTTTTGTCACGGATCTTAGAAGGCTTAGGGAAATTAAGTCATTGGCATTAATTGGTATATTCCGCATTAAGACCTCAATCATGTCATCAACATAACTCCACTAAAAATAAAATTTAAATATGTGACTAATTACGGGCATGAATTACATGCCAACACTCACGTTGGTGCTATCAATGTTCTCATAAAATTTCACGCAAATAGATAGACATGTCCATATGTCGGTCGTAGCTTCCTCTGAGCTCATATAATGTACATCTTTATATACAGCATCATATATAACGCTATGAATATTAGTGTCCTTTATCTTTGACGGCTCCTTCGATTACAATTACAAAATATACATTAACTTTCATGCGAGTGTTGTTATTCCTTTCACTTACGCTAAACTGCAACAATGCCTTAAATATTTTTAAGCTTATGTGTTTAAAGACGGTCTCAACGCTTTCACGCAGCCTTAGTCCTATTGCAAGGCAAAAATTCATCCAATTCATTTTCATTTTGTTCTCTTGACTGTAACGAAACTAATAACCTTTTCATCAATTTTAAGTTTTAATAAAAATACAATAATTGTATTTTACTTCAATATATCTTAAAAAGCCATTTATAGCACCATATTGAGTTTTCCACACATTCTGTTCTAACTTAGCCTGGTAGTACGAAAAAATTTTATCTTCTACTTCCGGTTCCATGGGTTTATGGGAATTAAGTAATAAGTTTGCGTGACGCACCATTTCTTCATTAGAAATTTTGTGGTAAGTATTGCTTGCCGTAACTTCACATAGCAGAAGTATAAGATAAGTATCAAACTGCAAAGTTGTGAAATATATACATGAATTAAAGAATATAGATATATAAATAAAACGTTCACCTCAAGTTTTTCTTCGGTACTTGTCCAATAATCTCTGGGTTGTTCCGATAGAAACTTAAAGAGTACTCTCAAATTAAGTTCCACGATTTTGACGTACTCTTCAAAGTGCTCCGGAGTTATTGGTATGTCATCGAAGTTTTGTTTGAGCTCTGGTAATAGACTGGCCTTTACCAGTTCTACCACATTCATTTTAAAATGCAGACAGCTCCTTTTTGGAGAACCGGCAAATGTACTGAACAAAATATTTACAAATATTTTATGCGGCACTGCCAGGCAAATATTTTTTTAAAAAGTCAAGTTAATTATTAGGTCTGCTCCACGAGATACTCGTAGTAAAACTCAAGTAAAACACAAGTAAAGTACAGACTGAGAGCGTAACACAAATAAAGTGTCAAATATCGCTCTGTACACAGATTTTCACGGAAAAGCTTTGTGCATAGTCTGGTTAGAACACCAGTGCCGCGCAAATAAACAATACAAACATTTGAATTCAAACCAAAACAGCTGATTCACACATCAACACAAATTTCAATTGAAATAAAATGTACAAGTAAATTCTATGTAGATTTTCAAATTTCGATAGGGCCCAGTAGAAAAAGTGGTCTTCGAAGACATGGTCTTCGAGACGGTCTTCGAGACATGTACACAAAAATTCATTGAAGACATTTGGCTAATTTGTATGAAAGTGTCTTCGAAGACCGTCATACATTTGGATCGATCGGTCTTCATGTATGTATCCATGTCTTGAAGACGTCTTCGATGACGGATCGATCCGTTTTCTACTGGGGGATGTTACGCTCTGTCAGATGCTCTCATATACTCGAAAATTTGCTGGTGGAACGCACTTGTGTGTATACATTGTTATTCAAATTACTACGAGTAGCTCGTGAAACAGACATATTGTGTGATAATAATAACACTTCAAAAGTAGTTCATAGGGGGAATTGCAAATGACAATATGCTACACCATATTTACACTTAACACCTTGAGTACCTTTACTTTGAGTAATTTTTATGAAAATGATATCAAACGAACCATTAAGATTGTGCGCTTTTTATAAAAGCAATAGAATTATTTTTACTAATAGTAAAGAGATAAGTTTGTGCTTTCAAGACTAATACTAAGAGTTTAGTAAGTAAGAGTTTCTTAATTTATCGCTATTACAGATATACTTTTATAACACAATGATCCTAACAAAGAGTACATAAAATAGATATATAATTCATTAGATTATTTGAGACAATAACTATTAAGTTGTCTGTCTATAAGGGTATTAATACTAATACTATAAGGATATTTATTCACTCTGTCTTACAAAGTCATTGCAAGGTGCTCGAATTACACAGATAACGAGAGCTTGTAGGGGTCCTAAACTCATGTATATATGCTTTACAACGAAACAAAAAAAAAAAAATTGCTATGTATGTATTTTGATTTCTGTTGCCTCTTCCGTGGATGTGGTATGCTGGAAAAACAGCTGTTTCATTTTAATGTCGCAATCCTGCAACAGGGGTTTCTCGCACTCTTGGAATTTTAGTATACAATTCTTGCATTTTGTGGACCTTACAATGTCTTTGAAAGACAAAGTGAATACTTATGTTAGTAAACCTCAATTAGCGATAATTGCGCATAGCGATTCAAAAAATGAAAGGGAATAGGATATATAAAATATTTATTTGTAAATATTTATTTATAATATAAGATAAAGAATACTGGTTTGGGATAGAGACGAGTTTGGTCCTGAGAAGAAACTATACTGTGGCGAATTGAAGAGATCTGACTACTTTAATGGGTCACAGTTTTAGATCAATGAGGTTGAAATAAGTGTATAAATTTGGGCAAAAGACTATGCGGGTGACGTCATGGACAACAAATTGTTTAACTCGAGTCTATACCATGACATAGCTTGATTTCAAACATAATACTACTTTTGGCATTACTTGTGTTGATGAAATTTTAAAATCTGTCAATGATTTTTTACCTCGAAACATTCCAAGAAACTAGATCTGTGTGTTAATACCATAACTGTCTACTGTTTGATTTGATCCATTAGTTTAATGTATCATAATATATATAAGTATTTAACACTACATAATTTCTGACGCGATATCTTTTGTAATTTTAAAAGTTTCGACTTTTTTAGTGTAACAACACTTACCCGGCTAGATCGGTGAATGATGTCACAAGTGATTTTTATCGTAAATAATAACACTGCTTTTATTAACAAATTATATAGTTTTAACTAGTATTGAACCACTTGCGTTTAATATGCGTACATTACGATAAATCAAAATTAATATAACAATAAATATAACAAAAAAAATATTTTGTTAAGAAATAAATGGAATTGCATGAAACTTGAATAAGATTGTAACATATTAAACTAATACTTATTCGTATCTTACATAATTTAATTACATTTAACTGTGTTTCTGGATAATTTTGAACTAGAGTTGGGAAGATTATAATTACAATTATTCATAGTAAGTAATAAGTTATTTACTGAACATCCAAATATTTAAACACATGTACATTGATAGGGAGTGAAAACAAAAAAAAATATGACAGAACATTTGTTTTCACTAATAAGTAAGGGACTTTAGTTGTCCTTCTTAATTCTAGTTGATGTCATACGGTAAATTATAGAATCCCTGCCGGGATCCATTGAACCAATAGCATAGCAGATTGCGAGTAATGCAAATCCAAATGTAACCATAAACCACAGGATGATATTGAAGATGACTGGGTAGTCCTGGTTGTAGTATTCTGCCAGATTATATTTGTTCTAAAAATGAATATTTATTAATGAAGAAATCGAATTTGACTATTCAATAAACAATTCCTACGTCAGTATTAGTGACTGCTTCACGTTTAGCGCGGACAACGGTATTTTTGCTTGCAATTGCTACTACCAAAGCTTCGTTGTTGCTTGATTTTTGTGCGGCGGTATTTAGATTTGAAATAGTAGAAGAAATTAATTTGGTAGCTTCAGCCATAGCTTCAGATTTTACACCATGAGCTTTGGCAATTGAATCTAAAGGCAAACGTATAAGTACGAAATTACTTGGTTTTTGCATAGAAGATAAATGTTCCGCAGCGGAATTAATAAGGCCAATTGTCTGTAAAAATTGCTTGTCTGCAGTGTGCAAAGCTGGATTGAGGTACTTCGTATCTTTTACTGTTGAGGTATCAGTGTTTTCTCCAAAGCAAGAATTGTATGCACCCACCTGAGTAAATACAAAATCTAATCATGTGTCTTTAAATACAAAATTAATTGCAATACATACAGCGTCATCAAAGCGATTGAAATCGATATAACAGATTGGTACATTATTTGCTTCTAGATCAGTAGCAAGTAGGTTCAGTGATTCACCACTTTCGTCACCTTGTAATCCATAAGTTTTTGCTTCAGAACTTACTGGTATGCTGTCAACACCTTCTACTAATACGGTTATAACGCCTTTTGCCAAAGTGAATGGATCCTTTATGATTAGACCTGACCATTTCGAAACACCAGTTATAGGATATCCCACTGATGCTGAAAACACCTCGTTGACATATGCGCTCTGTAGAATGTCATTACCTTTAAATGACAAAGACTTCGGACTGCTCAATACGGAAAATTCTCCAGAGGCGCAAGCTGAAAAGAAATATTTTATTTTTAAAACGAATTATGCTGCACAGCTCAGCTGATAAGAAATTTTTGTAACCATTCAACACAAAAAATGGTACCTAATGAAAAAATCAATAAACGTATCTGTACACAATTATTTTCTTTGTTGCACTTGCAATCTCTTTTTAATCCGATTTTATTGAAGTTTATATATGCATTTATAAATTAATAAACTTACCTGCCACTACACACAATGAAAATATTAACAAATTTCGCAGCATTTTTCAGCAATCATATGACAAACGAGAGTAGATGGAAAAGTCGAATGAATGAAATTATATCAAAATAGTTTTGAAGGTATTGGATGGTCACATGACTTAAAGTTTGAATGCTGTTGTGAAGTATTGCTTTCCGAATTTTTTAATTAAAAATTAACGTAATTGTTTTTTTATGTGAATTTAATTTAATTTAAATTTGAAGTTGATAATTAATAGAAAAATATATATTTTTAAATAATAAAAATTGATATGACATGGTATAAATATTTATTTATTATATTGGAATTGTTATCTTAACGTTATTCACCACTTTACAAATGTCAGGAATCGAAAAAAAAATAAATCGTATTCACCTTACAATATTTTGACAACTGTCAATGTACATTGCCAAGCTCGTAATATTTATATTAAAATATAAATAATAAAATTAAATAAAACATTTTTACTGATTTACTGCATTATACGTTGCAATTTTATACAAGTAATTTTATTTATATTGTTCAAAATGTCGATTGAAATTGAATCTGCTGAGTAATTTTTTTCATTCTTAAAAATTTGGAGGGATTTAAAACATTTTTTTATTTCAGCGTAATTCGACTAATTCAACAATTTTTAAAGGAATCGAATTTATTTAAAACCCTACAAACATTGCAGGTATATCCACAATTTGTAATAATTTTTTAGAGTCGCGTTTTTAAGATTGTATTTTTCAGGAGGAAACCGGCGTATCGTTAAATACAGTAGATAGTGTTGAAGGGTTTGTTCAGGACATTACCAATGGTCACTGGGATACAGTACTTCGCGTAACGCAATCATTAAAATTGCCCGATAAAAAACTACTGAATTTGTACGAGCAAATTGTGCTAGAGCTAATTGAATTGCGAGAATTGGGTGCTGCACGTTCTTTGTTGCGACAGACTGAGCCCATGGTAATGTTAAAACAACTGGAGCCAGAACGTTATATACATTTAGGTATTGACATAGTAGTACATAGTTCCTTTTTTAACTATTTAATTTATATGCAATTACTATTTCCATCTAATAGAAAATATGTTGCAACGAGCTTATTTTGACCCGCGTGAAGCATATGCCGAAGGAAGTAGTAAGGAAAAGCGTCGTGCTACAATTGCACAAGAATTAAGCGGTGAAGTACATGTTGTGCCATCATCTCGTTTGTTAGCTCTACTAGGTCAAGCACTCAAGTGGCAACAACATCAAGGTTTACTTCCTCCTGGTACAACGATAGATTTATTCCGTGGTAAAGCGGCTATGAAAGATCAAGAAGAGGAAATGTATCCTACGCAAATGTTTCGGCAAATAAAATTTGGGCAGAAGTCACATGTTGAGTGTGCACAATTCTCACCTGACGGACAATATCTAATAACTGGTAGTGTCGACGGTTTTCTTGAAGTTTGGAATTTTACAACAGGCAAAATACGTAAAGATTTAAAATATCAAGCACAGGATCAATTCATGATGATGGAACAAGCTGTATTGGCTTTATCTTTTTCGCGTGATTCAGAAATGATAGCATCCGGTGCACAAGACGGACAAATCAAAGTGTGGCGTATAATAACTGGACAATGCCTGCGAAAATTTGAAAAAGCCCACACGAAGGGTATTACCTGTTTACAATTCTCCCGAGATAACAGCCAAGTGTTGAGTGCATCTTTTGACTATTCAATACGCCTACATGGTTTAAAGTCGGGGAAAATGCTTAAAGAATTTAGAGGTACACAAATATTTTATATTATGTCTATTAAAAATGCTATAATTAATTGCTTGTTTTCAGGACACATATCATTTGTAAATGAGGTAACATTTACGCCTGATGGACATAATATATTAAGTGCGTCTTCTGATGGAACTGTTAAAATTTGGTCATTAAAAACAACTGAATGCATTTCCACATATAAACCATTAGGAAATGAGCTGGCGGTAAATACCGTACTTATATTGCCAAAGAATCCGGAACATTTTATCGTATGTAATCGTTCCAATACAGTAGTCATAATGAATATGCAAGGACAAATAGTACGCTCATTCTCATCGGGTAAGCGTGAAGGTGGCGCATTTATTTCTGCAACGCTATCACCGAGAGGAGAGTTTATATATTGTGCTGGTGAGGATCAAGTGCTTTATTGTTTTTCAGTCTCCTCCGGCAAATTGGAACGTACATTAAATGTATGTATACTATACTTAAATCTAATGTAGTGTGCGCTTGGTATATAAAAATATGTAATAAATTTGTTTTTAGGTGCATGAAAAAGATGTCATTGGCCTAACGCATCACCCTCATCAAAATCTTTTGGCCACATATAGTGAAGATGGTCTATTAAAGCTATGGAAACCATAAATGAATATCTAAATAATTATACGCAATAAGTTTTTAATTTTAATTATTATTTCATGTCTAATTTATGCGCCACCAGAATTTTGAATTTTTTTTTGAATTTTTGTTTATTTTATACTTAGTATGTAATTTTTAGTTTTTAAGCAATCAATAACGCAGATGCCAGAATGTTCATTCACATTCACATTCACACTCATATTTACATATAGATTTATACTCAATATTGTGACAGTTCAGTTACATATGCAAGTAAATTGATTTTAATTAAAAATTATGCAAAACGCCAAGATGAAATTAGTTTTAGTTGCTTAAATGTAATTGCTGATTCTCATGGATGGATTAAAGGTGTACCTCAACTGAAAGACAGTCGTTGGTTGCAGTGCATTTGAGTTGAGGTTTGAGGTTTGCTTGTATTTTACTGATAATTCAGTTTAGTGCTGCAGAATACTTGGACGGTGCAAGTTTAAAATATGAAAAGCGATCAAATTATTGAGAAGATACGGAACAAATTGCAGGAATCAAATCCTGAGAATCGTTCTGTGATGAAAATATTTCAATTCAACTTTACAGATGAGCATGGCAAGCTTATTAAGAGCGTAGGTATGCTAAATGAATGGATTGAATTCAATATGTTAAGGTCTCTTTGATAAGTAAATACACAAAAGTTGATAAATTTGAATTTCCGCAGTTTTTGATTTTAAAGACTTAAACATATATGAAGGCAGCACTAAAGAACACGATGGTGAAATCACTGTAGCGGATGATGACTTCTATATGGTGGGTAGTAAGCAAACGACATTTGATGAGTTACTTGCCAAAGTGAGTTTGATTATTAATGAAACTGCATTTATTTCGTAAAGTATAAAAGTCTCATTAATTACAGAATAAAGCTCAAATACAGGGTGATACTGAAGCCATCAACAAAATGCTAGAAAAATTTCGTTTGAATACCAAAAACTAAAAATTAGTGGAGCTTTCTTCATAACATACAATAACGAGAGATAAGCACTTTGAATTTTCATGCATTTGCTGGTTGATATATTAGTGATTATTATTATAGATTTCCGCTTTGAATTACACATAAATTCAATACTTGCACAGCATTTTTGTTATATAATTTATAAAAATCATATACAATTAAAATTATAGCTTTAATAGCTGAGAAGTAGAAATGAAAAAATATTGTATTACTTTAATTACTTATTTAATAAGTTTAGATAAGGTTAATCTGGATGGTCATAAGTCACGCATAGATCTATTGTTAATTACATAGAGTAAGAAGTTTTCAGATAAAATAATGCATCTGACTGTACTGTTGCTTACCATTCAATCATATCATGATGTATTAAATGAATAGCCATTTTTTTAGTTCTTTGCTTCATTTTAGGGGGTGAGCATTCAATTCCCTCTAGACATACCCTTCATCATGTGCTTGGGTATGGTTCATATGAATTTTAAAGTATTTAGTTAAGCATGAGTACAAGTACAAGTTATTGAAAGGAATCTAGAAAATATTAATATACTATTCGTAATATTCGTAAATCACAACATTTTAATCGTCAGTCCATGTAACATTTGAGTTACTTAAGTATCGGTTTATTTTGGTCCTAAAGTTATATAAAAAAATGGAAGTTTTATTCTCCACCAGAAGGTTTCTTACTTAAATTTAAAGTTAATTCAATTAGCTTAAGCACAAATGTCAAACAACATACTTGGCTCCAAATTCAGTTGGCTCAAAGAATGAGTTGACCAACATATGGCACTTAGTGGTGTAGAAAAGCTGGTGGCTCTAATCCAATTATCTCTGTACACTCAACATTGAACCAATTTCTTTCTAAGGAGCTGGATTTTGGTGTAGAGCCACTCAAAAGCGAACTACATAAAACTGTAGCTCTACATTACATCACCACGAAATATACGAGGGCGATTTGATAAGTCAGTGACTTTTTGAATTTTCTGCTCAGTTACTCCAAATGCAACAGTACTGCTGTTAGCTGTAATCTACCAGTGGGCAACTTTCTAATTTTGAGCAAGCTACGTCATTCAGTTGGTGTTTGATAGCCGTTCAAAGCAGACAACCTTGTGAATTTTTACGAAAATGGAACAAAGTGTATTTCGTGTGCTGATTAAGCATTACTGGCCAAAATCCACGAATTGAGATACGAACTGTTACCCCATCCAGCATATTCTCCAGATTTAGCCTAGCCCCCTGCGACTATTTTCTGTTTCCAAACCTAAAGAAATGGCTGGGCGGTAAGAGATTTCAGTCGAAGGAAGAAGTCATTACCGAAACAAACGCGTATTTTGAGAGCTTTGAGAAAACCTATTATTTGGAGGGAATAAGAAAATTAGAAAAACGCTGGATTATATGTATCGAGCTAAAAGGCGATTATGTAAAAAAATAAAATGTTTACCTACCTTAACTTTTAAGTTCTTACCATTTGTTAGAGATATTGTTTCGAATGTGGCGCAGTACTTCAGGATCTCAGGACCCGAAGCATAGTCTCATAATGAAAACAAACAATATTTCCATAAATTTTTATGTTTTATTTTTGTGTTAGTTTTAAAACAGAAATTATAGTTACAATGGCTTGAAATTAATCTAATCAACATTTCATATATGCAAATAATAATTTCAATTTTTTTCAAAACATTTGTAGTTAATTGTTGTGATCTAAAATTAATTGTTAACAACTTCCATGAAGTAGAGGAGGAAATAATATTTTTAGAATTAGTTTTAAAACAAAAAACGTTCAAAGTGTTCAATTAATACATAATATAATATTTATATATTCTTAAATATTTTTAAATAATATTCAAATTGTTTTAAAATAAAATAGAATTATTAATTTTTTCTTATTGTTATTAATATTTAATGTTAACATGAAATTATTTTTGTAGGTGTTTTTAGTACATTTTAGTTAAATATATTTTTAAATTTAATGCAATTTTAATGTTTTATTTATTTTAATTTTAATATTTATATTTTTTAATTTAGCATGCTTTTGTTTTGAGCGTTCCTTAATTACATATATAACGCGTTCTTTGTTTTACTTTGTTTTTTACTTAAATATATTTTTTCGTACTGCTTTGATTTTTTGCTGAATTCATCTTGGCTTTTAATGTATATATATATTTTTAATTATTATTTATTGCTAAAACACAAATTTCACGTTTAACATCAACAAAACAATTTACATACTAATTTTTAGTTATTTTTTTTTTAGTATTATTACTTTAATTTTTTTATTTATTTTTACGGTTTTTAATAAAATTTTATAACAACAATTTCAATTTATTTATTTTGGTAACACCTACTTTTAAATTTAATTTTAATTATTTGTTTTTTTTTTCAATAATTTTAGTATAATTTTATTTAATTTCATTTTTTAATTGCAAAATGTACGTGCGCTATGAAACCAATAATTTTATTTAATTAAATTTTTATTCTTTTAAAATTATTTTTCGGTTTGAATGCTTTAATTTAAAAAATCAAGAAATCAAATAAAAAAATATACAATATATATATACTAAACTGGTTAAAAGAATGCTCATTAAATACATACATACAAATAAATTTAGTGTCGATATATAACATATATATCAACCGTTTTGCATTTTAAAATATTTTCCTTTGTTTTCCTTTTTGACTTTTTCTTCTTTATAATTTGTTAATACGTGCCTTGATTTTGTTTATTCTTATTTTTATTTAAATTTAATTTAATTTAAAAATTTGTTTTGCTACCAACATTTATTTGCCTTTATGTTTAACTTTAGTTTATTAACTCATTTTTATTTTGTTTATTTTGTTTATTTTGTTTATGTACGTGTCGTTTTAATTAACACTTAACATTATCTTATCTTTATATATAAATTATGTATAAATCCTTTTTAATCAATATTATAATCATTTATAATTCTCTGGTGTCTTAATTACTTTGTGGGAGATTGAAGCAGAAATATCACTGGCCTTATTTATATGTGTATATAATCACACACTTCAAATTATTATGTTAGGTTAGGTTGTAAAGGCTAGAAATTCTAGAAAGAAATCCTAGAAATCTACTTAGAGTTTTCGCCCATTGTGCATAAATCCAACGTATTGAAGTAGATGTGCTTTAAATCACCTGGAACTTTTTATAATACTTGAAATAATCTTTAAAGATCAAAAAAGTAAGTCCCTAAGTTAGGTTAAGTTGAATTGACGGCCTCGCACACGAAAGCCCACATCAAACGTATTAAAGTAGATGTGCTTTAAAGATGTACTTGATGTTACGATTGAGTTTGCTTTAAGAATGAATGTTTATGCTTCAGCCAGAAAAAATGGCATCTTTCTGGAATCTGGAACTATTAATATCACTAATTGACGTTAGTGGAAAAGACTGACACATCTAGTACAGAATACATCCAAACCGACATAAGGTTATTATCAGAAATTAAGTAATGAATCGATTTGTCGTAAGAAATGTTTAGGGAATAGCAGATCTTAGAGAACTTATCATCGTGAATGTAATCATGCTACGGAACACTTTATGTGGCCTTTTACAATAATAAAGGATCTCAAATAATTCAAGTAATGCCCGCGCAGAAATCAACTGAAATAAAATGCATGGCGGGTGCTGTATAGAATGCTCTTGGGGTAGATTGAACTTGAAGGTCCTGTGCACACCAGTGGCAAAACCGATTTGTGTTGCCACTTTACTGTTTGATAACCGGTACATATTAGTGACAAAAAACATATTAGAGTGTCGCCATTCTACCACTTGAGAGGGGAAAAATATATGTAACTGCACACAACTGTGTCTCTGGTTAGTGTATAGACTGCTCAATAAGATCTAATGTATATCATAACCATTTAAGCAACACAGTGGCGGCACCAAACTTTTTGTCGCTAATTTGCACCGGGTCTGAGCGTTGTAAATATATGCAACTGCATGCAGTTGAACTGTCGGTTGGTGTAGTCTCTCCAATATGACCTAATGCATCTAATAAGAGTTTAAGCGGCAATATGACGACACCGTTTGTTTATTGCTGGAAATTTGTCCCAGGCCTAATGTATCTAATAATAATTTAAGCGGCAAAATGGCGACACTGATTTTTATTGCTGGAAATTTGTCCCAGGCCTAATGTATCTAATAATAATTTAAGCGACACTGATTTTTAATGCTGGAAGTTTGCTCTGGGCCTGGGTGGCAGTTGTGTTCTTCGCGGGACATTAGTTATTGAGTGTGAATATTTACATATAGACGAAGCCAAGTGAAGGAAATGTAGGAGTATGCATTGCTAGCATTGCTAGGGAGTATGTACCCTAATGTTAGCTTTGAATCCATATATTTCAAAAGTTCGAAAATTAATTTCCGTTTATAGATTTAGTTCTATAGATTTTTACGAGTAATCATTTCTAGAATTCAATTCTTTGACTTTTTAAACATTTCCGCGGAATTGCATATACATTTATTGTTTTAGTTTGTTTTTGTTTTTAGTTTGTTAGCAATTATTTTAATATCATTCTTATCTGCTTTAATGTTGAGTTTACTTGAGTTTACTTGAGTTTTAAGATCCATTTTTTAATATAATATTTTAATAAATTGATTTAAACTTTATAACTAACTTCAATATAGCTTTTTAAATTTGGAAGATGCTTTTTTGATAGTCACTAATTGTGTATATATTTTTATTTTTTCGTAATTGGTTTAGAGTGTATAAGGTTTTTGCTTTAATTTAGAATTTCTTGTATTATTTTTAATTATATGTATTTTTATTGGAATTTTTATATTTTTATTTAATTGGTTTCCATTTAGTTTTTTGAGCATATTTAGAATAATTGTGAGTTATGGTTTCACAAAATGTTCGCATTTGTAAAAAAATGTGTAAATAAAATTTTGTTAAATTTTTTATTTTAGTTCATTTCTTATTGTATTGGTTTTTCTCATTCGTTTTATTATTTATTATATAATATGTATATATATTTTTTTTAATATTGTTTCATTATAATTTCTATTTTACCTAAATATATAATATTATTCGTATCAAATATAAAAATCAACAACTTTTTTCCATTTTGCAATGAAGTCATTTTTTTTTTTTTTGGTTTTATGCGTATTAAAAATGTATAATGTTTAATTATTTTTATTATTTTATTATTTATTATATATTATTTATAATAACGATTCTTCACTGACTGAATTTTATAAGTGCTTTATTTTATGTTACTTTCACTTTGTTTTCATATATATAATATTTTGTTATATTTAGTTTTTTCTTTGTTTTGCAATTTTTGTCTACTTTCTTTGTTAACTCTTGAAATACATTTCCCAAATATTATTTCCCAAAAATAATATTTCACATATATTTATGTATTGTGTATAACCTCTCTATACCTATAATTCCTAAAAATTGCAGTTTTAAAATTTTTATTTTCATTTTCATTTTATGCTCGTTTAATGCTTACAATTTATTTATCATATAAATTAATTTACCTTAAAAACATATAATATTTATGTTTATTAAGATGTATGCTAAATTTTGAAAAAATCCTCTCACACCTTAACCCGCCCAGCTGCAATTCCTTGTTTCAATTTTTATTTTTATTTTTATTTTTATTTTTATTATATATATTTTTATTTAATATTTAAAATCTCCTTTCAATATTAAATATATATTTATTTTTGTTTATTATTTGTGCAGTTTTTTATGTTAGGAAGTTTCTATTATATTCTTGATTTGTTTTTAATATTAAAATCATATTTGAATATTTTTTTATTTTTTATTTACTAATTTAACTACAATAACGCATGCGAACGGTTTGGTTTTCTTCTTTCGTCAGCAGTGTTAACGTGTCGTTAAACATTTTCCAGATGATGATTGATATTTTCCATGTTTTCCTCATCACACAGATCGTTTATAAAAATTTCACGTTGCACATCATCGTCGTCGTCATCTAAGTCATCGTCATCTTCTCCATTCAGCAT
This sequence comes from Teleopsis dalmanni, assembly GCF_002237135.1. NCBI lineage: Eukaryota > Metazoa > Arthropoda > Insecta > Diptera > Diopsidae > Teleopsis > Teleopsis dalmanni. The sequence goes on along the minus strand of NC_051847.1, from coordinate 226,690,741 downwards.
AAGACCACCGCCAATGTCTACACCGGCAATGCATATATGCGGCGGTGGTGGTACGCTGGTTGGCGGTAATGGAGCTGGGGGTATTATAAGGTTTCCGCTGTTGATGCCATGCAAGCTGCCGGACATGCTGCCACCGGCTTGTAAATGACGACGACTAGAACTTAAACCTACTAGGAGAGATGAGTTTATTAAAACTTGCGATCAATCATAGACTATAACAAGTCCATTATATTGAAAACAAAGCAGCTACTATAATAAAATTAAAAAAAAAAATATCACTTAAAACAAGAATAAATTTAATTAATCTATTTGGACAATTATTATTATTAATTATATTATTATATTATATTATATACAATATATTATATTATTATAATTATAATGATTATAATAACAATTATATTATTATTATTGTTATTAATTTTAAGCATTACTGATTTATAAGAAAACTCCACCTAAGTTAATGCTATATATGATATAAAAATATATATACTGTACTAGAGGTGGAGCACTATCGATAGCACTATCAACACTACCTCCATCGATGATAGTGCTAGACTATCGATGGTAGTCGATGGTTTGGAAAAAAACTATCGCTCACTATCGATGGTGCTGACTATCGATAGTTCTCCACCTTCTTAATGTACATTATTTTCTTAAAAGTGGTGCATAATTATTTTTTATAATTATTTTTTTATTTTTTTTATTTGAATTCTTTATTTGTAATAATACTACAGTGACAACAGAGCACATTATATATATAATAATTATAATTATATAACTTTTATATAACTTTTATAATTATAAAATGTTTTAAAAAATCTATTGTAAGACATAAAACTTATAATATATTTATAATATATATATATATATATATATATATTACATATATAGAATATTTACGAAAACTATCGACTAGGTTTAACTATCGACCAAGTAAACAAAAAGTAATAATAAGACTGCGTTTGGTCAATGTGTGGATATATTTTAATGAAAGGTAATATCAATATGACGTCACCAAAATTTATAATTATAAATTAGTTATAATTTACTACGTTATTTATAAATACCTTATATTGAAATAAAAAAGGATGACGGATAAATTAAATTAGAATTGTTTAAAAACTGAAAAGAAAAAAATTTAAGAAATTAAAATTATTATGTACATTTAAATAGTTTAAAGTGAATTAAAAACGAATTGACAATAACTAAAATACGCTAACTGAGATACATTTCCATCTTACAAATTTAGCAGTATTAACAAACTATCTTCTGTATAGAATATGGACTCAATTGTTTTAATCAGAAAGTTAGTAAGCTTAGTTTGTGTTTCGTTTTTGTTGGTTGAGCTATACTTAAAAGTCTGGAATTATTGTTCTAGTCATCAAATAAAAATCTTGTAGAAATCGAAAGTTTTTGAAAAATGCATAAAATAATTTTGGGTATTTTTAGTTATTGAAAGTAGTGAAGAATGTTTGACTAGAGATCGCCTTTATTCTTCTTATTAAAAATTCATACTGTTTAGGAAGTATGGTCCTCAGGGACCTCAAGATTGATTCCAACAAAAAATACATAAACGATAGAGCCCTGAAATTATTTGCGACAACTGACAGGCTTACCAACACCGCGTTATCGAATCTCAGAATGGTTACAGGCTTCTCGGGGAGGTATGCAGATCTGAGGTCAATTATTGCTTAGTCTGATGAAGTGTTAAACAATAATCTAATCCAGTCAAGGCGTAGAGTGGTGATATGAAGAAACCTCGCAGTTAATAGAGAGTAAAAGTGCTCAAGTGCACTCCCTCAACTAGCCTCAACATAATAATTAAAATTTCTTAATCCTTATTTTGAATGAACATTATATGTTCTCAAAACATACTGCATTAATTGTATTGATGTGAGGGACATATAAGATCTACAGTTAATTTTTAACATATTGTCATTTTCTTATTCTTAGACATTAAAATATGAAATTAAATGGTTATACCTAACATACTTAAAAATAATAAAAGGGATAATCAATTAAAAAAAAATATATATATATATATAATATTATTAAATTCTTTACCCGTTGCACTTGTTTGTGAATCGAAGCGTGTATTCCGATGCAATCCCAATTGTCTGATATGATTTCTACGTTTTCTTCTGGATTGACAAAGTGTGCATAGGAGACAAATTAGGAACGAGCCGCCGACTAGTGCTATTATAATTAGTACGCCGTGATCCTCCTCGGGCGCTTCCGTGATACCTTTAACATATATCGACGAAGATCGTAGTTCAAATATTTGGCGATTCCGTTTCCGTGGAAGAAAAAACGTTCACAATAAAATAAATAAAAAACAGAATAGAATTATTAAGAGAATTTCATTTTTCATATATATTATAATAATAATGCGCATATATGATACATATATATGTTCATATATTCGACTATTTTCAAGTTCATATATGTAAAGACATTTTTTTATTAATTATGAAACTATTTAGAATGAAGTCGAGTAATTAACTTTTTTCAGTTATAATAAATAAAATTTTTTTTTTATATATATAGTTATATATATAATCAGTATTAATGTGATACTGTGATATTGTGATCTTGTGATGCTGTGATGTTGTGTTGCTAAAAATCAAACAGCTCTGTTATGTTTAGTGCATTGAATGCATCCTGTGGTGTGGTTTTGGTGTTTCAGAACATTTCTTTAGAAACATATTTTAAATTTCACGGATATTAAACTTTTTTTTTAAGGTATTTTAAGGGTGCAAATATTATTTTTATTATAATTTAATCTGTTTAAGTGAAGTGCGGTACTCGTATGTTTCCAAAATCGATAAATCGTCCGATGTAAACTGTTTTATCACGACATTCATTTGAACAGATTAAATATTTATTTTTTAATAAAAGTGCTTCATCTAAACCTAATAAGTGCTTTAAAATTATTCAATTTAGTGCTTCATGCCCTACATAAGCATTATGTGATTGATCAAATAATGTATACAAAAATGGATATATATACTAAAGGTTATGTGAAAAATAACGAAATAAAGATTATTAAAAAAATAAATATAATATTACTTATGCCATAAGAGTTCTTTTTAAAACTGTTACTAGTTTAAACATTAAAGATAAAAATTAAATAAACCAAATAATTTTATATAGAAATTACTATATATAGTATAATAATATTTCAAAGTAGTTTTGATATAAATTATAATATAACTGAGCCTATGTAGATAGTCACAAATGATGTCTATAAGACTTTTTCAAAATTAATTGATGAAAGTATACATTTAAATTAACAGTAATATTGTATATGACTACAATATACCTATAGTCTTTAAATAAATCATTATGTATATACTAAAAAAAAAGTAAAAAGTAAAATTAATTACTGTTCGATATGTACGTAATTGAAGTACTTGTGTGAAGTACTAGGAGTGAAAGCTTCGAAAACCTTATCTATCAAATAGATCAAATTTTTTATGTAGGTAAATAATTTATATTAACAAATTAATCGATTAAGCTAAATTTTCGTAACTTTTACTTGCCAAGCAAGTCTTTAACTGAAACCAACCTATAGTCTGTATAAAAATCTCTTTTGGAATTTGTATTAGCACACTACACCTACTATGGAATGACTTCTGTATTTGCTTATTTTTATTATATATATTAAAATATTGTAGATTTACAGCTCAATACCTCAAGAACTGAGCTATATAGACATGTATAAGACAATGGAATGAATTGCAACTCCTTACTAGAAAAATGAAGATTCTCTTTCAGTTGATCCGAAGAGATCTCAGTTTTATATTGGGTTAACTGATAGATCACTCTTAGTTAGAAACCACTTAGTGATTAAATATGCAAGAATATATCAGGAATCGACTGACTGATAGATTCGTTTTCATCTTTATAAGGGCGTCTCATGTACAATTTTCTTATTGGAATCTACCCACTTTAAGTTATTGGTACCACGTTAATACTTCAGTAAACCAGATCAACAAATTTATATAGAATTATAATGAGTAAATAGGCTTAAGTGAATCCATAAATTTAATAACCTAACTTAATATATACTTGAGACTTCTGATTGTTATTTCTATGGCATTCCTTCGTTCCATCGTGCCTCTGTTTTTATAATAAAATGGCATAAATATTTTATTGCAATATCAAATATTTCTTCTTGATTTCATATTGATAACTGAGCTTCAATAATAAAATAATAAATATGTGCTGAACTAAACTACAGAAATAAAGATTTAATATTAATTAAATTGAAAAACTTGTTAATTTTCTAACTACGAGCAAAAATGAATATGCGTAGTAGCAGATGAAGTTCTTTATCTAACATTCCGCAATGAGTCCTACAGCTATAATAATGTTTCATTTCAGAACCAAGCAAATTTAATAGCTACTAATTAAATTAACTAAATTAACTAAATGAACTAAATTAACTAAATATTAATAAATAACAAAGCCGTGGTTAAAAGATGAGGGATGACCAACTAAGTATATATCGATGATTCGATTGCTTAAACACGTTTAGGTCCTGAACTTTGTTAAAAACGTACGTATTTCAAACAAGAAATTAAGGTGAGTGCCTGATTGTTTGCTGAATGGATGGAGGTCTGTCCTGCAAATAATGTATGACGTGGGGTTCAGTGTTCAGTGTTGAGTGTTGAGTGTTGAGTATGTGTGAGTAGTTGAGTAAGTGACTGATTTGTTTAGTGACTGACCATGTAAGTGGGTGAAGGGTGAAGGGTGAAGTGTCAAGCGTGTTGGGAATGTTTCATTTAATAAACTAATTTTATATTTAAAGTGATAATATGCTTTAAAGTGATAATATTTATAGACTCACGTGTTTCTTTAAACGTATGAAATACGTTTTATGTTTAGATTAGAAGATTTTAGTTGCGAAATACAAATTCTTAACAATTCTATGTAGTCACTTTACTGCTAAAATGTAATTCCTCTGTGTGTACTAATTGGTTTAGCAATATCTGGCATATAACATATAGTTATGCAGTGAATTTTTATTATGAAATTACTTAATTAGTTTCTTAATTAATTAATTTAATTATTACTAGATGGTTTTAATTGTTTAAAATATATATATTTTTTTTATTAGTTTTTGCCCAAAAACGAGCTCAATTAAATCTCAAAGTTGCCATTGCTAAACCAATTAATTGTATTAATGTCGGCAAGTATGGAATATTTCCGTCACCTGAATGAGGCAGGTGTGAGGGCATTTTAGAAAATAAACACAAAGAAAATATAGAATTCAACATTCATACAAGTTTAAAAACGAAATAAATAGAAGAGAAAAGAGAGAAGAAGAGAAGAAGAAAAGTAAAATTTACTAATAAAGTCATGAGTAAGAATGAGATAGAGTTAAGTAGTGAGCGAAGTTAAATAGCGGGAATTCACATAGTTTTTTTTGCTAATACCTTATTGAAGTAGGTGCCCTACTGGGTTAAATTAAAAAATAATTTTACACACATACATATAGAATACGTAGAGAGTTTAAATAATTTACAGGGATTTAAATAATATGAAAGTTCCTAATTAACAAACTTACTACAAAACATTGTCATATGGTTAAGTTAAGTATTTTATGTACATTTCAGATTTATAAATTAGTACATTTATATATGTATAGTAAATTGCATTTACAAAATTAAAAAATGTTTATTTGGTGCAGTTTTTAATCAAAAAGATTTTATAATAATTTAGAAAATTTTATTTAAATTTAATATTTAATTATTTATATTAACCATATTTCGGTATTTATCCGGAACACACTGTATTAATATAACTTTGTAGTTACTGTGTTAAATATAGAAATCGAAGAGATGTTTTGCCACGGGACCAGGTTGCTGAATGGCTTCCCAATGTGCAAAACTCCATGCAGCATTTATAATATTATAAGTTTTATATTTCTATAGAAATTCTAAAATTTGAATTTTTTGAGATGTTAAGAAGTTGTCGTATGTTAAGAATTTTGAATCATCTATTTTAAGATTTACATATATATAAAGAAAAAAGTAGTTCCCAAAAACTTTTCTACTTTTCAGATTTGTTGATCGCTTAGTAAATCCAAGTGATTTTTTTTTAAATTTATAAGAAAGTCGATGTCGAAAGCGTTGCCACACTTTTGATAATAAGACTAACATATATACACTCAAATTAAGACAAATTGTTGGCAAATGGAAATTTTTTGGTTTCCTTCACGCTCCATACAGTCTATATGTTCTACGGAAATATGGTTAATAATAATTATCAAAATGAAATCTTTTTTATTTCAAATTGGAATTAATTACTTTATGTTGATATGGTACATAATTTTTGGTCGATATAAAATATAAGAAGTAATTCTTTGAAAAATATTTAAATATATTATATAATATATAAATTGAATATAAGGTGCAATTAATTAATAATAAAGTTATTAGTCACTAAGTTAAAATTATGTTAACGATGTAAACTGTATTTTATTATATTATATATTAAAAACAGAATTGAACATATATACAAAGAACTATATTATTATAAATTTTTTTAGGGGTCTTGAAATTTTTTTTATATATTTAAATATTAAATTCTAAATAATTAATTTTTAATATTATTAAATTTAATGATTTAAAAATATTTTACTAAAATTGTTGATGAGTTAATATATAATTATTAACTAATATTCTTTTATAGTGTAATGTAATTAACTTTAAATTTACACCGTTAACACTGAAACTATTTAATTATATCAATAATTTATTAATTAATATTTTTATTATATAAAATAGGAGTATATTTTAGTACAAATATTAGTATTTATAGTATTTTTGAATGTGTTCGTCGGGTTCAAGTTTTTTTCAATGAAACCAATATACAATGAAATGAAATTTATAAAATAAAATTATATAAAATTATATAGTAAAACAAATAATAGTAATTTAAGTTGACATAAAATATTTCAGACAATTTTTTGTTATATATAAAGTTATTTAATTTATTTTTTTTTTTTAATAAAATATTTTTATTGCCAACATATAAGTAAATAAAATTATATATATATAACAAACCAAAAAAAATGTCAAATTGTTTTGTTAATTTTGTACGATCTAAAATTTGAAACAAAACAATTATAATTATATTTTTAATAAGTAATATTTAATTGATAATCCGTTAATTTCCATTTGAAATTTGTAATAAAAATTATTATTATTTTTGGAAAATCAACTGAAATTATAAACTACGAAACTTAAAGTTAATTAAAAAAACTTTAACAAAAGAAAATGAACTGAACCGTTCGACTCACTCACGACTCACAGTGCATTTCGTCCGAATCATCACCAGGACCACAATTTTTAATGCCATCGCAACGTAATTTATCTGAAATACAGTATCCAACTTCACATTGAAAGTGGAATGTTGATTCGCAAAGTAATCCAATAGATGGAGGTCCTGGACCAGAATCTTGGATTTCAGTCCATACAATACGGAAGCCCTGTAAAGGATATAGAACATATAACATATAAAAATACAATTGTATTGGTTCTAATCTCAACTTTTTAAGAATGAATAATTCAAGTTAATGGAAAATCAGATTTCTGGAATTATAATTTATTTGATGTTATTATATTCTCTATGAAAAATTCATTTATAGACTGTCGTAGACTAGAAACTTGTTAAGAAAAAGATAATGAATACATTTTTTATTCTAATACTTCAAAAAAAACCATAATATATAATAATATAATTATTATATTCTGTTTATATATAAAAGTAATAAAATAGATTGAATTTTGAATGAAGGCACTTCATCCAGTTAAGCTTTCACGCAAAATGTTACTAATTTCATTATGCATCGCTTAGCTGAAAACTTCCGTTTGGGTTTTAAATATCGAAATGATTAAAATGCAGACTGCCATGTCAACGTAGCAGTCCGTGAGCGGAAGCAACTGCCGCTTTAGGCATTTTAATGCGGAAATGCGCAGCCAATAATGGTTTGTACTCGTAAATGCTTTGCCCACATTTGCATTTGGTGATTCTGGGCAGATGTGAGCAGTTGTGTGCAAATATCGCTTGCCGATGTAAGAGTTCTACAATGGAAAACAGCAACGGAAAATTTTACCGCACAAATTGACAGCAAACCATGTACGAAACAATTGGCGTTTTACGTGAATTTGACTTCTGGTTGCCATTGTTTGTTGTTTACTACTAACCACACATACGCGCTAAATACTAAATACTAAACAGCCTCGTATTGCAGATGCATTTCTGCATACATACTGACAACTACTGAAATCGCAAACTAAAGCTAGAGATAAGAGTTTTTACTCACCGGTGCACCAACGGTTTTATCGCTGGTTGTGAAACTTATACGTGCAGTTTGTCCTGTGGATATGTAGTGCCATGGTTCCGCTGGTGGTTTTTCACCACACAATTCCAATGGTGGTTGATCTGAATCGACATTTACCCATAAACGTAAAACAGCTGCTGGGCAACCGCGATCTATTATTTGGAAAATACGATTACAATTTTTTAGAAATAGGAATAGGTAGATATGTTTATTTCATTTGTATGAGTAAAGAGACTTACTTGCTGGGTCGCCTTCTAGTGAGAAAATTTCAAAATTTATAGATAGCTTATAACCGGGACGTGCTGTCATTACCCAATTGCAAGCCATTGATGCCATACCTTTGCTTGGTGCTTTATAGCCCGGATAATTGGGCGACAGTATAATGCCAGAGTCTTCATTCGAGAAATTGCCACCGCAATCGCCAACATCAGATTTGGCTGCTTCGAAGAAATAACGCGCTTTAAAGCCACTGGCAACATTTTCCTGGTCTGTATGAAGAGTGATGCGCAGACCAACCGCACCCCTTGGGCTCTCAACGGGGCCGGGTGCTGTGAAACCACAATAGCGACCAAGAAAACGATCGTTATTGTCACGATAGACAACATACATTTCCAGCCAGTCTTCAAAGCATGCACCAGAGCTAAGAGTGTTTTAAACATATTGTATATTAGTGTATTCACAACTATTAATTATAAATCTAAATAAATTAAAATAATTTTTTTTACGCTAATTAGTGAATAATTAATTAAGTCTTATCTTCGAGAAGTTGGGATATATATGATTACGTACGGTTTGAAGCACTTTTTTTGTACAATAGTTGATAAACTAATATATTGACTAAATATGCTCTATTAACTTTGATGATCTATTTTATTAGCATAAGAAAACTCTTTAGACATAGATATTTGAGACTATTTTATTCTATTATTATTTTAGTGCATTTAACAACTAACAACTTTTTTGTTAAATCTAAATTTTAAAAATTTTTTAGTTTTTAGTGCTATTAGCTGACACTTTGTTGCATGCAGAACTGAAGTATTTCGTAATTAATATGAATTAAATTCCGAATTAATATTTCTGGTTTATAAGTTTTTTCCTGAATCGCGTTTACAAATAATTTTTAAATCTGATATTATAAAGAGTATTATTCACTAAATTATTGGTATGTTTTTGAAAGAATGCTTCTTACCCGTAGGCGCCGACTGTTGCATTTGCATTTCCATCTGCTTTTACTTTAAAATGATCGAAGACAATTGTTACTTGTTCATTGGGTTCTGCTAAGAACAAATACGAACAGTTTGTCTCTGAAGGATAATTGGATGGATAACGTGGACTGTTTAATTCACCGCGTTTCTTAGAACTGCTCACATATGTGAAACTGCATGTGCCATCTGGAGCAGCAGTACCTGGTATTTTATACTCCGTTTCGAAGGTATACTTTCCTTTGAAACCACGTCCTTGCAGCTCGCCTGAACTGAAAACCATTGCCAAACGTGGTCCATCGCTAACAACACGCTGTGTTTCATTACCACAGAGTTCGTAGTCGAATTTATCATATGCATCTGCAGTTTCCTGACCCTTGAGATATATCTTTAAGTAACCATCACTACAGTTGGACCTGAAATTTTAATTAGTTGTAAAGAAAATATTTATATTTGTTAATTTGATAATAAATGAACAGTAGCAACTAACTCGCTCTTATCCTTGTGCTCCACCTTTGGTATATTGAATGCCATAAACTCTAAACGCACGCGTTCCAAGTGTTGAGCATCTTGCATGCCATATATGAAATATCTTTAGAAAAGAATATATGAGTTAAATTAGTTAAAGATTATAGCATAATATTTATCGGCTGTGGTTATTTACTCACCTGCATACTGTTTTTTGTATATACGGATAAGGATAATTTGGTGAAAGCACAAAACCAGTTGATTCCTTTTTCGATAATATCTTTTGGTCACATTCTGAGCCACGTATGTGAATGCCATCGTTTTCACCTGAGTAAGGTTTTATATGCATTCAAATGTGAGCGATGCGTTTTTGTTGCATTTCAAATTTTCGTTTAAGGACAATTAAGTGTTAGAATAGAGTAGACAGTATGGATAAGTACACGTAATTCGAAATTTAGAGTATTTGTAACGCACAATTATTTACAAATTAAAATAAATATAAAACACATATATCAATTAAATATGATGAAAGAAAATAGAGGAGAAAAAATAAAGCACATAGAGCAATTGAATATTTTTAGGCAAAATGAAAAGGGGGAAAAACAGTTTTGAAATAAGAACTTCAAATGAAAATGCAGCAACAATTATCGCTTTAATAGAACGGTGTACATGCACATACATTTAGACTTCAAATGCTTTATCAACCAGAGTGTGGGGCCTTGAAATTAAGAGCTTTCATTGATAAGTCTACATAAATTAATATTCTTCATACAAGGTAATAAAATCCAACAGTAATTCAGTTAAAATTCAACTTGATTATTTATTGCGAATCCTAATATTTGAAATTTGTGAATATCACATTATTATATTAATTTAAAATATTGAAATTATTTATTTAGAAATATATTTCAGAAATTTCCAAATTTAATGGCAGTTTTATTCGCTAAATATTATTTGGTTAGTAGCATCATCATTACTGACAATCACTTATATATATTTAAAACTTGATTTCATTCCAAATGGAATAATTATAATTCCTTACAATTTCTATTAAAAGTATTGAAATAATTATAAATAGATTTTTAAATACACGTAATTATTAATGATAGTCACACTCACAGCTCTGACTGCCGTATATAATTAAAATATTCTCATTTTTATTTTTTATTTCTTTGCACTCATATCACTGCTTAATGAATACATTTGAGTTGAACTGATAGCCGATTGAGTTGAGCAACGCAAGAGAATCAGAGAACCAGCAATGCAAAAGCAAAAACTATGTGCAAAAAAGTAATAAGCAAACTGCAACAACAACGATGTTGTTTCCATATTACAAGTTTTATTTTTAAGTACAAAATTCATTCAAGTGGGTAATCTTGAAAAGTGAACTTATCGTTGCAAGTGAATTATTATAAAATGAAATTTACGTTATTACGATGCAGTTCACATGTAAACTTTTTAGTAATGTACTACTATCTACTATATACTACAATAAGGTTAATGTGCTTGGTGGAGCGTAGCATAAGCCACACGTAGAACTATTGGTTCTCAGCAATATTAGATAAGGTTTAACTTCGATGCATCATATTGAATGTCATATGTCTGGTGCTCTATTTTTAAAAATGAAGCGATCAAGTGTTTTCAACAGAAAGTATTTAGAACTGTCTTTAGGGTACACCTTAGTGGGTTTTGAACTGAAACCTATCAAGCTATTATTTTGTACTAACAAAAAGTTATTTTATGCTTCTATGTTCAGTAATATTTTTGATTTCGAACAAAATTACTATAAAGAAGAAGAATTCTTTAGTTTTAGTTTCGTGTTTTTAAGAAACTTCAATGGCGCTTTATTTGGAATGTTTCCGGTATTCGCACACTGATAATATTATTTAACATATTCTTAACTTGAAATCTTTTGACCTTCGTTTCAGGTAAGGATATTTTAATTGCAATCAGTTTATTTAAATTTTATGATTTAATGGTTTACACGACTAACTGATTGGCGTGACTACCAAAATAGCACGAGATCTAGCACGAGATCTAGCACAAATCTTGCGTGCTTCTCGAAAAACAAATTTTCAAAACTATTTTTAAAACTTCCAAGACGATAAAATGCAAAATTTTTATAATAAATTCCTTAAATAAATCAAAAAAATATAAAGTACAACAACAAATTCCACAACTCAATCAATCCATTAACATAGAACTTTTACCACATATGTATGTATTATGTATGTATGTACACAAATGTTACAAAATCACACATCAAAGGAAATTGAGTCATACTTACGTATAAAATCTAATTTAACAAAACTTTCGCTAAATTCATAAATTCCCTTAAAGCCACGATTTTGCGTATTTGCGGTTCTTGGTAACGTATAAAAATGAACAAAAAGGCTCGATTCGCTTGAGTATAAAACTAAATTTCTTTGCTGTCCGCAATATGTACCGATTAATGCTGACGAATTGTCAGGACCGTCATACACCTTGACATAGTCAAATGGGCAGCTGCGTATATGATATTGTTATAGTTGTAGTTGGTAGTTGGTGGTTGTAGTTGTAGTTGTAGTTGTTGTTTGTAGTTGTTGTTTGTTTGGAAAGTTTGGAAAGGTGTGAGTCAAGTACGAAGAGTATAGGAATAAAGAAAATTGTTTTTTATGTTTTTTAGATATAAAGTTAAGCAGCTCGATAACCTAAGTTAAGCACTACAATCACGGCTCATATGGTGGGTGGGCATATGAGGCACTGCTTTAATAGTGCTTACTTTAGATTTCTGTTCACTTGTCCAGCATTAGAGGTACTCACTGTGGTCCACCAAAAAATAGATCAAAATCGCGAAATTCTAGTCTAACTCTTTGATTTGTTTCGCCAAGAAATTGATATGTGCATGACATATCCTTTGGATAAGCACCTGGATAGGTTGGCGATATTAAAGCACCAGATTTGTTAATACTCATGCTAGGCGTGATGGTGTAGGAACATGGTGAACCCGCAATTGGTATACCAATTTCATATTCCGCTATTATTAAAATTTTTTAAATTATTTAAATTTATTTAATTAATTTAAATTTTGTTATATGTTAGCAAAAAGAGAATTGTTGTTTTTATAAATTACGAGTATTTAAAAGTTTATACTTACATGCATTTATAAATCTATAGGTTCCTTCGAATAAATCAGGCATTGTTATGTTTTTGTTAGTAAAAAAAGAGATGGCAATTGCGCGATACATGGAAATACGACGCCGTGGCGGTATTGTGCCACAATAACGCCCACCAAATGGTGAGTTTATCAGTTCAGCTGGATCAGACGACTGCACTTCGGAATATATATCCATGTATTCATGAACACAACTAAATTAAAAAATAAATGCAAATCACATTTAGTATACTTGTTTTTTTTGCTTATCAATTTATTTTAGTCTTATAGATCTCAAGCTTTTTCCTAATGATGGATTTAAAAAAATTGTATGTAAATTTTCATTTAGTTGGAATTTCATCTGGATCTAACTAAAAAATACACGTATGTACTTTTATTATTTTCCAAGGTTCCTATTTGTGGGATGTTCCGATAATGGATGATGGATTTAAGTAAATTTATCAAATCTGGGGCTCTATTTATATAATAATAAGTTATAGGTGTATCAACCCAAAGACAACACCTATTGAGGTAATGCAGATAGTAATGCTTAAAACGCTAAAAGCAAATAGCTAAAAACTTGAAACTTTAATTGACGCAGTTTTCTACTGGCCGTGTTTATTTCTCATTCACTGTACTATTTCAAATGTCTAAGTTTTCTCTGATACTCTCTGATACTAGAAACTGATTAGAGATAGCACATGTTACGGAGATAAACAGTGGCTATTTGAATTATTTTGTGTATAACTATTTTGTCTTAGTGGATTGAATTCGAAATTATACTTGAAGTATGCAATGGTCATTCTTCCCTATATTCGAAGACCAGAATCATATCTGTTGTCTTATTACATAAACTGCTAATATATTAACCCTCGATTGTAATTGGTACAGCAGCAAATAGTAAGAGATTGTAATAGATACTGAGTTTTATCAGATGTCTTCTCATTACTATTATATCTACATTAATGACTATTATGTAGCATTATTATGAACTATTATGACTATTATTATTAATGAATATTATGTTTAGGGATTAAAATTAGAGTAAGTCAAAACATATAGTTATGGTAAGGAGTGTACAGTATAAAACTTCAGGAGGAAGTCATTTTGGTTATGTTAGCTTATCTTTTGTAGTAAGTTAAATGTCACTGTCACTCAACAGTGAAGATTCTTATCTATTAAGGACGTTACCAATTCAAATGCATTCACTTCTTCTTAATATGGCGTTTCGGTGAAAGTATTGTGTAGTTCGAAGTATCTTAGATATGCCTACAGATTGTTATCAATTTAAATATTATTAATAATAGTTTAGATAGTACTATATTTCTCGTAATCAATTACATTTAGGTATAAATAATAAATGAAATTTCGGTTAATTTTCTTAAAGATTTTAGCAATTATATCTTAAAAATATTTTTCATAAGCACGGAGGTCTTCTTATAAAGTTTTGATATAATTAATTTGATTGAATTATTCAGCAAAGATTATTGAGAAGCACTGCAGGGATATTGCAGGATTGAAAGAGTATGATTACTTTGTTAAAATATTTCATGAAATCTCAGATGAATTTATGATGTGTGGTATTGTATTAAAATAAAAAATTATATTTGTTCTTACTTTGGTAATTCACCAACAGCCGAGCCGCTATTAAAATAACAAAAAGATTATTTATGAAAATTATATCAGATATTCCGCAGTATATATGTATATTGAAAAGTATTCACTTACTCAGGTGGACTCCCTCTTAAATTGAATGAGGTAAATATTACTTCAACTCGTTGGCCAGGTCCTGCTAGGAAAGTATAGAGACATTGACGTGAATGATTTTTGTGATTGTGCAAGAGCGGAGCAGAAAATGTGCCATTTTGGGGGCCACCAATACGTGAAACGAAAGTTTGATCGCATTCTGCAAGAAAAAATAATATAAATATGCATTAATTATTTATAAAAATTTATGAGAAAAGCAATTTATGGTTTTAAAAAAAATACATTTAATTAAACAATGGCGTATAAGGACAATAACAGAATATATATATGGTATATGGTATATGGTATATTGTGTGCTTGCAACATAAATTGTCAAGAGATAACCGGCAAGGCTTTGTTTGGTCAGTGGCAAATGTATCTGTGAGGCAATATTTTTCACTTATATTTTTGGCAATTGAAAATGTGTGAAGTTTTGTGTTTATGGGTAGAAATACGAGTATGCAAACACAAGGTTATGTGGCTGTTATTTATGTGTAGCTCGTGGCATAGTTTGATTAGATTTGTGACATAGAATGCAAACGAATGCGCCACAAATAGTTGCAAAACTGAATTCGAATAAATATTCATTTTAATATATTTCTATTGTATTTTGTATTAATTACATATATAACATATTTAAAGCATTTTCAAAGTACGTGCAACTAAGCGACTACAACTACTACATACACACACACACATACACATCGGGAGAACATACTTGGCGATTTGGTTGGTCTCGGCAGAGGTTCCAGATATGCCACCACTGGTATCCACGTCTGAGGTTCTGAATATAAATCGCTTCTTAATTCAGCGGCGTCAACATTGGACGCCACTGCCGAGATACACAATTAAAAATATACAAAAACATAGAAAGAAATAGAAAAAAGATAGGAATTATATGAGACAAATTCGTTTTTACAATACTACAAAAATGTTGTTATTCACATTTTAATTTAATTTGAATTTAATTTGAATTTAATGCATAAATTTAATTTAATTTAAAAAAAAAACAGTCTTTTGTGATGTACGGATGTATTGCATGACGAGTATGTAAATGCAAGTGTATAATGTATATGCAAATTTTAAAATGATAGCAATTGTACAAAGCTTTTGATAAGGTAAGTGGATCTTAAGACGTTCTAAATAAAAATAATTTATTTTGCAAAAAAAATAATAAAAAAAAATAAAATTCAAAAATGAATAAAAGCATGCTTGGTCCACATATTGAATGGATGATTTACTTAACAATTATTTTTTTGTATTAGCACACAAAAGCGAATCCATTAATTTCTGTAGTAATAGGTATTCTAGGTATTCTATGCATATGGCATTTGTTGTTGTTATTTGTAAAGTATCTATTATTTTTTTTTCTATTGATGAATAAAACAGGTGCAATACAAAATAAGTACATATTTTGCTCACTAGATTGTGTAAGTATTTGTTGCTTTTATCAAGGTACGCTTTCATGTTCATCGTGCTGATTGCAATGCACTGCAGGCAGTTGCAATTGTAATCAACAATTCACTTCCGCGCCTCCCACACACGTCGCAGATATGCATTATGTGCAAAAATGTACACCAAACGCGTTAAATTCGCAATTAAATTGAAATTTACAACTGCATTCGCTGTTTGTTGCAATGAATCTTTTGTTTTGCGAATTCACTAGAAATCCTGTAAATGACTTATCTCTCCCACCATCCCTCAAAATTTAACAACCTCAACACTTAGCAATGAAATTTCTAAACAGAAATTTGTTTTCACTTCATATAAACTAAAATTCAATATCCCTGAAGATTAACTAATTTATGGAAAATTTTCTCAATAAAAGTAAAAATGAATAATGAATACTTTATCAAACGAACACTTTTCATCATGCAAGTCTATATTATGTTTTCAACTTTTTATATAACTGAATATATTTGGAAGGTTACATTAACACTAATTAGCATTGGAAGAGTAATGGAATAGCTGAGCTAACTCTCTGAGCTGAGAAATATCTCTGACAACTGAAAAGTAGACGAACTCACTAAAACAATCACGGTATTATCCGATAATCATTCTTCGGATATTGGTGTGCCTTTTACAACGGTTAAACTGGCAATCTAACATTAGTACCTGGAATTAGTAATGAAAAGTTGGACAGATAAAGATTCTTATTAATTGAAAGACTTGTCTGGTCAATTGAACAATATTTGCAAAAATCAGGTGTTTCAAGTAAAGCGTAAGCAACTTAGTACTTAGTACGGTGTCGGCGCTGATAGGTCACTGGATATGAGGAAGGCATGCAATAAAACTATGTCTACTCTGTAACGACTTTTGTCGGGGTTGTAACTCTACGGATGAAGAGAAAACTATAGTTCAAGTCATGTGTTCGTGTCCAGTATTAGCTAGGAGAAGGTTCAAAAGTTCTGGGGTCACTTTTTTAACTAATTTAACATTGCTCAAAATGAAAACAACGTGGTTTTTTTTCTACGAATAAAGCTATTCATTTGTTAGATATTTTGTACTAATAAGTTCTAAATTATATCAGTTCATTAAGCAATAGCTTTAGAAAACTCATAGTTAGTTAGTTAGTTGTGGTGGAGAGAGGACGAATCCTCCTCAAATAGCTAAGGATGAAAGACGTTTTGAATCCACAAAAACCTCGTAATAGTGGGTAGTAGATAGAGGGTCAAACTAGAACCAACCAGAGACATTAACAAAGGCAAGAATCTGGCTAATGCTGATACTGGAGATATCATTGAGTTGAAGAAAGGGGCCTCTAAAAATTTAAACCTAGTTCTGGCCAGACCTGGACAAAAACACATCAGGTGTTCTGGTGTCATTTCTTCAAGTATTGGTAGACACGCACTACATGAGGTACCACAGGGAAGGCCAAGTCTAGCTTCATGCCGTCCCATGGACCAGTGACCCGTAAAGACAGAAATTAGCTTAGAAACCTCAGATTTGTTTCTACAGATTAAGTCAGAGGTTCTATATTTGGAATAGATGGGCCAAGTAGCCCTTGACCTAGCTGCTGAGACAGTAAGAGTCCACTCACTATTTGCCTGTCGCAAAAAATGGTCACAAATCAGCCTACGCCGGTAGCTGACAGGGGTAGGGATCGAAATAGGGGTATCCGTGGAAGAGGCGACTGGCTTAGCAAGCTCGTCAGCGCGCTCATTTCTCACAATATTAGAATGCCCGGGAACCCATACTAGAGTAACCTTGGACCTCTCACTTAGTTCACTGATAATTTACTTACATTCTTCTACTAATCTCGATGACAGACAGACTGCTGATAAAGCTTTAATAGCTGTCTGACTGTCAGTTAGAATGCAGACCTCTTTTCCGTGAAGGCGCATATTTAAAGCAAGAACACTTGCCCTAAGGATGGCAAAAACTTCAGCCTGAAATATTGAGGTGGAATCTGATAAAACTCATAGTATTTAGTTAATTTCTGCTATATGACTTATTTTGTTCTAATATAATTTAAATGAAGTTTTTGTAATTGTATCTTTAATAAAGCATAAATTTAATTTGCGTTAGACCCCATAAAGTGCATTAGCTGTTGGTTATTAAGTATATTACGAAATCAAATATCTATTATAGACAGTCGAGGGTTTTAGTTTCAAATTCTTGGAAACTTAGCACTAGTGAGCTAACTAGTGTCTATTTCTTATTATGCTAAGAATAAGATCTTCATTTCTTTAGTTGGGAAAAACATCGTAATATATATTAAATGTTTTGAAGACGGTACTTCCTAGGTTTAAATGGTTGTGTATGAAATATATGCTAAAATCATATACATACTATAGATGTATACTGAGGTATTACTGTTGTTTTTTAGAATCTAAATATGAAACGGTATTTGTAATTGTTTTAAATTTTGTTAAAAAATGAAATAATTTTCATTTGACAATTGTAAAGCAAGTAACTGTGCAGTCACCAAAAGGTATGAAAAATTGCCACCTAAGCAATAGTAAGATTATATACTATATAAATAATTCTAAAATTTCTAAAAGCGTTTCAAGTATCACTGGAAGACGTATATGTAGGTAGATGCTGAAATAATTGTAGTTGTTAAAGAAAATTGATTAGTTTTAAACTCTGCTTTGGAAAAACTTGATTGGAAATATATCTGTATTAAGCTATTACCACTAAACTGTGTAGCCCTAATATTAAGCAGGATAACGAGGTAACTTCAGCCTTTAAAAAAAAAGCTTTATCATATTTAAACTTGATTTGTTACTTTTTATAGAAACAACAAGTAAGCTAAGGGCAACCCTAGGAAATGTGATCTAATGGATATTCAGTCAAGTAAAATCTCTGTCAATAAATATAATTTGGATTAAATCTAAATACTAGATTCTTACTAGATCCTAAATACTAGATATTAAAAAACTGGAAGACTACTGTAGTGACACAAAATCGAACATAAATATCTGTTCAGCATTGTTGTTCTTGGAATTTACTTCATTATTAGATCAAATTGAAGACTTCAAATATCTGAAATCTGAAGATGAATGAGATTAACTATTCAAAACTTTGCTGAACTGTAGTTAGGTAAATTAAATTTTTTTCTAAAGTATGTTAAAGATATAATTTTTGAAATATTTAAAACTCCAGTGCTATCAAGTTTATAACATTAATTGTTTTTTTATAGATATAAGATTCAAAAATTTTAAGTTGGTCTCCTAAGTTTTCTCTATAAAATTTCTTCTGTAAGTGTTCTGTGTTTACATTTCACATTAGATGCAAATAGTTTCATTATCTGTAAGTTTCTTCGTTTCAGTTTTACAATGCAATTAATTTTGTATGCAAATCACGCATAGTTTCTATTTACATTCAATGCATAACTTGTACCTTTGGAGAATTTGCTAGAGTTTCAAATGGAGAAAACTTGCTGAAAAAAATTAATTTAAATGATAACACAGAAGAGAACGCCTTAAATCTTTTCAAATCGGATTAAACCTGATAATAATGAAATATCTGCACTTCCAAGCTTGCTAAATATAATTGTGTTATTGCAGCAAATGTTTTTAATTGAAATTTGAATCACAAGTACAATTTAATGTTGGTTGGTTTATACGTGTACTTCTATATTTCGATGAGAGCATTAGGTTTTAGTAATTTTAGCTCATACTTGTTTTGCTTTGAAATTAATTCGATTTATTGCAGTAATTTAAATTAAATACACCTCCTTTTTACTGGTATGTTTTTGAGTGAATTGTTAGTTTTTGTAACAGAAACTTTTGTAAAGTTAGTTATAAAATACAGAAAAATGAGAGTACATTTAATGAAACATTTAATATGAAACGATTAAGGAAAATTGAACTTAATTAATGCGCACGTATATAGATGAATGACTAATCATGCAGAGAGACAGACGAATATTCATTTAGACTGCTTCATTTTGTTTAGTTATTCAATTATAAATAAAAAAAAGGTACAAAGGTCGTTACAAAAAGGTACCCACTGTTAGTCACATTTTGGAAGGCTTTGAGTTAGAAGTAAAAAGCCATTCATAGGATTGATTTAACTTTCTGCGCAGAAAGCGACAGTTTGTAAGTGCATCAGTTCTTATGTCTATAATAATATAAAAATTTCCCAAGCTCTTATTATATGCATGTATCTGAAACAGTTTTTTAATTTTCCAAAAATTGTTAGTGAGTGTCTTGTGTACCTCTTCAGCATTCTCTTCAGTGTGTCATACACATCTTTTTTCATTATGGTGTATAGAATACCCATTCCTTTTTGAATTTTAATTGTAAAATACTATATCTTCTCGGGAAGGTACAATATTTTCATATACAGATCTGAAGTCGTTTATTACTTAGTCTGATTAAGTGATAAACAATAATCCAATCAAGGGGTAGAGAGGGGTTATGAAAAAACCTCGTAGTTAATAGAGAGTAAAAGTGCTTAAGTGCACTGACTCAACTAGCCTCATCATAATAGTAAATATAAAGTATATAACAAAATAAATAATACTGTGTATGCTTTCTTGTTTATATCCTCTATTTTTAATGCAGTTACCTAGCACTTTTATTGTCTTTATTATCAATTATTTTTGTTTTTCTTCATCGAGCTATTTACTTCATGCATTTAAATATTTGGGCTAAATCTTACACTGTCTGCATGTGTATGTTAAGTGAAGGAGTTTATGTTGAAATTTTATTTAGTGGGATAATTCATATGTAATTCTTCAATGTGAGATTTCTTTATTTTATGTTATTTTGCTGAGCACTTTTTCATTATTATTATATTTAAGTTACAGAACTGTTTAAATCCTATCTTATAATTTTAATATATAGACAATTGAACATAATAAATTACTATAAAGAATTTTGAACTCATTAGTTTGTAATAAATTAATCAAATTTATCAATGAATTAAGTTACAGAACTGTTTAAATCCTATCTTATAATTTTAATATATAGACAATTGAACATAATAAATTACTATAAAGAATTTTGAACTCATTAGTTTGTAATAAATTAATCAAATTTATCAATGAACCTAAGAAATTAGAGTGGCATATTAAAGAACTATAATTATTAAAACAATAATACTATCGAACTAAAATAATATCGAACTATTAATATCTAAAAATGTTATGCATCTAACTTTATTTTTATTTAATTATTATTATTATTTCCATACTCCATTAGGCGCTTGCGAAGTCTACAAAAGTTTTCCACTGGTTTCTATTTTGTGCTATTGCTCTCAACTCGTTATTTCTCTTGTTGACATATTGATATGATTTAGATCTCGAAAATTACAGGGAATCAACCTTTAATTCTCATAGTTTGATGACAGGGCTGCTGCCTTACCAGTATTATTTGCTAGCACGTGGCCTTCAAACCTGCTACGCTTCGCTGTGTTTGTATAGTCATTTCCTACTATATCTAGATGTCGACAGTGTTATATCGCCACGTACTCGGTAGCTAGAACTTCTTCAGTGGGAACAGAATGTACCGCGGGAAGGTAGAAGTTGACATTTGAATCAGAGAGGATGTTTGACACATATCATGATCACATACATTTTATTAATTAATAAAAATAAATAGTATTTTTCAAGTTGTTATCATTTCAGAAAAAGAAGGTAGTAATTATAGTTAGTACTTTTAAAAATCGATTAAATGAATGTGAAATTTTTTTTAAAGCATTAGTTGTAGTTTATTTATTCTCATTGCTGCTCATTAATTTTCACTGAAATCTAATTTATTGTCACTTTAGTTAAAAGGCATTCATACATGAGATATATAAAACAAAATTTTGCTCATTAAAATAAACTTTATTTACTGCTCATCTGACAGCAGGCGTATAACTTTGGCTTAATGTAAATTGTCAGCCCATCTCACACTTTGCGTTAGAGGCAACTTCAGTATATAGAAAACTTCACTAACAAGTGGCTGCTGTTCATACAAAAGGCGTCAATAAATATTATGCAGTCGTGTACATTTACATATATACATACATACACACATATTAATGGAGTTTTTTATTTTCTTGAATTCCTTATACATTTTTGTAAATTATCAACAAAACTTTTGTCATTAAAATTATTTTCACTTAAAAATATGCAAATGAGCCCTACGTGGCGTATGAGTAACACGATTTCCAGAGCAAAAATAAACGCTTGTGCAAAATGTTTGCTTTTGGCAGTCGCAATGCGGCGAGGCAAAGACCCCAAACGGTGCAAATAAATGCGAACATTTGCGAATGGATATGAGCTTAAGCAAATAGAAATGCAAATATGTTTCAGATTTTGCTAAACAAATTAACTTGTAAATTTGTAATTGAGGATTTATGTATTTAATAATATGTGCGGTTAGCTTTTTTATTTGTAAAATGTTAATTACGAACGATAAGCAGAAAAATCAAAATTTATGAGAACTAAAGTTATATTTCCCATTGTACTTGCTTCACTCATATGATATATTCAATTAAATTCATTAACTAATAGGTGTAAAGTTAAATTTTATGAGCTGAAATGGTTTCAGAAAAGTTGTTCATACTTCACGATCTAATAGTTTAATCAGCAGATTAGATCATTGTACTGTTATATTTGGAATGGAGATTGTTCGAAATCACAAGCAACTAGAAAAAAATACAAGAGAGATAATATGCCTTTCATATTTCTTTAATACTAAGTTGCATCGTTTTTATGGTGTAATGGGGTATGCTAGCCCAGCTTGGATTTGGGCCAGGAGGAGGTCATTGGGTCGAGAACTACTCTCCCCTTCTGACATTAGGAGGTCCTCAACGGTCGAAATTCTGGCTTTCATTCGGAAAGCGGAACGTCTGCTGTTCGGTTAGGGTCTGTTGCAGCACAAAAGATCAATCATCGTCGCAGTGCTTTATGGTTCAATTGGGTGCTAGTACCCCATTTATTCCTATTTCTATTCCCAATGGTGTGCGCTACCCATAGTCTGTTGAAGAATCAGTATTGAATTCGAAAGTATTGATACTTGCATATATGAGTACTTTTAAAAATATCTTGAAATTGAAATATATAAATACTTTTGTCATATAAATAGTTCAAGGTGCTTGTTTCTCAATAAAAGTATCGAGTGCATACATAACATACATATATCTATGTGAATATATATGTACTTTAATTGTGTTATATTTTATTATGAAAGATATAGGTTAGCTTAGTCTGTGTGCTAAGGCGCACCTAAGCGCAAATATAGGTCCGTTGTATATTTTATTGTTGTATAAAATTTAAACTCTTTTAATTATTTAGATAATCGTTAAATTAGTTTATTATTAGATCAATATGGTTGTCTTAATAAGCGATATTAGGAATTGCAGATAAATGTGTAAATTGTAATAAATTTAAACAGGTTCAAAGTTTTTCGTAATTGAAAATATAAACAGGCGGCAATTACTTTTAACTATACCTAGAAGTAACATTTATAAAGTTTTCTTGAAACATATGTAAACCATAATTGCGCCACAAAACATCACTAAGCACCTGGAAACGTATTAACATTTTAATATCAAAGCCTAAACATTTTACTTTTCATATAAAACATTATAGCCCATATTACTGCTTACAGCTTGCAGAGCATAAAGTAAGATGTTGCTTGATACCACAACTTCAGTACTTTGGAAATTACAAAATTATACCCCAAGGATGTATGAGTTGCGTGTGTAAATATGAATCCCTTTAAGTGTTGAGTCTTTAATAAAATTTTATATATTAAAACATACATACTAAAGAAGGATACTAAAGAAGACATGTGTTTAGTTTGATCCATAGAGGGTGAGTTGGGTATTATGAAAGCCTAAACACTAGTTGTTATGGATAGAGATTTCAGACTAAGTATTTGTTTTGGTATTTAGTGTATGAGAAAATGTTATAAAATCTTTGCTTGTAGTGATTTTAGTAGAAAAAATAACTGTAGAACTCAATTGTTGTATAGAACTGCAGCACGGAGAGTTAAGAAACACCCTGTATTTCTTACCTTTCCGAGCGTTTTGTTTGTAAGTTAAAGGGTATTAAGCATGCTTTAGTGTTAAGAGTGTGACTTAAGTGTGCTCGTTTTAAAATTTTAATACTTTTTCCTGCAGTTGGCAGTTTTCGTGTGCAATGAGGATTTCCTTTTCTGTTGTCATTTTTGTTGTTGAGTATGTTGTATGTTATATTCTATTTTGACATCTTTTGCAATATTACAAAGAACTTAAATATAATTTATTATCCTAAGTTTATCACTGCCATCTTGTGACCCCAAACGCGATTAGCTAAATATGTTTGAGTATACAATTAGTTAATACAAAGACGTACTAAGCTGTGAATGAAAACACGATTCCCGGTTCCCATGTCGTTTATTCCCTTTTTAAAATGATAATCAGTTATGATGGCTGTAAACTAAATGTGTGAAAAGTGTTTTATTATACATTTGCTTTGCTTAATGATTTGTGTATTTAAGTGGTAGTATTTGCTGAAAAGTCCTTTCTTCAAACGTTTGAATTATGTAAGTGACAGCTAAAACCTCTAATCATTAAAAGTTCTTTGAACAGTTTAAAAGAAAAAAAACTGACACGGTATTTAATTTTGAAATTTAATATTTATGTTATATATGACTGTGGAATGGAATGGAGTATTTGTATATTCCGATTAATCTGTAATGGGTATAAATAAACTGGACAAACTGTCCAGAAATTATACACTACTTCTTATAACATCAATTTGCATAAACGTGAGTATTTCATTTGCGTTAGTTCAACTGATGATAGACTTAAATTATTTCAAAACCTTGGACCAACATTTTGGTATAGCAAACATATGATATGACCCGACTATAATCAGGATGGAATCCCAGAGCTGCTGATTTTGGTCGTCCCTCACTGTAAAATACAAAAATACTATATTCACGGGATATTGTCTTACAGGCAGGCATGTTGATCGGTTAGGCGCTTGACTTTGGCTTATAGAAAAATGAGAAACATATTCCCTATTCCCTATTTATAATTTATTTATAATGACATAGTGATTTCCAAGTCCAAAATATATTCCTTAAAGCACTTAGCGCGTTCCTAAAATTATGGTATCACAGAGTCTAAGTGAGTTACGTCTTCTTCTGAGATGAACTGCCAGTATTATTTACTATCTACTATTTAATATTTGAATAAAATAAATGTTGGGTAAGGGCTAGTATCTGTCTAAAGGGAATGTTTCTTCTTTTTTTCAAAAGAATATAGAATTCTTGATGAACTTTATGGCTATCAAGAGAAAAACATAACTGGTACGAATGATTTTAACAGCTTCAACTGTTATTCGTCGCTTGATTGTGAATAATCGTATGATATTACTCGTATTAAAAGCATAATTATGATGCGTTATTAACTTTATTCAGTTCAAGGCATTGAGCAAATTAAATTTTTCTCGAGGATCATACAGTGAATAGCGATTCAAATAAGGAAACTTTATTCGAAGGCATTTGTTTATTGTAATGATCTAAATTTAAATGAATTTAAAAATGTTCGTATTTATAACTTAACAAGTTCTTAAGACATATATATTATATTAAGTTAAGAAAAGTTTCATTAATAAATCCCATTTTAACTTATTAGTCACATGTTACTAAATTGGTAGTACCTTATCCACTGTCTTAAAAATCTAAGAGAATGGTTAAATAAAAGTATATTGCTACTATTTCATGAAGTTGGCAACGTTTGAAGCAGATAAGGCACTTAGAAACAGAAAAAAGGATGCCATCTCTGGCTAAAATAATGTTAAAAAACTTGCAAACTCGCTATTTTAATCTTAGCTACTGGTTCTTATAAATATTATTGATATAATTTTGCTTTTTTTTTAGTTATGTACAAATTAATCATTTAAAATAGTAACCTATTGATCCACTTTTCTAGAACTTCAATCTTTAAATTAACAAAATTAGCCCACTATATGACTATTTAATACTTTAAGAAACATAATAATAAAATGGAGTTTGGAAATAGCTTGTGGAATACGTTCTTAATCAAAATAAAATTAATGCAATAAGTTAGTTTTTATATCAAAGTCCAGTTGCTAAAATGATAATCTAATGCAATTAGGCAAACTCATCTCCATAAAATTTGTTTAAGAACGTTTTTAATTCCCATAATAAAATAGGCGTCCGAAAAAAATCCTTTTACAACTTCCACAATAATAAAAGGAAAAGGAAATTAATTGAAGCATATAATATGAGTAGGTGTTCTTTAATGTCCTTTCACATACTCACAATCTTATACTTATTTTGTCAAACATATGCATTACATATGGGAAGGGCTCCGATAAAACTTACCAAAAATAAAATAAGAAGGACAAATCAACGACAGTTGCTGTCATCATAACGTTGGAGCCAACGCTACCAGCAACGACAATATTAACAAAAACAGCTGCGATGTACTCATCATAATAATTTGCCATATTTTCTGTCATAAAAATAAGTGCGCAAGGATTCTAATAAAGCTTGGTTAACTGGGTTTAGGTTTCGGGCGTCATATATCCTCATTGAATAAAGGAACTTTACCTGTGCTAATGAAAAATATATGCACATGTGTGCGTTTAGGGAAATATTATTACTACTGATGGGTAAAGCAGCAAATATATTTCGGTTAATTGTAGTAATTTTAATTTTATTTTAGATGTTATTTTCCGCTCCGTGGTTTTTAATTAAAAAGGAAAACGTTCAAGGCAACTAAATTTGCTGGAAAACTCATATTCCGTGAACGTCTAAAAATATTTTTTGTTTGCTTTTAAATGGGTTCAAATTCAAAGCAACCAAAAAATAAATGAAAAATGGTAATTAATTTAACTAAATGAACTCAAATGAGTTTAAAAATTTAATGAAATGTTTTTTGAAGTTCTTTCAAAAAATTTTATGGAAAAATTTCAAGTGAAATGGGTAATTTTTTAAACTTTAAGACTTTGTTTTTCACATCTATGCATTTATAGTAGAGTAACATAAAAATTAGTAAAAAATCAAAATTTTCTAAAACTTCATGAAAACCATTGATAAGATATACAAAAATCCAGAATTGTTTTTAAACAGGTTTGAAATTATACGAACATATTTAAAGGACTCTGACTATCTAGTCTTCCTGAGTTACTTCAATTGTTTTTACACAAACTGACAATTTTTCTATCTCTTTACTGCGCTGTTCGTATCTAGTAAGGATAAGAAACAAAATATTATGTTTATTTATATTATATCTATATTATATATACATATACGAATATTATTAGTTCTAACTATCCTTTTGCGCACTCTTTTTTGCCGCATGACATGGTTTTAAATTTGAAATGGGGTTTTGAATAGAGAATAGTCAGTTTAGTTATCTGCACGTATTTGTTCTAGGAATTCTAACTATTATTCTAATCTTACCAATCCGTCCTATATTTTTTGTAGGCTGTTTCTAGAGCAGAGCGTTACTCTATTTCTATGTGAACTCATCCACACAGCCTATGTTTTGTATATTTATGCATTCCTAATATTTTTTCTTATGTTTTATATTTTTATTTATATATTATATGTATATATCACTGTTTTGCAAGAGTTAAAAATAATGATGTAATTTTATGTTTAATAAGAGTTACATTTTGAGTAATTGATAAAATTAAATTATATATTTATTCTTGATATGACTTGAAAAACTATTATTAAAAATCGCAGGTAGTGTAGTATAACAAATATGTATATCTCATTCAATATTAAATAAATTGTCATGGTAATAAAAAAACTTATTAGGTTTCTTATTAAAAAAAGTTTCTCATTAAGAATTCTTGAAATTTACTTTGCTCTCTTTTTTATTTTGTTCTGTTATTTATTTAATTAAATAGAAATTTCTTCATTAAAAATATTTAAATTAAACAATTTTATAATAGGTAAAAACCACAGAAATCAACAAAAGTTTATCCTTAATGAAAAAAGTTATGGCACTCTTAAGGAATTTTATAAGAGTTTTCTCTTCAATTTCCATTTCTACGAAATATTTGTAAAATCAAAATAATTGAATAAAATAATCGCATAAGAATCTATGAGATGTGTACATTTAAGTTCAGTTTAAAATTTATGAGATATTTAACTTCATAAGCATTTTAAATATTCAATTGCTGTTGAAACGTTTCACGTTTCATGTTTCATTACTGAATATTATCCTGAAAATATTTGTATCTAAAGCAACAAGGTTGGAAAGCGAAGAAAGGAAATTTAATTTTACTAAAGTTTCAGAATAATTTAAATATCGCAATCACGAAAAAAAAGAAAAAACTAAAGTATCTACAAGTATAAAAAGTGTGTTGGACTGCAATTTTAAGTCACTGCTTGTTAGAGGATATCTAAAGTCTCCCCTTGGATTTATGGATTTATTCTACATTTGCAAATGAAGCTGTTGAACGAATTTCGAGGAGCAGAATTTCTGTTTGAATTATTTTTTGGTAAGGACTGTCAGTGGCCAAAATAAAAAAAAATATTTATAATTTGCAATTGTGTGATGTGGTTTAAGGAAATGCATTACTTGCTGTAAATCTTTTTCTGGTTCATGGATTTTTTAGAGTCTTTCAGTGTACTCGTATATTCAAAACATATTCTATACAAATTATACACCAAAAACAACTTCAATCAAATATTTTGAAAAGACTTTTACTCACGATTTGTGCTTAATATATGCGTACCTGCAAGAGAAGAGCAAGGAAAGTAACAAATTTAATTTAATTTCACATAATTTGAAATACAAATATTATATAAAAAATGCATATAAAGGTTAAAAGGAAAATTAATATATACAATACACATATACATATGTACATATGTACACTCGTACTTTTTAAAACCAACAATGTCATTATAATATAAAAATGTCTCATTGAAGTCAGCAGCTTGTCAATTAAAACTGTTTATTTCACTTTGAAAGTTTTCAGTTTTTATTCCTCGTCTTGGTCAAGTCGTCCTTTTGGTTGGTTGACGTCCTTTTCGTTTATTTCCGTACTGTGTAAGGATCACAAAGGTCGGTTATGGGTGTCCTTTTATGTTTAGCAATAAAGTTGGCAAACATTTGTGCAAATTAAGTGAAGTGTAAATTGTTTTGTTGTGTCAGTTGTACTTGAATGACCTCAAGCCATTAGCTTTGAACCTATGTTATGTTAGGTTTTTGTGGGTCACTTCTTTTGGGTTTTTAATGATTTTTGTGAGAAATGAAAATAATTTTAATTACTAACTGTTAAATATTGTGGTGTTTTAAATATGCCCAGGTATTTCAGTAATTCATTAACTCAGTGTATATATAGTCGGCACGGGTTTGTTACAATTGGTTATCAAGTTTTTCATCCTATCATTCAAATATTACGTTCAGGTTAAAAAAATTAAAACAATAAAAATAAAATACAAATCAAAAATAATATAATTAATCAATGTTGTATATATTCATATAAAAGATATAGTTTATGTAAAGCCAAATCTTACATTGCAAATCTTGAATATAAAAAATGGCACCATTATTTCTATTAATTTTTTATTATCGAAAATTAAAAAATTAATTTTATTTGTTGATATTATTATTATTCTCTTACGCTCTAAACAGCAAAGTCGTTTAAACCTCCATAAACGACTTAAAATAATAAGAATTTTTAAAGTGGGCCAATAATTTTAATTCGATCTAATCACATAAAATGATATTAGTTCCTCATAATTTTAAACACAAATATTCATTAGAAGAGTGAAAAAAATTGCCATTGTATTATCAATATTTACAAAGAAATGTAGGGTGCTCTTATCTTTCAAATATATGTATTTTATATTGAATCCTTTAACTCCTAGGAGGAGCATAGGGATACACTCGGTACTATTGTTGGCTAGTAGCTTCAACTGCATGTGTGATATTTCCATATCAATTTGCCTTCTTGAAGTGTGTGTAGGTCTGCCTCATCTTCTGCTACCCATCGCGTTCCACTCAATCACCATTCTTGTGGTGTCAGTCGGTCTACACAAAGTGTGACTGGGTCAGTCCCATTTGTAGACTAATATGTGTAGGAAATGAAAAGGAAAATTTGTGGTCTAATATACGAGTAACATTTCTTTGAAAATCTATTTGCAATAAGATGTTTGATATTTGATGTTTGTATCAAAATATGATAATATTTCAACCAATAGTTAGTCAATTATAGAGATTTTCGTCAAGCAATAGTTAATATTTTTGAAGCAATGAATTGAAAAAATTTTGATAGTGTGCATATAGTCATTTGCTTGCATTTAGAAGTTTGGATTTTCGGTTCTCATGTGAACTTCGGGCTAAAAAAATATATAAAATCAATTTTATATAGAAATGCAGAGGTGTGTATGAATTTTAAGTTAATCCATTGATTATTTTTCGAGTCTCGCAGACATAAACATAAGGAAGTTAGATTTGTTAGATATGTTAGATGAAAGATAAATATGTACAAGACAAGAAAAGATATACATACATATTATATTGAAGAGGTGTTAATAAATATTAGAAATTTATTGAAGAATTAATTTCTGAAATTAAATGTATAAACTCTATTATTAATTTGTATTTCTTTTAATTATTTTGTGCATGTTTTCAGATATTTTTTAAAATTTTAATGGAAATTCTGGTATAAATTTACATTCCTAATGCAAATAACAAAGAATTATTTTTTCTTTACATATTACATTACATATTCTATCTTCTATCTTCCATCTTCTGTATAATTTATGTTTACTTACGCAGCTTCGAAATGATTTAACTAAGATAAAAGTTAACATTCAATTTGAAAATATGTACCAAAATACAATCAATCAATTTCAGTTCAAAGTTTAGGTGAACGTTTTTATTGAAGCAAAGACTTTGCAGTATCTTTTATCCGCGTTTTATTATGAAAGCTGTTGAGAATACAAAGCAGTCAAATTATCTGTAAAAGATATTGTCAAGATGATATCTAATGTAAAAAAATTATACAATTCCAAGATACACTATTAAAGCTATTGAATGCTATTGTCATTGTTGTGCTTGTTATGCAGGCATTTCATTCGTGACTGCCTTTTGAAGAAATAACAACGCAGATTCCTCATTGTACGAGAGGACATAACAAAGAGTGCTCCATGCTGATAATGAGCATCTTCAATGCAATTTCGTGTATTTTTTAATGTGATAGCTGCTTTTGTAGATACTTGCCACTTGGTGATATTATGTAGATGAAAAATGAAGTGGAATACAATAGAGCAAGCAGCCATAAGACATGAAATGAAATGAAAGGAGATAGCGGGATGCTGTAGTGTGGTAAGCGCAGTTTCTATTGATTGCAAGTTAAGTGGTGACAACTGCAGCGTTTTTTGCATATCTACACGTACTGGTATGTTAAGTTACATCAGACAGAGAGGCGGATAGGCGGAGAAAGGCTGACTAGGGGAGTCGTTTGTGGCCGTGGCACAAAAAATAATACTAAAATTTCATTGCAATTTTGCTGCGGCGTGATGTGTTCACATGTGTCTGAAAATGAATCATGATGACATGCCACGTTACTGCCATTACTAATGCCTCAAATGTATTACTACAACACTTCTCCTTATGGCTGCTGCAGCTGATGCTGCTACTTTTAGTATCGTTTATAGGCAATTATTGATTGATTTGTAGTAGCATTTGTGTCAGTGTCAGTACGGTGAAGTGTATGCTCGCAACCCTGATCCATTGGCCCTTTTTAATATAACTTTTGTAGAATATTTGCCTTTTCTAGAGTTGCTTTTTTCTTAGTATGGCTTTGTCCTTTTTCAGATTCTTTTCTTTTAGGGTTACTTTTTTGTGTTACTCAGGGCCAACATTTATGAGATTTTTGACATTGAAATATTTATCGAGTGTTGTAAATGTATGAAAAATTTTTGTTATTAAATTTTGCACCATTTAAAGATATTTGAGTGTGCAGTATACATACGGTTACCTGAACTCTGCCATGTATCATATTGTTCAGATCGTTACATACAAAGCAAGCATATATATCTAATACATCATATCTACATGTAGATTTTTATTTTTATGAGTAAAAAAAAACATAAAGAAAGATATTAAATTTATTTAATTACATCCATAAAAAACGAAATTGTAATTAAAGTGCAGGATATGGCGGCATCAATTTAAATATTAGTCGAGGAATGACAAATAATATTGAACGAGAGATGTGACGATAAATTAAATGCAGTATTTTGTAAATGTCATAGGTATACTTATATAACATACAGCGTCAAAAGCTATTTACCATATGTATAAATATACTCATACAAGAGAATTTTTATGAAAAACATACTAATATGTACACGAAGTCACTTATTAGTTAAAATGAATCAGAATAAAGTATACTTTTTAAATAATTTATAGATGAATCAAGAAATGGTCTAATGGCAGCTTTAAAAAGTCTCAAGAGAGTTTCAACAATATTTTTAAAAATATTAGCCATTTACTCGCTTTAACTAATATTGTTTATAACTTAACGAATCATATGAGTTTCAGTCTAAACTCAAAAATGAATTAAAAAGACTTTTAGAAAACGATACGTAAAAAAAAGTGAAATATGTGATTGAAAATAACTGCAATATCGGGTCGATTGTGCCCCCTTCTGGGTTTAGAGTACGTCTCTAAAGTAGTATATTACCTAATTTACAGAGTTTTATTGTCGCTTCCGTAAGAATATACATTCCCAGGAGCCTATTCCGTATATATATTAGTGCAGGGCATTCTAACAGTACATGTGTGCCCGACTTCTCATACAGTTTGCATCCGTAAGTACACCCAATCTTGTAGGATAGTATTTTACTTTCAGTGCCCTGATTCCTGTGATGACTCTAAGTTTTTCTTTTGATAGAGATAGAGAAAGAACAGGGTACTAGCTCCAATTTGAGCAGAACACTGCGACCATGTCGATCTTTTGTGCTTCAACAGATCCTAACTGAACAGAAGACATTCCGCCATCCGGATGAAGGCTAAAATGTCGGCCGTTGAGGACCTCCTAATGTTGGAAGGGGAGAGCAATTCCCGACCCAGTGACATCCTCCTGGCCCAAATCAAGGCTGGGAAGTCATATAGAATATGGCTGGTTGTCTCCTCTGCTTCTAAGCAGAGTTTACAATCCATCTCTTCGGACAGGTCCATTTTGTTGAGATCGTTTTCTTTTGATAGGGTTCTCTGGTATCTGCTATAGTTATAGGTACCAATAAGTGATTTGGATTGTGTAAACGAAGTAATATAAATTCCATAAACAAAAAAGTCTGAACTTTTTGCATATATTAAGAGAAACTGCAACGAAAATATATTTAAAATATTCGTTCTTTATATCTATTATATTTTATCTGTAATTGTAAATAAATATCCATAAGTTTTGTCATGTAGATGCTTTAAAATGTTTATATGTTATATATAAACATATATATATGTTATATATATAAACAATTTTTTTTATATAAAACTTTAATAGCCTTTAAAAGGCTCGCCTCAAATTTAATCTAAAAAGCAACATACTTTCGGTAGCTTCAGTGAAATGTATATGGCAGACGCGGAGTAGATACTATCGTTTAGGAGCTGAAAATAACCGATAATTTTTGCAATAAAGTTTAATATTATTAAAGTTTTGATAAGGAATATGGCGGGGCGTTGAATTTCAAGTAAACAAAAAAGTTGAAGATCTAATTTGTATGTAAATTAAAGAAACATTTCTTTAGAATTTATTTGTGTTTTTATTACACTTTTATTGTTAAATAGTTGGTTTGTGTGTTTTGCACTCGAATATTCGTTCAAATAAAAACGTTGACATTTTAATAAACTAAATAAGTTTTTCCTAAAGATTTATTGGTTTTATAAACTTTTTTGTTGTACATGAAAAATGGTGACTAACACACAGCAACACAAACCCACGAAAATATAAATTGAGGAGACATCCGTTTGAAGGTTGCCTTTGCCAAAGTTCGAAAAGTATATATATATGTAAACAACTTTATTGTAAAATATATAAATATATGTATCAGAAAATTATAAATCCTCTAAAGAAAACAAAATTCTTCGCTTGGAATTTTACGCACGTGATGATGAAACACCATCGTATCGGGTTTTTGATGGCTTCTTTAAGTGTGGTTGGTTTGGATGTCTTAAAGTAAGTGTAGTAAGATCATCAAGATTAATCATCAAGCATAATATTAACATAGGTACGCTTGAGGTAAAAGATTAAAATCGTTTCACCGGAAGTTAAAAATTTTATAAAATTAAGTCAAGCGCTTAAAATGGCGCTTAAAAAGGAAATAAAATCAAACTTAAAGGGTTTACTTTGATCTTGATATGAAATGCAAAATTGTTACAGTGAGTGAAGTTATATATATACATATAAATATACAGTTTTCTTAATTTTATACATAAGAAATTCTCTTATGAAATAAATATTTTATTCGTAAATAGAACTGATTTTATGTTGCATGCTTTTTTTTGAACTCAAGAATATATAAATGGAATACTCTCAAGGGAAACATGTTTGTAATTTTCGTTGTATCTATAGTATACAACACAAGAAACAAAAAAAAATTAAAAAACACGTAATGTCAGCGTTACGCATTTTTTCACATCATAACTCAAAAAATATGCGTGCTCTGTTCGTAAGGATAATGGGGCCCATCCAAGCAACATTTTTCCATACATAGTCATTTGTTAAACATTTTTGTTTGTTATTTTCTTAAACTTTAGTTAATATTTTTTTAGTTTTTTGTACTTTTGTTTTTTTGCTGTAAGCTGACAACAGCAAATACCTTCGAGCATCTATGTTTGATGTTTTCATGAAAATGAGAATTAATGTGTAAAAATTCCTACCATATATGGCAACACCAACACTTACGTGGTACTATCGGAGCAAGAATGCTTCGAGCATATAACTCATGTACTCGAATGAAAGTACCAAAAAAGTCAAATGTTGTCAAAATTTTCGGCGTTGAAACATCAAATAGATGAGCGTCATTTTGTACGCCATCCACTGACACATTCATCTCCAACGAATTGATTAATTGACAACAATTGACGACTGGATGACGGGCGTATAAATGATGCATCATGAGTTGAGTGTTCTTGCTGATACTGCCGTAATGGTCCATTTGTTTATTTTATATAAAGGACAATATTGCGATAAAGTATTAGTTTTCCCATTTAAATGGCTATTAATATTGGGTGACATAATTTTAGAGCCAACAATAACTTTCAAATAAGTTTATATGAATACGTTATGAGTATATACAGATGCTGCGTTAAACATCTCATTGATATGAAAGAGTTAATAAATTTGTCACAGAGTTGATTAACAGAGTTTTTCTTAATGGAACAGTTAAAGTGACATATAATTAAAGTTATGTACAGGTACATATTGGAGTTATATAGTATGGATGACTGTTACTTGTACATATTTTCGATTGAGAAATATTTCTATTTGTTGGGAAATAACATTTTTTTATTCTATTTAGGAAATAAAATGAAATATACAAGTTGATGAAATCAATTTTTTTACGAATTGGCTTATATTTCATTGGCTTATATTTTCATAATCTCTTTATGAATAGTTGCCAATTATTTTGAATAACACAATAGGTGTATCACTTTCTTTAGAATAAGCTTAAATTGTCGAAATGTATGAGGAGTTTAGGCTGGTTAAGTCATACTGTATCATCTTCACGTATGAATTTAATACTTTGAGTTTTTGATCAGTCTTAAAGATTGTATATCTTGATTTCTTCCTTATTTAATACACCCAGCCTTCAAACTTTCATCAGTTTTTAATGTATACATATGCATAAGGATCATGCAATTTCATTGAAAAATGAAATTTTAATGGTATAATGGTCGGAAACCATTATACTACTCTTTCATAAAGCAGTACTTAGATTCGCAAAAGGTGTTGACATGTTAAGGATAACTATGTTAAGGTATCGATAGATACTTTGACCTTGACATTAAAACTAATTAATTGAAAAAATGTTAAAGAATAAAATTTTTTATATATTTTAATTCATCACTTTATAGTTCACAAGATTATTTCCATAATAATTGTAGATTAGGGACTACAATGCTTTTGCAGCATACTAGAAAAATAAGAATAAGAGTCGGAAAAAGTTTATATTGTATAGATAAGAATTTATAGTCATATCACTTATGGTATAAGTAAACACACGCGTCTCCCAAATCCGGCCCTTTTCTTAGTTTCATTAACGGAGCAATCATGCGATATTATTTGAACACATGGTTGCTACCAAACGGGAGATCCACTTGTTCGATAGTTCTCAACTCCGCAAAAGTGCGCTCTGTCTCTTCTACTTGATCTATCGAACAAGAAACACGGAATACCGGACGAATGAAAATTAATATTTAACTGGCGCCCGAGCAGGGACGATAGACTCATCATGGTAACGCTAAGGTTGCACAAAATGCATTCATTGCAAATCTATTGCATTCAAAACCTAAATGTCTTTATAATTAAGCTTAAAGACTTTATGTGGTATAATAAAAATCTAGGCTTATATCAATATAATTTTTAAAAATATTTTAACTGTTAGTACTGAACAGAAAATTTAATTATTTTTTCTAGTTTTTGGTGTGCATTTTTCAATTTGTTAAATAAAATTTTGTTTACTTTTTCGATTGTTTTTAAAAGAAGATGTCTTCTTTTTTAATAAGAGCCCTATAGCTAAATCAATTTTATAATTACAAAATCAGTTATTCAAGTGAAAATTGCAAATCCTCTAAAAAGGTTGTTTGTTTTATTTTAAAACAATTTTAATTGAAACGATTGTTTGATTTCGTCGTTACTTAAAGCAATTCAGGCTGTTCGATAGCAACCATTAATGGAACCATGAAATCATTGAAAACTTTGATCAATTTCTATATAACCTTGTTGGTAAAAAAATCGGAAAAAACCAAACCATGAAATTATAGGAAAATTCATTTAAATGGAACAGAAAGTTTTGATTTGGTTGCAGATGCACTTAACGCTTGATTGCCATTAAATTTTGTTTGATGAAATTTGCATCTTGCATTTTAGTTAAATTACATTTAAAACATAAAAAACAGCAATAAATAAATATGCGTTAAAAAAATATTTTTCCGATATTTCCGAAAAGAATATTTGAGAGTTTTTACATATTGCTTGTGTAGGCTAATAGCAATTCCATGTTAAAAATATTAAAAATAAAAATTATGTAGCAGATGCATTAAGTGCTACATAAAATCAATAATTTTTTTATTTAATATCATAGAATTTTAACTCATTTTTCTTATAATTCATATAGAATATATTTCTGCATTCTAAACAGCATTTGTTGCATGCTGCATGCTGCTTACATTAGCTACACGTGCAGCAGCCATGTTGCTACTCAGTGCTAAGCTCCCTACTCCACAGTACCGGGGTTTTTCGATTTGCATACAAATTGTGTAATTTCCTGTTATTAATTGATTGCACATATATTTTTAGATGTGCATATATGTATGGTATATGTGCTCTATATGCACTATGCACATGTGCTATTAATGGGAAAGGACTCTCGCTATGTAGTCTACTATCTAATTATTTTCCAATAATTTTATAATTACTTTCAATATCAATTAAGCTAATCATAATCAGTTGAATTGAATGCTTAAATGAATTTCAAATATTCTCCTCAAGCACTTAAGATTGGTAGAGCTGCCAACTTAGATGTAAGTTGAAATTTTTATTTCTTTATAACATTGAATATAACAATGAATAAGAATGAATAATTTAATTTCATTGTAAAGAATTTCTAAGTCTAAAATTTATGTTCACTTTGATGTTTGATATATTTTCAAGACTGTTATCCTTAACTTTATAACTATAAGTACTGTTATTTGCAATTATAAATTGTTAATTAATAAAGATTAATAAAAGATATTGTTGAAGAGGATTACAATTTCTTCTAATTTATTAAGTTATTGTTTTTCTTAGAAATAATAATTTTTCAATTATTGTAATTAAAATTAAGAGAAATTATATTTTGGTATTTCATTTGGTATTTCTTAATAAGTCATTAACCACAGCTGTAGCAAACATTGAAAGGTTTACGAAAGTATGGAAGCTCTACATAGAATTCATTAGTTTAATTGAAAGGATTAAGTGTTTGATGAAGTGAAACTATCTTGTATCTTTTAAATTTAAGACAATGGCTTAATATATTCAATAGGAACATATAATTGATTTCAATACCGTACTTCATTAATACTTAAAGTTAATATAAATTTTATTATTTATTAATATTGCACTTACTCTTTGCATTCGGTAATAACATACCTGAAAATATTAAAGAAAATATAAATTTTTATATAAAGTAAATTACATTGATATGATTAATAAATTATAATATATGCTTAATATGTAAAATATATGAAAAACTAATAATTAAATAGCCTGCAGTCTTTCAATTGAAGTGTGTACATTCATACTAGGTGAGTACTACTCCTAGTTATTGTCGATGTTCTACGAAACTTTTATTTTATTCATAAAATTCATGAGTAAAAAATCATTAAAAAACGTTGAGATTTTTCTATATTTTTTTTAAAGAAACAAAGTTATTTTGTGTGAACTCAATCAAGTGTAAATGTGTTTACTTTTGTTACTTCTGGCTGAATGAGCTCAAATCATCGACTTTTGTACTATAAGAGAATATCAACATTATCATTGGCATTAAGATAACAAATCAACTACGACTGTCACTTCAAATATGTTATATAGCACTGAGTTCATTTGTATTATATATTAAATTTAAGAAACATTTAATTTTTTTTCTTGATATACAACACAATGTACATTTTTAGATTTTTTTTATTGATTTTATTGATATATGTATGCACTCTTATACTTAAACTATTGCATGAAGTTATTTCTAGTTTCACTTTATATTTAATTAACTAAAGAAAATGATTAATTACTTTTATATTATAACAAATATAAGCTCTGATATTTTGTTTTTAAAATATTCGATCTCTTTACTATAATTCAAATTCATATCTTCAGTTTAGTAACTGGGAAGGCAGTAAACATATATCGTTGCTATATACGCAAATTTATGCTATTCTAATGCAAATATTGTTATATCGAAACATGTAGGAGGAGATCTCAACCTCAACTTGTTTGTATGTATTCTAAAATGAAATACTTTTCTAAAGTCATACTAATCTGCATGAAAATAAGCTACAGAAATACGTGAGTTACAGCGAAATTAATAATATGGAATGCCTTTAGTCAAAATTTGATGGATTTTGTTTTAAAAGCATTTCTCAGCATAATATATGTATGAAAATGTGACTGCTCCCGTAGGTGTGAACTAGAAAGCTCAGATATACAAGTGAAGTGTATATTTGTATGTGCCTCTTCACTTTTTCATATTTAATGTTGTGTAAATTCAATTTCCAGCACTTTTGGATTATATTCACTTTTCCTTTTAACCAACAACATTTTCCGATCAAACCTTTTTGTTTTTGCATACATTGAGAACGGAAACGGAACTGGAAATACTTACTATTATAAGTTAAGTGTGCTTTTCTGAGATTTTTTCCCCTTTTTTCTCAAAGCATACAAAACATTCGAATGGAATATAAAGTTTGTCGTGATATTTGTAACACAGTAAGGTTGACTTTGGAAATCCGATTAAAAGTATATATTATTTATTTTGAAACTGATAGATGAAATAAAATATACATCGATATAGTGAAAAGTTAAGACTGTATTATAGATGAACATAGTTAAGGATGAATATTTGTGTTCTTCCACAAAAGTGTGTTTAAATAATTTTTATATTTTTCATTTAATGATTCATAAGGAAAATATATCTAACAGCTATTTGAAATTGAATTGTAGTGAAAAGTTAAATTCTGATTTGAGAAAGAACCACTATATATATTTCAGTTTTCATAAAGAAGAATTCTTCAAATGTTGCTCTCCTACATATATATTTGACTTTTTTACAATTATTGGTAAATCAATTGACAAAAATTATTAAATGAAGGAGTCTATCATACAGTTATCTCCTCCTCATTTTTTAATAGAGACCAATTTTAACAAGTTCTGGAACATATACCATGCTTGCAACAGAACTGTGATTTTATTTTAAGTATTATCTCACGAAAGTATTTGCTACTACCGCAAACCACTTACTATTCTGATCAGTTTTAATCTTTTGCTATGCAATTTTCTTTTTATTGAATTTTATAGTACTACATCGAGGTTGTGGCTCTGAGGATGCGGAGGAGACCGTGCTCCAACTTATGTGTCAGTGTTCTTCTTTAGCTAGCAGAAGATTAAAAATTTTCGGATCCCCTTTTCTCACCGAACTGACTGAGCTGTCATTCTGTAATGTTAGGGACCAGGCCAAGTTTATTGAACTGTCAGGTTGGTTTTCCTTTACTTAATGGGGGAGTCGTTACCTTTTCGGTATTGGCTGTATACTGATTTAAATCTATATTCTTGTCGTACCACAATGGGCCATCTTTAGAGCTTAAGTGGGCTTTTTGGAAACAAGGCCGCAACTCCAACCTAACTACCTACAACTTAGCTGATTAAAGTAAAACTTTTTGTTTTTTAAAATTGATTTTAAATCTTTTAATATGTATATAGTAACTTTAAATATTTTAAATCAAATGCACACATAAAAAGTCATATTTATTTCAATCAAATAAAAATAATATGTGTGAAACGTGTAAAGGGTATTCAAAGTTTGTGTACAGCCAAAACATTTATAATGTCTTCTTTTTGAATTATTTATATAAACAAACAAAATGTTTAATTTCAAATGGCGCCATTTGTTCAATTTTGTTTTTGTTGCTTAAGGTTGTTGAAAATTTTTTACTCTGGGTGGCTGGAATTGATTGTGTCAACAAGGTTTACTTAGCGTATGAGTAATCTTTTTTCAACTGGAAGGTGAGTTGGTGCACAGCGGAAAATTGTTGTGTAAACAAATAGAAATGAGAAAATGTGTGTATAACAAAGGATTAAATTCCAATTTACAAATCTTGAAATCTTGAAAACTAGTATAAAGAAACAATTGCTTTCGCTTTTATTGAATAACATAAAAACATTTTATTAAATATTGTAATTGTTTTAAACAAAACCAAAATAATGGATATGAAGTTGCTGATATACTTACTATATTTGATTTTTATATTTTTGAGCACTATATCTATTCAAATATCTTCACATGTAAATACACACTAAACCCATAATCATTAGAGTGACTTTAATCAAAATAACCCCAGTAAAGAATATAAATTGAAATATGAGAATTCTCAAAAATTTTCAAAAAATTTTATATATATCGAATTTTTTGTAAAATGTTTTTATTTTTAATCTCAACACTTTATTTTTTTTGTTATAGAATTTTCATATATGTATTGCGCACTATTTTCCTATATTTAAAAATTAAATTTTTGTGAGACTTGAACCCACTAAAACCACCTCTTAGGAATGAATATGGAAGATTGCAGCCGTGTGCAGCGGATGCAACCCCATTCCAGTAATTAAGAGAGAGATTAAAAGAATAGGCTTAATATCTAGGAAACTACGTTCATCTAAGCTAGTAAGCATGGGCGTGAACCAGGAAAATTGGGTATTAGTGAAGGGAGCTGGTTATTACGCAAACGCGGAAGAACTAGCGGTGGACTCTGTCGCCGAGAACACGAGAGTCGCGGTTGAAGAACGGGATGATGGAGAGATTAGAGACCCACTCATCGAGGTAAAGGGATATGTATTGGGGGGATCTGCGTGCAGCCGCGTGAGGTACCTTCGAGCGAATGAGAGGAGGTACTCGTTGATGCTAGTAATTTGGCAGAGTCTAGTAGGAAAGAGTTGGAAAAGTGCTTGCCGTTAGGCTTGCAATTGCGAAGGAGCTTTCTCTTGAAAAGATGGATTCTTTCCATTTGGGCGATACAGATTGCAAACCAAATAGGGAAAGCGAAAATTAAATTCGTTACTGCTTTTTGTTAAAAAACCTTAAATTTTTTTAGAACACAAATGAATTAATAAATAAATTATTTCCAATATGGAGGGCTTTACGATTGAATCCTCTAAAATAGAGTTCTTTCGCTTCTTTTACACTTTTCATTTCTTCCACGCCAAAGAACCATTTGAAAGTGCAACAAAGCAAGTAGGTCAATAATATAGTATTTTAGAAAATATTCTGTAAATTATAAAAGTAATGTAAAAATCTTTCATTTGAATGCAAAAAACCTTTTCTACTTGTTAAATATTGTTTTTTAAATACAAAATATTTTAACTGTAATTTTTTTTTTTAATTTTTTCTAGCCTTTTCAACATAATCTGCAGTGCAAGCAAACCTACTTGTGTTTAGAAACTTAAGCTTCTCAGAAGTGCATCCACAATAAATGTTAATGTAAACTTTAGTGTTCCTTTGCTCATACATATGGTTCCGTTTTCATTCCTTATGCCATTCGAGCACATATTTTCGTAATTTCATCCTTTACTCATGCATTCACTTGGAATGAGT
Organism: Teleopsis dalmanni; assembly: GCF_002237135.1. Classification (NCBI taxonomy): domain Eukaryota; kingdom Metazoa; phylum Arthropoda; class Insecta; order Diptera; family Diopsidae; genus Teleopsis; species Teleopsis dalmanni. The sequence continues at coordinate 226,647,844 of NC_051847.1, read as the reverse complement.
TTTTAATACTTCGAAGCATTGGTGCAGCTGCACCGATTGTTGTTTATGTAGAGAAAATTACTGCATTTAAATTGAATTTTCTGTACTTGCTGCAATCTTTATGGGTTTTATAAGAGATCCATTATAATGTACTGGTTCATTTAGTTCGAGTTAATTTCTATATGTTCGGTTGCTGGTGTTAGTTTTATTACGTTTTGCACCGTGGTTGGTTTTGCATCCGATTTTGGTATTGTAAATTATTGTGCTGGTATAAGTGTTGCACTCAATTAAGATTGCATTTCGGAACGTTTGCACTTTTAGACTTTAATTGTTCCATTTACTTTGCATATAAGGTGCATAAAGTAAAATTAAGAAAAATAAAACTAAATTTTTTGTAAGAGAGAATTGTGTTCTTATGTGATCGTGACATTTAAAGTAGAGAAATTTTACATTTTTAATAGATATTTCATAACTTAAACTATCGAAGACACGGAATTAAGATTTCTCAAGAGAAAATAGTTAGTTCATAATGGCGAAAAGAATTACTATATAACAATTATCTAAAAGGTTTATTTAGAAAAATAGAACATTGAATTACTTTCACTTTCTTGTCAAGAAAGAACTAAGACCTGCAAATTTCATTTGAAATATATGAAGTTTTGACTAAGTTAATAATATAGTTATGTATTTTAAAACAGAAATAAAATGTTTTTAATGTTAGTTTTTTCTTTCCGAGAGTTACGCGTCTTTATGAGGAAATGAAACTAAAAGTTAGACGGATTTGAATGGCAAAGAAGACAATAATTCCTGAGACCACTGATAGTGAGTACTTGGCAATTCTCGAAACAGCGTTGTATGGTCAGAAAAATTTCAATAAATTAACTAAAAGTTTTGTCTTTGTCTTTTCTTTGCTATTCGAATCCGTTTAACTTTTAAAATTAGTTTTATTTTGCATTTTCTTTTATTGATATGACAAGTCCAATATATATTTTTAATTATCACTTATTAAAATTATTTTTGAACATTAATAAGAGACAGTATAATCATAATTAATAGTTTTGGGTCTCACAAAAGTGCACTAAATATAAATAATAATTTTGACTTTATACTGAAGTAAGAAACGCTTTTGCAGGTATATATTTTTAATTGGGTTATAATAACTATTAAGGTTCCTTATTCAATTGTTTATACTTTAATTAACTGCATTAGAATTAAAACTAAAATGCTTACCTTTTTTAATTGAAGTGTAGAAGTCGTTGATATATTATATTTGATAAAATAAATTTATATAGGAGTATTTTTTTATTGATTTAGCTCAGCGCACGTACGATTTTAAGCAATATTATTCTTTTTTCTATTATATTATTTGGTATATTAGCCTTTATAGACGAATTGGATTTATTGTGTTTAAATTTTAGATAAACTAATTTTATTTTAGATTAATCTATTATTTCTTTATATGTGTGTATAAAAGTATACACATTGATAACATTTATCTTTTAATATTTTGTAATGAGTTAATTTTAATTTATTTGCAATAAATTTTGGCTTCTATACTAACACAGAAAATTATTATAATATATAAGTTCGATTATTAGTATAGTTTATACCTGATGGTTTATTTTTATATGGTATTTAATATTTGGTGGTATTTAATATATGAAAGGGTACACATTTAATATATTCTATAGACAAATTTTATATACGATACACTCAAAATATTTTTTGTTTATTTATTTATGTATTCACGAGTATATATTTATATGTAAACACTTAAGCACAACATTAAAACTAAGTTTTTTTAAATAGTAACATTTATAAAAATGTATATAAATATATTATACATATCTTGTTTAAGTACACATGTAAGTAAAAGTGTTATCAAGTTAATGCAATACAATATATGTATATATATATGACATTTTTGTATATAAACATGTACTAAACACGCATATAAATATAAGTACACATTTTAATTTATTTAACTTTTAATGGAAAACATAGTTTTTTTAGTATTTATGTGGTATGCAATTTTATTCAACTTTTTGTTGTGTTCACGTTTCCTTGACATGTTGCAACGGTTGCAACTGTTGCAAATTAAAGTTGTCTTGCCTCATGATAGTTTTAATTCTATATACACCGATGGTACACTGAGAAACGTAGTGCTATAGTACTTAAGATTATTATTGTAGTTGTTTTTTTTTCTTTGTATACTGATTTTGTTTTTTTCATTTTTGTTTTTGTTCATAAAAGTATCAAAATCATTAAAACAATTTAATATAAAATTGATATAACATTTAAAATTTAATCCATTTAACATTTCATTTTTGTTTCATAAATTCATTAATTTTATTTAATTTTGAAATAATTTTTTAGGTTTTTGTTTGCGACTTTTTTCATTTTTTCATTTAAATATTTTATTTTATCATATTCAATTATTTGCCATATTAAATGCGGTTTCATTGCGATATTATTTAAATAAAAGTGACCTGCTTTTAGTGATATGATAATTTGTCAACATATCCAAAATATGTATTTCTGAAGTAGTTATTAATTTCGTAGATAATTTTAAATAAGAACTAAGAATTCTTTTCAATACTAAAAGAACATTTCCTGCCACATTTGTTGATTTTACTTTCCATAAACGATTTTAATGACATTTTTTTCTTTCTTTTCTTTCCTTACATTATTCTATTTTATTTTTTACGGATGTGTTTGTAGTTATTATTTCGTGATTTTTTCATGCTTAATTTGATGCTCTTTAGTTGTGTTTGTGTTGGTTGCATTTGCATGTTACTCCACAGTTCGATCTAATGCTGATGTTTTATATATGAAGTTTGCTTGTAAACATGTTGCTGCAACTTTATTTAGCTGCAACTTTATTTAGCTGCTTGTGTTGTTGTTTTAAATTATTTATAGAAAAACTCTTAATTATGTAGTTAATTTGTAAAAAAAACGATAATTAAATTTTAACACATTTATCAAAACACTACATTTTTTTTTGTTATTATTAAGTATTAAGCAAATTGCATTTTATTGACATATAACAAGAAAAAATTACGTATATATGAGAGCTACACGTGAGAAATGCATTTCAATTGATATAATTTTAGAATAATGCAGTAATGTTTTGTTTTTTATTTATTACGATGATAGTTTAATTTTTGTTACTTTTAATTTCAAATCTCTAAATGTTTCACATCACAGCCAATTGGTGGTTCTGACAATGGGTTCCAATAAATGTTCATACCATGTTAATGTTAAAATGTTTTCAATTTGTTTCTCTTATGCATTGATATAAAAATGCATTGATTTAATGGAAACTAATATGATGGCAATTTTGGCAAATTCTGTAGGTAGAAACTAACAATTTGGAGGCCTTTGTTATCCATCTGGGAAATTTCCTGGTCCCAGTTGAAGCTTATCTCACTTGGGCTCACCCATCGTCTGCCCCACAACTATGATGATCACAATGAAAACTGCCAATAGAACCAAAATACAACAAATTGCTACAGCAACCATCGCGCTATTACTCATACAACTGGTGACGTAAAATAAGATTATTGAGCGATTTTAAAAGCGACGATTTAACTGCGGCGTTTTGATTGCAACTGCGTTAAACGATTTTTTTATGGTACTCGATTAATTAAGAATCCTTTTTAGCTTTAGATGTTCAATTTCAATTTAAATTTTAATTTAATTTTATTTTTTTTGATGGTAGACAAAACTATGTAGTAAAGTTAAATGTGCGATTTGTAGAATAGATGAAGTAAGCAAAACAGCAGTTATAAGAAAAGTTTGAGCTTTAGTAGTAGTTAAACGATGTCGTAGTGCTGAAGTAGAGAATGTATAACTGCAATTGTCATCAAAATTGAAAGTGTCTTTTTATGTATTTGTCACAATTGTTTTTGAGCATAATTTTCTTCCTTTTTATAAAAATTTTACTTATTTATTGGTTTAATTTAAGATAATTTCAGAGATGTTGAGCATTTGCACTGTAATCAGAGTTGAAATAAAAATTTGCAAATCAAGTCAAATTGCTAAGGAGAACTTTTACACTTCACATTTTTCACACTTTTCACACTTTTCACACTTTGCTAGTTTATCATTGAAATTAAATGGATATTCTCTAGAATTATACATAACTCTTAAAAAAGAAATTACTCTTATAATTTGATAACGAGTAACTGCGAGTGACAGGTAACAAAGTGCAGTATCTGTCTTTTTGTTTCAGTTATCATAATTTAGAAATATGTTTTATAAAAAGTATTTGTCAAATTCTGCCTGTGTTAATATCATCAACGGCCAACAACTACAATGCCACTACCACTGCCACTGCCACTGTCACTGCCACTGCCGAACACAACTTCGCACTACGCCCCTCGACGTTAGTGCTATTATGCCGCCCTGCACATAAAGCCAAAGCCAAATCGCATGTCACTGTCACACAGCATGTGACAGGCAAAGATTTGCAAGACAAAACTGCCAGCACATATAATTGTACGCATTCCAGATAGTTTAAGTGAGGAGCTAGAACCTCTATCTTCAGCAGGTCCAGGAGCAATAACTTCCCTATTTGCTTAAGTTGACAGCAATTCAAAAGCAGTGATTTATGCTGATTTAACTTCTCTCTGTCTTATGCGTTGTTCGAACGTATATTTTAGCTAACTACTGTCAAAAGGTGCAGATATTTTGATACATAAAAAAGGCAGTCATGTTGCCGAAATGCACAAAATTTGTTGTTTTTGTCCATTAAACGCCATAACTTTAACATATATTCAGAATTTTTCATTTTTCATTTGCCATTTGTCATATGTCATTTCTGTTATTATGAACATCAAAAGAACATTTCTATAATATTACATATTATCGTATGAACATGATGAGAATACAATTGCTTGAAACGCATTTTGGAATGTATCTCAATGCGTTTCAATGTGTGATTTGTTTAATGAACTGTCAGTAATTGAAGTTGCTTGATTTTCGTTTATTCAAACGTTTAACATAAAATTTAAATTTGACTTAATGGAGTTTGCGCTTGAAGGAATTCTAAAATATCTACAATTTCGAGAGAAACAAAATATTTAGAATTTCTAATTTGGAAAAAAAATATAAATCAATGACTTCTACTAAAGTTTATAAAATGTAAATAAATTATCATCAAAATTTTGAAATACTGTTGATAGAACTATTAAACGACAATATATAAAACAAAAGGTGTTATTCTCACGGATATGTAACATCAAGTGCATAGAGTTCATCTTAAATGTCATAAATATAATTTTTTCACTAAGCAATGTTTGTGTAAAGACAGATATAGATAGATATATGAATAAATAATGGATTGCATGTAGGCTATAATGTTGCGTTATTTCACTCAAATACTTAGATTTCAATTTGTTGCTGCCCTTTAGATTTTAATTAAAGTACACTTTAATTACTTTGCAACTGAATTGATGGCGCTGACATAATATTAATTAAAAGTAACTCAATTGATTGCGATAAAATGCAACATATTAACAGTGAAAGTGAATGCATGCTCTACAAAAATGTCAGGAAGTGCAAAAATTCAATTGAATTCGTTTGTATGTCCGCCATAAGCTTTCACTTGTTTGAATGAAAAATTTACAAAAAATGTGAAATACAAAAAACACAAATAAAATAAAATTGTTGGTAAAAGGACATGTAATATAAATCCGATATCGTTACTTTATTACTTTTCCTGTACACAAAGCGAGGAAGTGCAGTCGAAGGGATTAATAGCTCCGCGGGTACATAAAACAAGATTGACTGGAATATTTATTAAAGTGTTATCAAAACTTAGCAATAATAATAAAAATGTGAAAAATTTACCACACAACATATGTCATATAAGAAATTTTATTAATAAAAGTTGAAGTGTTGAATATAATTTGTCAAAATGATTAAAAACCATGCTAAATGTGTTTATATAGATATATAATTTATAATAGTTTTTAATAAGCATAGTACAAATAAAAGTCTGCTTTGATATGAGTTTATTATTTGATTAAGAAAAGATATGTAGATACTTTCTTCTCTGCTATGTTTGCATTTATAAAAGGCGGACTAGAAAAGTAAATTGTCAACTGCCAGAAACACTACCTCTCCTCCCCCCCATAAATGACACGCAATACTTTCAAATTTTTTTCCTCCTTATATTTCTTCATACTTTTTATACCATACACTTTCGTGTTTATTTATATGACCTTTGGCGATTTCAGATAGTTTTTATATTACTATTTATTTATTCATAAGGTGAGCTTACATCGCTGCAGAAACAGAACTCTATCGTATTCAAGGAGTATTTAATACTTTCTCTAAGTGCCTTAAAGTGCGTTTGTGCGTGCTTATTTGTTTGTGCTTTTCTTTGAGGTGTTTCCCTCAAACGGAATTAATTATTCAAAACACGCAAATTCTTGTTCCTTTACTCGCATTGAATGTTCATTATTTATAAGATCCAATACAATGTTTATAGTAGCCAATCCAGTATATGTACCTCAGCAGCGTTACTCACATATTTCTTAAGTTACGCAAGTTACCTTTAATAAATGCCTTAAAGATTTAATTCAAATAAAAGTATTGTCAATATACAATATATATTTAACCTTAAAATTAATTTAGAACATGTATGCAAACATGTTTTAACTTTTTAACCCCATCGGTGATTAAGATCTCTCGAAAAAGTATTGGAACTTCTTTGCGATAATACTACATATCTGTTTAAGTCAAAATTTTGTACTGTATTAGCAAACTCAATCTCTAGTCATTATGACATATGTTTCTTATTATTCTGTAGTTTATCTATATAATCTATATATCTATATAATGTTACAAAATAATTACTTAGACCTAGCAATTCTTTCTGATTATTAATTGTGTTAGCTAAGATAGTTCTTACAAATGATATTCAATGGCTATTGAACGTAATTATCAAACAGCAGGCCACGTCATCCTTCATTTGGATACCGTATTGAGATTTAAATAATTCTCACTTGGATTTTTGTAAAAATTAATGGTAAAGCAATGCTCGTTTGTGTATTGCAGGAGCATTTGCAGGACTAGTGTTTTATTACAGATGCACCAGGATTAGCTAGGTTGGCACTATGTTCGTTTTTTGTTATATATGCATGACTGAAAACTTAAACTGAAGTTATCTTGTTATTTGCTTGTAATGGGCTACCAATTTGTTCACATTTGTGCACTTACATGGATGGGAGTTTGGAAAGTAAAATAGGTTTGATAGCTGTCTAACTATCTGTGAGAATAGAGATTTTTTTTCCTTAAGGATAACACATTTGCTTGAAATATTGATGTGTAGCTGCAAATGTGATAGCATTTGTATACCCCTAGGACCATTAAGTATTGGTGTAAATCGGTGTAAATCACATTGCTATCAGTCCTGCTTTCGTATCTCATTTTGAGCTAGTGCTAATAATAAAGTTAATATTGCATATTAATAAGATAGAATTTTAATATGGCCTAGTGTCATTAACTACCAGGTGTTTAAGTTCTTAGACCTTAATAAAGGTGGCATTGGTATTGGTAGTTACTTAAATAAATAAATTTCGAAGAAAAAATTAAATAAAAATGCAAAAGATATTTTTATTAAATACTTTTTTGGAAGTTTTTTTTAAATCGCAGAATCAAAGTAATTGAGGTAAAGATATGTATTATTAATATACATGTAAGTCATTTCAATCTCAAACTACCCTAAATATTGTACTATTGAATTCAAGAAAAAAAAAAATAGCATATAGGACCTGAACAAAATATTTCATATTTTTGTGTTGGCACGGATTTTTTTAGAATTTGTTTTAGAATTCCTTTTTTCACGTTTGTATCTTCGCTGTGGAATCGCTGTGGAGTTTTTGTTATTTTATAAATATTTTATTAATTTTTTCTGACTATGCCGTTGTAAATCAATTAATATTAATGAAAATTACGTTATTTAGGTAAAAATACATTTTTCTTTCAGCTTAGCAAATTGGGGTCATATTTCATTTAGTGCCTTTCGGTATTGCGGTCACAAATTTTTACTTGGCAGGACCTTTTCTGTTTTTGTTTTTGTTTTTGTTTTTGCTGGATAACATTTGTAGATGACAAATTACAAGCGCGCCATGTAAATTAAAAATTTGCTGCATAATTTATTTATCAAATGGGTGGTTTGAGGCTTTATCGCCTTAAGTTCCAGCTTTGCAAATATAATTAAAATTTAAATTATGCAAAAATAATAAAACGCACTATATTTAAAAAATTATTTTTATGTGCAAAAATATTATGCTTTTTATCTAAAAATAATTTATGTTTAAGTCTAAAATAATAAAAACTTTAGTTTCTTATATTTTTTAACGTATTCTTCACAAAAACTAAGTATTCTATTATAGAATTTAAGGTAACGACGACTATTTGTTGTGAAGTATCTTACATATAGTTTTTATATGTTACCTATTTTGTTACATTATCTGTATGTAGTAGGTAGTAAAAATTTATTTGAAATCAGTAAGTTAGATACGAGTAGTTTCAAAAATTTCCAAAGTCATAAAATAAGTAGTTAAAAATATCTATAAATGTATATAAAGCAAAATTTTTCATTTCCAAATCGATAAAGTGGATAAGAGCTGTTATTTCAATGTATGTGAATATTTCAAAAATATTTTGTGTAGCTGAAATTATAACCGATGAAGTCGTTTACGTTTCTCTATTTAAATTTATCGCAATTGGGCTGTAAATTCATTGAAATATCGAAATCGCCAATTTTTTATAGATATTGTGGGCATAAAATTTTATATGTTTTAACTCGATTTTAGTTGGCAATTAAATATTTTTGTGTACACAGATGTGTTCCTGTCAGCAAATAAATATGTTTATCCTCATAGTCTCATAATATGATTTTATTATTTCCAGCTTTAATTATAGTCAAAATAAATAATGGCTATTTAATTTTCAATTAGAAGTCTTAGCTACAAAAATATAAAATCAAATGGAATGTGCATGAAAATGATTTGGTGCTTTTCAAAATTATTTTAAAGCTAATAAAATCTGTATTGCTTCTCCATATGAATTACGATTTATAAAATTCAATACAAGAGTAAATATAAATACGCAATAAATAATTAAAACAATAATTAGAATGAAAGATACTTGAGTAATAAGCGAATAACAAATAAACAGTGTTAGCACTAAAATGTTTATTAAATTTGATGAACTTTTATAAATATAATAAACTATAACATATAATACAGATAGGTAATATCAGATCATTAATGCTCCAAGTTCATTTAGAGCGTTAACACTTTGTATTTTTTATGCAAAGTTAGTCTCCATTATCAAACATTTCTATTGCCGTTTTAGCGTATATAGGGTTTCGCCAAATCCTTTCTACTGTTGAAGATTATAGGGTATTCTTTTTATTTGGTTCATAGTTTTCTATCTTCTTCTAGTTTCAATTTAGACTTTGTTCTCAAATATTAGTGTAACGTATCAAACAGTTTGTCTTCGAATAGGCTATGCTTCCAGAATATATTTGCGAATACTTAACTCCAGCTTTTTTGATATATATCCAAATTGATTGATTTTGTACTGGATATTAAACTGATAGTTCATATGTTAGACTTCGTTTTCCAGTAAATTCTCATTGGGCAGTTAATTTCTAGAGCTGTAACTTTGCTAAGCTCTTCGCCGTTTGATGGTCAACTTTCTGGCCCTTGCAGTAGAATTAGTTTTGCAATTGTTTTATTGTTATCGGTTTATGATATGTAGGTCTCGGATAATTGTGTATCTTAGTTTGATTTGATTGAATTGATTTGTAGGAAATGTTTGTATTCTGTGTACTTTGTTGTTTAGTTGTTGCTGCATGCAGTAGCTTTGTTTCTTTGGCATTTGTCATTATTCTATATCCTTAAGTATGACTCTTCAGAAAAATAATTTACTGAATTGTGGCGACTTTCTTGTCTTGTCTATGTCTGAAACTATAGAATTATATCGTCTGCGTATATCAGAAGTTGAGAGTACACCAGAATTAAGTTCCAGTTTCTTAATTTCAGTTTGATTAATCTGTTACGTATTGAAAAGTAAAGGGCTTGACGATACTTTTTCTGTATTTTCATCTTTGATAACTGTTTAGAATCGGCATTTTTTAGATAACTCTTTATCTATTTTTAATATTTATTTTACTTTGTTGTATGTCAAGTTAGTGATGGAAATTGATCGAACTGATATTATTTAGTTATAATGCATTCTATAGTATCGATTTTGTGTCTATGAAAGCCTGGTCTCGCAGAAATTAATTTATTACGAGTATTTTTTACAGAAAAGATCCAATCTTGCTTTTTAGTTTGGGGTCCATAAGCAGTTAGCTCCTACTTGAGTGTACCTTTAATCGGTAATATTTTGAAGTCATAGTATTCACTTCTAAACTGTAGAATACAATTTATATATGATCGACAAAAGGCAGACAGATCAATTTTGAAATTCAATTTTTGCATAAATAATTCAATTATAATAATAATATTTAATAAAGAGGTTTTTCGAATAGTAGAGAACTACAACAATAAAAAATCATTTAATATAATTAGTATTACCTATCATCAGTGGTCTTGGAAATAATTATCTTGTCTTTAATTATTCATAAATAATTTTTTAAGATTGCAAGTACTAGGAATTGAAGTCGTGTCCTGCCAAATTTCAAGCTCAGAGTCAGCGCTCTTTAACGCTCTTAAGTGAACCAAAGCCGTACTTGAGTTTTATGTTGGCACATTCACTTACTGTGTTTTAATTAGAACGAAATCAGAAACTAGCTGCAGAATAATTGAATTAATTAATTATATTTTTATTTTTAATTGTTTAATTTCAACACTATTCTGTTGAATATTTAATATGAAAATAAGAACACAAAGTGAAAGTAGATCAAATTATTAAAACATGTGTTTAGAACTCATTAGTGATAGTATTTCATTAATTCTTATTAAAAACAGTTTTGTGAAGCAATCTATTTAAATATCCAATTCATCAAGAACTGAGTAAACTATATATTGTGTATATTCATAATCGTTATAGTTCAATAATATTTTTCATGTGCGTTCATGATTGAGTTGAGTAAACAAACTATAAAGAGAATTATTTATATCTTCGTTTCGCATAGAGAATTCATTGTGTTTAGTCATTTTTTAAAATAAGTTGGCAAAAATATATTTTGTAATATTGTGTCCGCATAATCCTGCTGATGTGAAAGTGGATTTACGACACATTTTTATATTGACGTAAATGCTCCTTTATAAACTAAACTTATTTCATTTGTAATTTAGGGAAAGCAAATAAATGTTTTATACAAAACAACGACCCCAGAGTCACACACGTTTTTTCATGAAATATGAGTGAGTAATAAATTTTGTATGAACATTTTTTTGTGATATCCGAAGACAACAAGTCTGCTTCAGTACTCGTAACAGTAACAATTTCATCATAATAAATTTAGTCATTCTGGAACTTTTATTCTGACATAACAGTGCAAAATTCGAAAAATGATTTAATGATTTTTATTAACAGCAGCGACACGATTATGGACAAATACGGGTGTATTAACCAAAAAGGACACTCAAATATATTCTTTTTAAGCTCAACCCCGATATAGGTAAGAGAGGGTAACAGCGGCGAAAACTTAATCTTTTGCTTAACATTTGCAGTATTAAAGTTTTAATGTATGGGGACAAATGATGCAATAAATTTTGTTACCATGGGCGTAAAGTATTTAAAAAAAGATGAAAAACAGAAATTGAGGAAGCTTGAATATACACATACGTCAGAGCAGAGGAAAGCCAGATGACTCAGTTGTTTGTCCGTGATTCAATGGAAATTATAGTTCTGTAGGCTTAAACTCCCACGCACGTAAATTAGTACGAACACAAGATATACAAGAGATACAGTTAATGAATGACGAACTGTGTTGATGATGATAATATTGCACACATTAGGCAGTCTCCCCACTCAAAAGCGCTATATCTTTTATTTCTGTTTGTACGCTGCTTTCAAGTACAAACATTTTTTAATATAAATTTTTTTTATTCGCAAGAATTTCATGACAAAGTCCATGAAAGAATTACTCCTACTATAATGAAAATCTGCTACTACGAGTATAATAGTTAATACTCGTAAGGAATAACTTAATTACGTCAAAGGTGAGTGGGTAGGGAAAGCGAAAGCAAAGTCGCACATAAAATTTTAATTTCACTTTAAAATTTTCCAACTAAGCTAATTGAAAACAAATTTGCTTAAACATAAGCTTTGCCATACAAATTCAACTATAAATTCTACGTCGGCAGCGACAGGAAGATATTCCTTGAACGGCATCAGGTACCAAGAGTAGTGCACACGAAGCACTAAAAGTCAAAACGTTATGTTGCTCGTAAAATTTACATAATCGTTGAAGAGCAACCAATATTGTAATGCAGATTTTATTATATCTCGTTGTCATTGCTTACGTTGCAGACATGTTTCCACAGTCAGCTTCGTTCTAGAAAGTGAATTGCAAATGCTTACCAAATGTAAAGTTGTAATCATAAAAATTTATGTCCGTGTAGTAAAGAACCCCATATATACCCGTGCCACATTTGTAAACATTTGTAACAAACTTTGAAATATCTTATATTTTGTAAATATTAAATTCAGTAAATTTTGTAAACTGATATGACTTCTTTTATTATTGATTTTATAATTTGATTTTAATGTCGAAAAAATTGTCAATATACTCTGAGAGATTATATATATGCTAACTGGTAGTGCTAATTGTTCAAAACAAAGACTTTTACATGATTTAAATGCTCTTAAAAAATCTGCACTAAATGCATAAAAGACTTAACGTCGCCAGAGAAATAACCTATTTTCATTGTTTTAAACAATAATGAAACGAAGATGATTAAAATATTGAAAGAAAAATCACATTTTCAAATATAGACAGATATAGACAGGTATAAGAAAATCAATTAAAAATGATTAAACATATATTGTTTTTATTTATAAAATTATATATTTCTTTATATGCATCCAGAGATCGTGTTACATCTCATTTGTCAGTGTCCTTCTTTAGCTAGAAGAAGATTAAAAATCTTCGACTCCCCTTTTTTCACCGATCTGACTGAGCTGTCAATTTCTAATATTAAGGACCTGACCACTGTCAGGTTAGTTTTCCTTTTCCTAATACGGGAGTCATTACTTTTTTCGGCATTGGTTGTATACTGATTTAAATTTATGTACGTACCAATGCTATTCCTGTGATACCACAATGGGCCATCATTTTAGCTCAAGTGGGCTTTTTGGAAACAAGGCCACCACTCCAATCTACCTACCTACGTATATGCATCCTGAAATCGTCTTTTGAAACGAACTAAATACTACTACAGTAAAAATTTGTATTAGCGTAACGAATGTATATTGAACAATAAACTCATCTGTTTTGTCGAAACAAGGAGTATATAACTTGGTTCAAAAGAGAATTACTGACGTAGAGTGCATGTTAGACGGAAAATGTTTTCGTGAAGATTAGAGGATATTGATGTAGAAAATTTAAATAAAACAGACTTCATGCTTACAATTCAAAGATAAGCTCACCGCAATCGTAAGTTATTATGTTCATTCTTTATCGGCAATAAGTGGGATACAAATTGATTAACCTTGTGCTAGTACATTAGGAACTTAAAATGGAATCATACCACTTAATCCACATAATTTATTTCACGAACTCGTTAGAGTAAATACAAGATGCCATTTGGTGAATATGGAATGTGTTTGAATGCTCCAATGTTTGTCAGAGTAATAATGGGTTTTGCAAAAGGTAATATGTAGGAAGTAATTTTCATATATACTTATGTACTATATAAAATCATGTAGTAAAGCATGGGTACTCACTAGTGATAAGATATTATATATAATAAGTTAATTAATAATTAAGAGTTTTCCGAATACTTTTTATTTACAAATTGCTGGTGCTGGAAAACCAAATAATACTTCTTGTAGTTATACCAAAATTTCTGATATGATGTGTTAAGGATTCCTATGCCATCATCTTTTAGTAAAATTATTAAAGGCATTTAAGAATTTTACAAAAATCAAAAGAAAAAATAAGTTTTAATAAGTGTGCACAAAGCAAGGATATTTTGTTTATTATATTATTTGCACAATGGTTTCAAATAGAAATACGATCGCAATCTTGTTGGACAATTACGGCACTCTTAATTTACTTTCCGTGTTCATTGGATGTTTAAATACATATTTTCCTCTAACTTTCACCATGACCTTCCCTTGCATAATAACTACAAAAATAAATAAAAACAAATTCACAGTTATAAACATACTTGAAAAGGTATATAAATGTCTGTGTATGTGGCTGTGTGTGTAAATAAATAAGCAAGAAAGTAGAAAGTGGAAAGCATTTCTATTTTCTGTGCTCTTAGAACTCGGCAATGTCAAAAGTCAAATGTGCATTAAAATAATTGCACTTGTTTAGTCGCACTTTAAATGTATAAACAATAGTGAAACAGAAAGCAACAATGGCAAGGAATTTGTGGCGTTTATCCTTAATTTTTTTCGTCATATTTCCATTTCCACTCTTTACTTTGATTTATTTTGGTTGTAGATTTAAAGTTTGTTAGTAAGACTATAAAAGTGAACTAAATTGATTTCCCTTCACAAAGTCTCAAGCTTATGACTTAAGCAATAAGAGCAGTTAAGATAAAAACTTATTATCATTGGTTACCTATTGATTAAATGTTTGGAAAGAAACAGAATATTACATATAAAATGACAATCAAAACTTTTCTATATAAATTAAGTTGTGTAATATTCTATTAGCTCTGTTATTAATATAAGATACTCAAGTGATGGGAACTCATAGAGACAATATTAATAACTACAATTCTTGCAGATCACTGTTGCACTGTCTCTGGAATCTAGTCAACACATTCTTTTCAACAACTGTGGATAATTTGAATAAAAACAACAGTTAGGCATTTTTCTGGAAACGTTCAGCTTTAGCTGCACCATGTTTTACAGTTTGTCGAGGTGTTCAACGGCAAAGATAAAAAATCTATTGATTTTCGTACTTAACTTAACAGGATGGTTTCTTATGCATTGTAGTTTTCGGCACGAAATGTGGCTATAAAACTTCGAATAATCCTTGAGTACCACTGTAACTAACCCACCATCTATAAAGACTATAACAAATTTGTAAGCGGAATAAGAATTTTATTTAGGTGCGCTAATATTTCTAAACTAATATATGACAAAAGAAATCAATGACGTTATTATGATATTATAAATAACAATTTTTTAGCAATTCTTTAATTTGTCTTAAGAATTCCTTTTTAGTTGAATCTCGTCCACCATATGTAGTTCACCATTTCCGAAATACAACAGTTGTGAAGTTATATGTTCATTTTGGGTTTTCCTCGAATGCAGCCAAAATAAAATTTATTTTACGACACAATAAAATTGCAAAAGAAATGAGCGAGCGTGACTGTGCTGCCATCATGACATCTCACATCATGACGTAATTATTATCAATCAAGCTCATGATGATGATTCCTGTTGCATATCTTAAATGTATTTTATCTGTCGTTAAAATTTATTTTAATTTACTTGGTTTATGCTTTTTAATATATTTTATTCAATTTTAGATAACTTTATATTATATTCAATAGGATTATCTTGCATTTTAAACATTTCAATTTTATTATAAAATTTTGCAAGCACAACTGAAAGGTTTTAGCTTTAAACCTGTGAAAAGTATACAACTCATAATTTTAATAATAAATGCCATAAATTCAAAAACTTGTATACATAAAATTTTGTCAAAGTTATGAAGGATAACAATAGCTGATTTCCATGTCTTTCATAGCACTTCATAAAGAACAGGTAAAAAATGTTGCAACTACACAAATGCTTAGTCAGATTGAGAAAGTTTTGGAAGGATTTTAGTATTAAAAGATTAGTTTCAGTTTTAATAAAATATGCAAAATTTAGGTAAACCAATTTTAATAATATTTTAATTTGTATTTTATATTTTATATTCATACAAATGATATTGTTATAGTAAATCAGTGTAAGTGTTGTGAAATAAACAACTTAAGTAAAAATTCTAGCAAGACTAAATCTAGGACAGGAAATTCAAGAAAAATCACTCATACGTCATGTGGAACAATGATGCTGCATTTCGGATTGAAAATTCATTGAAAAAATTGTTCTGTATTATTTATCAAGTTTAAGTAATATATTTTCTATTGTTTATAGTTGATTTATATAAAGTAGAAATGATGTATACACTTCATGTTTTCGTCTTGATGTGCACTTTTTTGTTCGTGTGACGTATGAGTGATGTTATTTTGAATGAAGAAACTTTGTACAAGTAGTTCTTTGGAAAGTCTTTGTTCTCGTGCAGAACAAATTTTTGTTATTGTAATTAAATATTTTATAGGAAACAAAATGTGCTCAAAAGCTAAAAATTTTATTTAAATTTAAATTTTGATTGTGTGGCGAAAATGGTATTACAATTAAATTCCTAATATTTGAAATATATGAAACCGATCCATTGAGAAACGAATTATTAAATCTCTGGAGCAATTATAGAAATTCATTAAATTTGCATTAATTATCACAGTTTTTCATTATTTTCTTCTTTTTTAAAATTTTATTAATATTTCTATATGCATATTAATTATGTTTAGAATACTGTTCTATTTAATTTTGTGGTACAACTAATTAAAAAGAACATTTGACGTATGTTAAATAATTAAAAAAAAAATTAAAATTAACATACAGTAAGTTTTTATTTATTTAACAGCAGAGTTTAAAAATATATTTATTGTTTTTTAATTTTTTGCCTTTTAATAAAAATTCATAAATACAAATGCCTTTAGTTATAGTTTTAGAACATCGAAATCAACAATTTTTTTCGATATAAAAATGTAAAAAAAAAGTAAATATATTTCACACAAAAAATAGGCCCAAGAGCTAAATCCGTCTAAAACCTTTGACAAAGCATATGATCCTATTTTAAGGGAGGTTTCAAAAAAGAAAGCCTCTAAAATGTTAAAGCGGCGCCGCGCATATATCGGACAGAAGCAAATCAGGTGGGAGGCACCTTCATCATCCTCACCACAACTGCAGCAGATATGGTTGAAAGGGAGATTTAGTCTCCTAGCATAGTTACCTAGAATACAATTACTTGTTAGTAAACTTACTACAAGACTGATATCTCTACAAGGCATCTCTATCAAAAAATTCAATTTTATTTCATTGGTCAATTTGTGGCCAAATTGCATACAGATGCCTGCACATCGTACAGTCTTCCAATCTTTTATTAAAAAGTTCAGCACAGGAAGAACTCAATACCAAGTTAATACCATGATGTCAACGATATGCCCAGGTTGTTTAGGTGTTTCGAGTGGTTTTCTGAAGCACCCCATCTGCCTAGCTCATCTACTTTGCTATTCCGGAAAATATCCTTATGACCGCCTACCCAGATTAGAGAAATATTGAACTGCGTCGACATCTTATTTAGAGATGTGTAGCAGTCAAAGACTGTCCTAGATGTAAATTGGACTAAACTCAAGGCCTTTAAAACTTGACTATCCAATAGTATATATATATTCCTTTCAAGTATATTATCTACTTCTATACAACTTAAAGTTTCCTGCTGCCTGAAAAATACTACAGTAATCTGGAAGCCTATAATAAGAGATTATATTCAGCCCTTCTGAAAAAACTCCGCTTACTACACCACTCGCAATTTTCAAACCATCGGTAAAAATTTCTAGACTCCCACCCATGAAGGAACCTCATGACAACCAAACTTCGCTGGATGGGAATTTAACCATAAATTTCCTATCAAAATCGAGAATGGGAGGGGTGTAGACAATGTTATGTGGAGTTGGACTGAAAAGTTTGCACTTACGAGAAAGAGGGAAAGACAGGAGATAGCTAAATAAACAGTGAGTTGGCAGATCGCGTTCAATCGATATATTTAATCACATTGGACATTATTCTTTATGGCTTTTTTTCATTAATTAATGAAATGGTGATCTTGAAATATCCTTTCTGCACAGTGAAGATTATATGAAACTCACAAAACCAAGAGTGAAGCACAATGCTGACCGACATAATAAACTTATTAATATTCATTAATAATAATAATTTGTGGGTTTTTTTATAAATCAAATTATTTTTGTTACAAATGACATACATCCAAGTTGAAAATTATTTTATATTTTGAATTATGGAGTTTTTATCGGATGTGTTTACAAATGCCAACGTATGCTTTATCTGTTAGTATATGATTAACGTTGTCTTGTATTTGAGTAAGTAATTATGTCGAGTGTGATAATTCTTTATTATATATTTTGTTTTTCGATGTTGTGATTTGGAATTTAAAAATTAATACTCGTAAGCTTCGTAGATTAAAAAATTTCATGTCAACATTTTAAAATTTGTTATTTTTATTTTATTTATTTTTATTGAATATATACCGTATTACTCATACGAGTAGTACGTATATATATATAGACTAAATTTTTAAACAAAACATGTTTAACCAAATAATCTCAAAAGTCATTAGAGCATTTTCACAACTCAACTGCAATTTTGTTTGTTTACAAATATTTTAGATTCATTGTTTGTTTTGCTGCAACAAGCCGCCTCGCCACCGATGCCCGTGCTGCATTATTGTATACTTTTCCCACACAATTCGCCCACATCCGACGTTCAGTAACATTTTTATTTGATGTGTTATTGTTTCGAATTTTATTGAAACATCAAGTGCAATTCAAAGAAATGTAAATAAATAAACCAATTTCAAAGTCATTGAAATGTGACTTCTCACACGAATTGACTACTGCGTGAAAATATTCAGACACTAATTTTTCAATTGAATTTTCATACTTATAATACAAACAAACAGATTGAGGATAAGAGTAATTTGGAAAGACAACTCACTCAAAAAACCTTAACAGTTCCGGAACAATAAGTAAAAATTGAAAACAAGTGATAATTGACTATACGTCATGCTGAATCCTTTCATATCGATGCCTAATTTACATATTTCTCGATGCTGTCAACTTAGATATGGGCGTGTCACGGTTTATTTTAGCCGAGCAGCTTTCGAAAGACTACAAATTGTTTTATGCTTTGCTTTGTTCTCAAATCTTTTTTAATTTTTTCAACAATGTTTTTTCTCCAAACTCCAGGCTGTGAGGGTTTAATAATGTAGCTTCAATACTTTGTACATATAATTGCACTTATTATGCACTGAACTGAAAGAAACGGCACGAGTTGAAGATAATTTTCAAAAGTTTGTAATTAAATTTATTATTAAGTTTACTTAAGCGTGCTTTATTGCTACTTGGAATGGCGTTAACGAGTCGATAAGGTAAAAGTAAGACAGAGACTTGCATCAGATTTTAATTAATTTCAAAGTTGCATTGGCATTGAATTGTTTCAACAATTATTAAAATAAAACCAAATGAGTAAAGAAGCTTTGTTAAAACCATAATATATTTATCAGAAAAGGTTCTTCATCGAATTATTTTGCGGATTAAGTTAATTACTTCGTAGAAAAGGTGATGAGTATACATAATGTTTTATTACTCAAGTTTCACTAGAAGTTGTTGTTAGTTAGTAGAAAATGAGGAACATTTGTACATTTGCTCTATTATAACCTAGCACTAGTCAGTAGGTAACTTTCACTTCCTCAGTAGGTAGCTTTCACTTCCTAAAATATTTATCCAACATCCCTAATGTGTGCATTAGAACTATTGCCTGCGTTTTCAAAATAACACTGTGGTTTCCCAGTTCGAAGTAGTGATATGGCTTTATAAAGTTTAAATAGTTAGCTTAGTTAAAAACTAATCTGCATTATGATAATGTAACCACATTTTAAATCTTTCCATCAGATGGTCTTCTATGAGTCGTTTGCCTCTAGCATAACTATATTTACTAGCATTAAATATCTATGTATATATCTGCTTCATAGTGATATGATGTGATATTCTATTATATGAGATGTTATGATATTCTATATAAAACCACACCAAAATAACTGTTGCAGTCAAGTTGGAGAGAATATAAAAACTAAAGAAAGATAAGTTCCTAACTAAATAGTACCTGGTTGAATTTAAAATGATATGTCAACTAATTAACATACTTTTTTTTACGTCCTGCTTATAAATAAATGAGTAAACAGTGATGATTTTATTTTTTTTGAATTAAATAATTATTTAAGATACTTCAAAGGGATTAAAGAATATTAGGTATATTTAATTTATTTTGTTTATTGATCTGAATTTATGGATTTATAATTGAGTGAGTTTTAGCCTCTATTATAAATAATAATAAGACGCATATACATTTAAATGATCTAAATTTAAGATGAAAACCAAAGCACATAATACTTTTTTCCTAGTATCCTTAACACATATCCTTTTAGACCACAAACATGAAATATAACCAGAAACAACAAGTGCGGATGGCACGAAGCACTAGGATTCTTGTAATGGCAGCAATAATGGAAATAAAATTTTAACCACAAATTTGTGGTAACTCACGAAGTTTTGACCCACAGTTTTTAGTGTTTTGTTGGCTTCGTTGGCTTTGTTTCGCTTTTGCAGTTTGTTTTTGTTCAACGAAGTGCATCCCATGAAACCAAAAGAAAAATAATTATTTTAAGTCGACTTGAGAGTTGAGAAATGAAAAATGTGCGCTTAAAATGATTTTAATTAGTAAACTTTTTGTAGTTACATTAAATTTTAGTATTTCACTTAGTCTGGCATCTGAACAATGTAAAAACATTCAAGTTTGGCTCAATAAAACGCTCAGTAGAACATTAACAACATTTTTAGAGTCTGTAACATTTCGGGGATTAAGGGTATTATTACAGAATGTTGATAGTAATTATTATTTATTTGTTATATTCCAATTAAAAGCAGCTTTAATACGCTTAGAAAGTTAAGTACGAATATTAAACTAAACGCATTTTGCGAGGACTTCGTTTGTGATCAAAAAAATATTTCAAGCACTAGAATTTTCGGATCTCTACGTGAAGTAATCCAGTGCGAAAATTTAAATCACTCATACGCTCCGTGGAACCGCATACTTAATGCGAGAACTTAATGCTTGAATCAATTCTGATTTCATTTATTTTTTGCTTTTGTTTTTGTTTTTGTTTTTGTTTCTGGTACAAATAATATAATCCGTAAAAAGAGAATAATTAAATATTTTTCGTAGATTAAATAAGAGTGAACTTGATTCAAACTGAAAGGTAAAAATATTTATGAAAAATAAAAAAAAACGAAATAAAATTTTAAAAATATTTTAACAAATTTGTTTTTAACAGTTCTGTTGGAAAATACTTTCAAGCACATATAAATGCTTCAAAAGTTTGCATTCATTTACATTAAAATAGTTGTAAAAACTCAAAATCAGTTTGAAATATTTATTTTAGTAGTAATATATGGGCACATTTGTTCCAGAAGTACCTACAAAAGTTTCACTAACATACACACTAAAAAAATAAATAAAATATAGAGTAATAGTAATAATAACAACTGAGCTTGTAATAAGTGTGCTAATTTAGTTAATTTTATTTTGATGAATTATTTTCAAGTATTATTTAAACAACTTAAGTCTCGCTGAACTCAGCCCTTGGAAGCTCAAAGTGAGTTTCATGGGCTGCATATTGAATAGTTTGCACATTAGTTTGCACTAAGCACATTAGAAAATAGTACCAGTTGAAATAATTTTAAATTTACTTTCACATAAAAATACTTTGAAAACTCTATCATATTGCCATATATTTAATAAGTTTAATAAAAGTTATTTTGCTTTGCATTGAAACGCTGAAATGAAAGATGGCAGATAACAGTGGCAACCCGTCTTATAAGAAGGCGTATCTCACTAAGATACTTTATAAGTACTCATTGTATTACTATAATTATGAAAATACTATAAAAACTAAAAAGCACACTAGCTGCTTCGGACTGAGAAACAACTTTGTCACTTTAATGATATGTGCAATATGTTTGATTCGTATATTTGTGATATTGGACTAACGTTGAAGAAAATGAAGACTTTAAAAAGCATAAATCTCTTATGGTATGTAATGACACTAGCTGTGTGTCCAGGGTGTTCGCTAACATCAATGTGTATTCGGATACTTTAAGATGCACTTGATCACCAATAAATACTTATTAGAGTCGTCATAACATTTTTTTAACTACTGATGGGTTTCGACTACATAAATTAACACTTCACCGAAGATGTCTATAATTAAAATAGTTCTAAAAGTAATATAACACGGTTTATCAATTGTAACTAATGCTTTTAAGAACGTTTTCGAATCTATGATTCGAAGTAAAACAAGTCATAACGTTTTTCATATAGTCTGAAGCAAGACTTTGAATTAAAGTTATTAAGCTTTTAGAAGTATAGTTTAAGTAGTTAATTTTTGAAGTTTAGTGGACTACATATCTTAAACTATTTGTTTCATTTTCGAAAAAGGCATTATGATTATTCTGTTCCAATGAAATATTCAAATGATTAATAGTATTAAATATGTTATTACCAAAATTTATGCTATATTATTCCTAAATTTAATTAATAGAGTTGTATTTTTATTTTTCCTAATACCTGCATAATTAATAATATTTTATGTACGTTTTTTTAATATCTATTCAGTATTTTTAGTTGTCTTTGTGTCTTCTTATTTTATTTTCACCTTACCTATATTCAAAATATTATTTTATCGAATCGTAGAAGTATCTGTAAGCATTTTAAGAACATTTTCTAAAGAGGTCGTGTGTACATCTGCCTTAATTACTTTGATAAAAGATGTTTAGGATTTTTTGTTTATAATAATCATTATTTTATTGCTAAAATATTCGTAGTAGTCAGTTAAGTAATTTATTAAGTTAAACTTCCATGTTATATATATATTGGCTCTGATAATTGTACAAAAGTGTCAACATTATAGTAAAAGACTTTAGAAAGTTAGTTTCCGGTGCGTAACCCAGCATGCCCTGGTTAATTTTTTTATGTGTATACTTTCCATTTATTTGAAGCAAATACATTACTCAAGACCAACAACTTAAAATTACATGAATTTATGCCAAAAATGTGGCATATAATTTATGGATATTTCCCTTTGTAAATTATTTTGAAAATGTTTGAAGCCAATTGCAATGCTGGCTAAGCGCTTTCAGCTGCAAAAACAGTATTTAAATTGCGCTTATCGCAGACAATGACTACGCTACGTAAGCAGTGGCAGTGGCAGTGGCAGCGGCAATAATGCCAACGTCATTATCAACGTTTCACTAACTCCAAACATAATCACCGTCAAATGCACGCCGTAATAAATAACAAGTAAAAATGGCAGCTTTTTACGAAATGGCAGCTTTTTACAAAATGGGCGCGTAACCGGCATTAAAATTTAAAGGATAACCAGCTGCACTAGATATTTTGGCCTTTCCCCGTATTTGAACGTACACTCATACGTAAAAAAGTATTTAAAATTTCTAACACGTACTAACTTTTATATCTTCATTAGATGAAACGCTTAATGCTTTTTTTGAAACAAGCAGAAAACGGTTAAGTACATGACTATAGCGAGTTTTTTTAGCTTTGATATCATAAACCTGACATTAAATATAAATACAAGTAAACAAAAATTAGTTCATTTTTTGTTTTTTATTCTGTTATCGAATGAAAAAATTTCTAACATCTAAACAATTGGTTGGAATCAAGGTGTATGCCTTACAAGGCCAACATACGGGTACCTTTATGTGTACAGTTTTTTTATCTAAATTAATAGGAATATGTGTCAGTGTATTAAAGTACTTGTTCATATGTATGTGTATATTAACTGTATTTGCAAATTAGACCCAATTCTATTCTGTTGTTTGAGGATATGCGTTGACATTGTTCTAAAATTGTCATTGGTTGCTAGGACATTTGCACGTTTTATTGTTTATTTGTATGTTTTTTTATCCTTTTTACATCGCACACTTAAAGACATAGTTATATAACTTTTGTTTCTTGTTACTTTGCTTTTGTTTCGAATGAAAATGTGTACCTTTGATATTGACCTTTTATGACATCGCCTAGACCTTATGAAGCACAGAAGCTGAAAAACTATTCTCTTTGTTTATGACGTGTGTTTACAATTTAGAAAAAGAATAGACTGCAGTCTACCACAATATTAACTTTAAATTCAGATTTCTATATTATAATTGATAGTAAAAAACATATCATATATAATTTATATACAGTACTAACCCCTTTAAAACGAGCAAAGTCAAAAAGTACACAATCGTTTCTTTTCGACATTATTGGTGCTGTTACCTACCTAGTTTGCTGATTATTGGTGCGATATTTATGAAATCGTTCTTTTGCGCGTCTTTGATATTTGTTTAACCAATTTTTGATGTCGTAAGTTAACACTCTTGACTTGTTGCGAATTTATTACAACATATTTGTATATATATACATGTAAATTTTATATTCTATGACAAGAAATCCATTTTGAATATAAAAAAAAATAATAGAAAATATTCATGTCCAAAAAAAGTGTTTACCAAGTAAATTCGTGGGCTGATTTTACAGCTATTTCTGATAAATCCAAATATCCGTTATTAGATGTCTTTTACTTTAGTGATCGTATATAATTTTTGGATTTCAAGTACCAAGCATTCTATATATATAACCTTTGACTACAAGTATAAGAATTTAATCCCATTAGATTTAAAACGTAAACAGGAAGCCAACGTGCACTTAATTTGCGTGTTATGCGAATTTATTATATACAAATGTACCATATATATATATATATATAGGAACTAATTTGAACATTTGATATTTAAGAAAATATATTGAAGAAGTTTGCTTTGTAATTCATATAAATTTAGTTCAGTTAGTTCATATGAGGATCGACATTTTCATTATAATACTCAATTGCATTATTATATGACGTAGATACATTTTTATCAATATTATCAAATTATTGATTTCAAGAATGTAATTATTTATGTTATTACTACCACTTAATAGTTCTCAATCCAAGTAATAAGAGAAGAAGGTAAGTTAAGTGGACTTTTCCCAAACCGATAAAATAAGTATATTTACAACAAAAATTCAGCAACTAAATATTACAGCACAAAGCAGTAGTTTAGTGACTATAATCTTAATCCCGAATGGCCAGTACCAAATTTGTGTGTCCATCTTAACCTACTTGAATAAATTTTGTGAGAAATTGAACATTTATACAATACTGAATACCATACAATACTGAATATTATATGCATTTTGTGAAATAAATGTAAATTTATAAATTTTATTTCACATGCGAGTAAATATATTTCCATTTAAAGTTGAGTCAAAATGAAGTGAATTCCTGAATGGTACGATATGTGAAATTTTTGTCCTTCCAGCACATATTGAATTTATGTGCCATAACTGAAAGAATACTCAAGTTTTGCTGGCTATTGAAGTGTATGAAGATTATTTATGGATTGTAATATTACTTTTCCTCAAAAATACACAGAGTCGAAAATATTACTATAGACGTTGATAGTAAAATTTAATACAAAGTTTTATATATGCAAATTCTTAAATTGTTGTAACTAAGAATAATATCTATGTGCCTTAATTTGGGTTGTTATATATTATAAGTGCCTTATTTGTTATTGAGATACTAAGATCTTTGCCGCGGGTAAAGCTAATAAACTTTACTTATAAAAGTGTCTGAATCTCCGAAGTGAATAAAAGCACTTGATTTAACATATTTTTTACATTTAGCAAGTATGCAATATTCATATATGACATATTTAAGTGATACATAATTTTAAATCTGAAAATCCCTAAGCAATTGCTTAAACCGAAGAACAAAAAAAACAAAAAAACAAAAAAAATAGGAAAATATAAAAGGAATTTTCCTATTTCTACACATATTGGAGCTATACAATAGCATATGCACACAGGAACAACATTTGTATCTGATAGCAGCGTCTTATAGCAAAAAATATTAACTTGAAGCAAATCTTTTCTTTTGAGAGATAATAATAAAAGCCAAGGAAAATGAAAACTAGTGATAAATGTCATAAACGCATTGTCAATGCACAGAAATATTGCATTGTGTGCCATGTGAGCCTTGCACATGTTTTGTGCAATATCTGCGATAAGAGTAACAATAACAACAATGAGTTTGGTAACAATAAGCAAATAGTTGCATTGTTCTCGTACTCGTACTCGTACTCGTACGTGGATAGATTTTCATTTCTAGTTGTCATATTGAAAGATACTTTTTCGTGGAAGCGCCAAATCTGGTTTTATTCCATTTGAATTGACTTGAATTAAGGATAAGCCCTGAATCAAATATCCGTGTGATAGTTTCAATTCAAAGAAAATCTTCTTCATACGGCAACTGTTTTATCTTTCATACCATATTGTAAAGATTTATTTTCAGAGTGAAAAATAAAAATGTATTAACTAGGTTTCAGTTCTATCTGAGCTGTATTTCATTACAGTTATTGTATATATGTAAACTGTATTTGTAGTTAATGAAATATATTCTATAGCTTATTAAAGTAAATAAGTAAAATGATTTACTGTTGACTGCCTTTTATAGTAGACAATATAATCAGATATTTAATTGATTACCACCATTATAGCTATAGTACTATAATAAAGTAAATAAATATAGCTATAGTACTTTTAGTCTAACATATTTGTCTTAGTAACTAAATGTATTTCTCTTGTATGTTTAATGTTGTGAATTCAACTGGATCGAATATTTTATATTGAATATTTGTTTCTTTAATACAACTGTTGAATTCACTGAACTTTTATTAAAAGTGATTTATTGTGATTTATTGAATTTTACCATAAAAAAATTAACTCCATAACTCCATAGTTTTGGTTATTTCTTTCAACCTAAAATAAATACTTAATGCGCAAGATTCTTCATGGCGACCGCAATGAATTTTCTATGTCGATTTGTAAACTCGAACTCAATCAGATCAAATCAGAACTAAACTAGACATTCTTAAACGCAAGTGAGGTTAGATTATGTGCACTCCTTGAACATCAAATGGTAATATTGCTTTATAGGCAATGAAGTCGAACTCTCAAATTTTTAAGCGGGCCAGAATGCTGTCCATTACTTGAATGAAAACACCGGAATAGGAATTGGCAAATGCAAATTATTCAGGTATAACATCGTTACCTATTCTAGGGGGAAATATAACAGAAATTTTAACTAAGTAGTAAAAGAAATTATAGCCAATATTTTTATATCATTGTGGGCATTTTTCGGGCATTATGCTCCGTTCACTGAGATATGTTATAACATATGTTACAAACGAGATTCTTTTACATTGGTATTGAATGTATAAGTAAATTTTATTATTACCTTTCAATTGATAAAGTTCGTATTTTTGTATAACCTAGAAACTATATAGTAACTATATAACTATATAAAAAAAAAGAAAGAAGAAGTTATATAAATAGTAACCAGTATTCTTGAATTGTACAATAAGAACTATTGCTTGCAAAAAAGAAATTTTAGCATTCAATAAACAAAATGGTTTCTTACCGGAATTTCTAAACTAAAATAATTCGCTTTCCATGCCAAAAATAATAGAAACAACAACAAAGTTGAATGATATAAATCTGTATATTAAACTACGATTAAAATCAATAACTTAAGGTATTGTCGTGTAGCTAATATAATAAATGAGATACTATGAAAAAATGGTGCTGCAATAAAACAGTTCTTAGCTCCAAATCAGCACTTTTACATAGCAAAACTATTTCACTTCAAAAAGAAGTAGATTAGTAGTTTCACAATGTCATTGATCATTTTAAAATTTTATTTAATAAAATTTATTAAATATTGAAATAATAAAGTATCTATTTTGAAAATTTTCTAAGAGTAAGATGTGACAAAATTCTTGAGAAATTGAGAAATTTTGATGGCGATGAATATTTGGCTTAACCGTACTTTATTTAATTTTATTAAAAAATGGATAAGTTAGGTATATACTTATCGATTAATAAAGCATTGAGGTCTAAATCAATTCTACAGCAAATAATAAAAGCAATATTTAAATACAACATGTAAATACTCTTCAGCTAAATTCACAAAAAATTTACCTCGTTTTTCTATCTCTGAATCAGGTAAATAGAAGTGTGAAGAAAAATATTTACTTTTAGTTTTTTTTATGTTTTTTAAAGAGAAGGAAAATTGCAGATTTCTAGGGTTGGTTTTTCTATTCAAATGACAAGTTTCAAATGCTGTTGAAATAACAAATATTTATATAAGAGTTTTATTATTTGTGGATTTAACTTCCAACAACATATGAGTGACATATAAGTTTAATAGGAAAATTAAATTAACAGAAATTTTAAAGCCCAATCTATGAAGTTTATTGACGATATTGGGATTAACGAAAATTTCAATTAAGAAATACATAAATGATAATGAAATAAACTAAAAATTAGTATTAATTTAATTGATACAGCCCTGAAATTATTTACGAAAACTGACAGGCTTACCAACACCGCGTTATTGGATCTAAGAATGGTAACAGGCTCCTCGGGGAGGTATGCAGAACTGAGGTCAATTATTGCTTAGTTTGATGAAGTGATAAACAATAATCCAGTCAAGGCATAGAGAGGGGTTATGAAGTAAGCTCGCATTTAATAGAGAGTAAAAGTGCACTGACTATATAAACTAGTCACAACATAATAATTAATTGATTTAAGAAAGTGTTTAATATTTTAATATATTATTAATATTTTTTTAATAATAAAATTGGGGCAGCTATCTTCGGCTAAGTTAAATTAAGAAATTTAATGTTGTTTGTTTACTATATATAAAGGTTGTGATCTATGAATATGCTAACGTTAAAAAATAATTCCAAAAATTATTCAAAAATTATTATTTTCTTTTGAATTTTAATAATTACAAAATCGGTTAACCTAAGTTTAATAAATAAATAAATGCAATTATTTAGTATATCATTTTTTATAGATAGTGAACATAGTTTTAGTATGTTATATATACAGTATTTTGTATATATATCTTTGGAAAAAATTACAAAATATGTTTATTGAATTGTATTGCAAAAATATTAATGAAACTAAATATACACATATTTTCTGTTCTAAGTTGAGTTCTAAACTGTTGTAGCCCTAAGTTGATATTAATAATTTAGAAATAGTACATTCATATTACATGGTTTTAACTTTGGCAACAATAATTGTAGCTATATACGTACGATTGTATTTAATATTAAAATATATAATCGGGAGAGAAATCCATTTATTCTTATTTGTTTTCATTTAGATTAAAGACCAATTTATTTAAATATTAAGTGCATTAAGTGTGTTTAAATGTAAAAGTACCACTTATTGGAAATAAATAAATGTTATTGTTTTTATTGTCATTATTAGTGTTTATTGCTCACATTCAGGATTTGCAGATCATTTAATTTTTAGAAAGTTTTCGTATAGATCCTTCCAGAAAATTGATTAGAAAAGCATTTACAGTTGCTAGCTTTGAATAGTATTATTCTTATTTGAATCAATTTTATAAAACAATTTCGAATATAACTTCCTGAAATAATTCCAGTAAGGACTGTCACCGTGTAGACTTTTCGCAACCAAGAATAAGGCTGAGCAGCGCGTAAAAATAAAACTAAATTCAAGCAAAAATCAGGTATTAAGCAAAAAAATTATATTTGTTTAAAAGCGTGTCAAGCGATTCAAAATTTATTAAAGCGACAACGTAGATTTTCTTTCAATTTCCGCTGTGATTTGGCAACACTGAGAAATTCTTCCGAGCTCGGAAAGCAGTGAACGTTTACAAAAATGCGCGCGCGGCGTAAGTCGAAAATCGAATAGAATTTTTATTTTATTAGAATAAATTTGTTGAAAGCAACTTTAGTGCTCGGCCGACACAAATCGACTGATTTCGGAAAATTGAAAAAGTCTTAACATACACAATTGAAAGTTTTCCAGCACATTTTGTGCATAAACTCAAATCCGTTTAACTAATTCGTTGTACATGAGAAAGCGTAAATCCACTCAATTCATGAAATATACTCAAACAGTACACTCAAAAATTTTGTATGAGCTCGGCAGTGTAATGGCATAGCGACAAGGACTCTCAGCCTTGTGTGCTTTTGGTGCTTTTTGTGCTTTTCACATATATTAAGGATACTTTTTTTTGTGGTCTCTTGCTCTTCAAGTCGTTGTTTAAAAGAACCAAAGAAGCTTTCGGGCATTATTCTCAAGCACAGTGCTTGAGTGTTTGTTAAGTGCACTCAATGTTGTTTACTTCGAGGAATTTAGGTGAAGATTTTTCTTGCGAGCACAGCAGCTGCCTCGGTTACCAAAAATGTATGAGCGAAAATGTTAAGATAGCAATTTTTCCTATAAAAACGAATGAATGAAGAAGTATTTTCAATATTTTTATTTAATTTTGTTGTTTTGTTTTTTGTTTGTTATAGACCAGATTAGCTAATGTATTTGTGTATTTAGACAGAATTTTTTTTGTTGGATATTTTTGACTTAATGTATACGGTTGTATACGGTATGTGTACGCAGTTTTACACCTTATCGGACAGTCAGAAGAATTCGTTAGACAATTTGGTTAAGAAGGGATTTTCATTTTGCACACCTCAATCGATACAAAAAATAAATAAAAGTCCAATAAAAAACTGAAGGAAGAAATAAGAAAGAAATTTGTTCAAACACTTAAATTGGCGTCATGCAGGTGAGGCTTGAGGCTTTGGCACGCATCCCAAATGTGTGCTTGAGTTTCACTGCTTTAACGTGCCTGTGGGAATTCGTATTAAATTTATGTACAACAGCACGCAGATTGCTGCGCCTTCCTTTGCCATGAACCACACACCACACACCACGCACCAGATACCGCATACCGCATACTACTGACTCCAGAGATGTCTTGTATTTCGTTTCGGCAATGGATTAGGCCCGTAGGTGCTGTCATTGCTTACTTTAGCATTTCGTTTGTAGTTAGAACCGAAGTTAAATGCTTTATGCGTTCGCCTTGTTATAACGAAATTTGATTTTTATACGAGCAGCGGGCAATTTGCAAGACAATTATTATTGTTGATTTACGTATTTTTGTATTTTTGTATTTTTGTGTTTTTGTGTTTTATTCGCCATGCCATGGGTAGGTATCCTTGTATTGTTTTCCTTGGCTTGTCTTCCTAATAATGATTGTAGTAATTTGTAATTGGAACTGAATTTTTGGCATGAAACAGCGGAGTAGTAAAAATGTTAATGTACCAAATAAATATTGACAGTGCGTCAAGCATCAAACATCAAACATCAGGCGAAGCACCAAAATGAAACTGTTTTGGATTAGACTTCTTGTGGTAGAAGTTATCTGGCAAGAGGAATTATTTAAGAGCTCCTTTGCCGATTGCTAGGTTGCTAGGTTGTTAGGAACGCATTTCGTATTTCACATTTCGGATTTCGGAATTGATATTGAAATTTATGCGCAAATAGCAAGATTTATTTGCTAATTATATTTCTTTATTAAGTTTTTTCTTAATTTATCGTCTTTTGGGTAAATTTTCCCAGAGGACAATTGAAGGTGTAATAAATGTTACGAAGAGAAATACGTTTAAATGAATAAAAAGTTTAATGTAATTGAAACCTAAATGTTTTCAAATGTTTGAAAGTTGTTAATGTCGGTGTTAATTGATAATTAGACAGATTGACGGCAGAAGTCTTTGAAATATACATAATTCATTAGTAAAACAATTTTTTTTGAGGCATCACAAGGAAACAATGAATACTCATTAATTTTAAACATTTGGTAGTGAATAATTAAAAGTAAACTACACAGCTTCAGAAAAGATTACCAGAAGAAATAAGAAATATTATATTACTGTTATTTGGTATTATTGAAAGTAAAAATAAATGGTTAAGTCAACTGATATTTAATATAATCATTAATGAAGTAACACATACAATATGTGTATATTTTTGAAGATAATATGATATGATAAATTCTAAGTGTTCACTTAGAATTGGTCCCACTAGGCCAATTCAACCTAAAATATTTTTTAAAAATATTCTTTAGAGCAAATCATGGAGAACCTCAAAACACAAAGCCATTAAAATAGTAAACGGACACCGCGTATGCACTAGGCAGTAACAAAGCAGTTGTGAAACTTGAAAATAAAAAACTGTTCTCAAGGATCTATTAAATAAAGGAAGGATAAATCAAATCACTCGGTGTTATGATACCAACTATAATACTAGTTGGTATTGGAGTGTTTGAGAAATAATAAAACCGAGTTCAAGCTTCAATTCATATCAATAGGTGGGATCTGCGATTACTTACTTCATCCTGATCCTGTAAAAATCGTTAGCCTCAGTTTTTTGCCTCAGTGAAGAAAAACAGATTTCTTTTCCCAGCTAGAATATTTTTTTAATAACTTTGAATTTATTTCATATTATATAGAGTGGTCCAATATTTGTGTGAACATTCTTCAGGTAGTGAAGTAGTTATATATATGTATTTTCATCTTGCAAAATAATTTTGATGATATTATCGATTAACAACACAATTTTCCTTTTCTGCATACCTCTTTTTTATTTCTCTTGTTTTTGATATGTATTCCTCTACCCGTCTGTTGAGTTTTGCCAAATTATTACCTGTATTATGTTTCGACCTCAACTCTATCTGCGTTCTTTATAGAGAGATGGAACTGTTCAGAATTTTTGTTTTTTCCAACCTGTCGCATTCATATGAAATTCGAACGAATTTAAGTTAATCTTTGTAGCAATTAATTTTCATTTCTACTAAGCTCTGCACATCTCATAATGGTTCCCTTATATCAAGTGCATTAAGTAAGGATTTATTCATTAAATTTATTAAAGTAGGTAATTTATTAAATTACTGTAGACGTAGCTTAAGTGTCAAAATCAGTAGTGAATGCAAATATTTTGATTTAAAATTACAGCAATAAATAAAGTGCTTATTCCGTACTTGTATAATATATATGTATATAAATATATGTATGGATAGGTTCATATGGCATATATGCATAGGACGCATTGTGTATGAAAAATTGCACTTCAAATATATATATTCCATATTTAGTCGTTTGCTTTGTTTATGTGTAGGAAATTTAGTATGTTCTTTTAATTGAAACATAATTAAAGCAATTGTTTGAAAAATAGTTCTAAAAAAAATACAAATAACAAATTTTATTTCAATTAATCCATTGATTAGAGTCCATGTGAGCTTAACATTTTATTTAATGTTGAAACTAGCGAAGTTCTTTTGAAAATTTCTTATCAAAAGTCCACTGATAAGAGGCAACTGTACGAAGCTTGTATTGGATTAAATTCCTGAATGTTTATCAGTGGCAAAGTTGCAGGAGCGTAAATTGAGCACTTTACAAAACTAGACTCAAAATTAAGTGAAATTGTACACTCAATTTAAGTGAACGATTTTCACTCAAAACTTAAACTGTTCAGGAAAAACTTAAACACTTTTTTTTCACTTTTGTGGCTATTAAATCCGAATGTCAGCTCGGTTCATGCTAAACTGCGAATGTTGTTGGCGGTTATTGTTTGAGTGCAAATCTGCTGATTTATATCGCCTTGCTATTGGTTTTGTTGTCGTTGTTGTTGTTGCTGTAGTTATCGTCGTCAGGATAGTGTGGTAAGATTGTGTGTTTGTATCTGTTTTGTATGTTAAGAGAAAGGAAGCAAAAAGAAGCTGTTAAAAGTAACTTAAAGCGCGAATTTTGTATTCACGTTGTTTAGTTACTTGCGTCCTTCGTTTTGGATCCTTTTTTGTTTATATTTCTGCAACATTAACCCATAAAAGTAATCAAGATATTTATTAAGATATGCACAAAGCATGCAAATAGTTAAACATCTGCTTAAATACTTCTGGCTTCAGCTGGCTTATAAACGACGACGTTTATAAGTGAGCCGTCCTTATTGAATTTTCCCTATTTTTTGTCAAATTATTAAAGGAAAATATATGAAAATTTAAGAGTATTTGCAATTGTTTATGCATGAAGGCAATTAAATTTGGATAAAGTTTTGTAGTTTCTAGAGTTAACTGTTATGACAAAGAATTCACATATTCTAATCTTCTTGGAGTGAATTTAAATTTAAGATGTTTAAGATGTTTTCTTGAAGAAAATTTAAAAAATTTAATTATATTATCAAAAAAAACTCCTTACAGTAACTGATTCAAGTCTTTATGCAATTACTGCAAAAGTAACTTTTAAGTTACTTTACGATTAATGAGTTCTAAATCCAATTTTTCATAATTGTTAAAGAAAAACGTTTCCAACAAGCGTAAAAAATCCACAATATCTTTTTAATTACTTTAAATTCAAATCCATTAAAAAGGGTCTCTTGTTAGTTGTAAATATGCACAGAATTTTAACTGGATGCGTTCATGACCCTAAAAAGTCCAATTATAAAAAAATGTGATTTATTTTACGCTTCAAAGGATACATTTGAATAGATATTAAAAAAAATAATATATTAAGAATAAAAAACCCAACATTTGCTAGAATGCCAATTAAGGCGTGGCATAGAGACATTGTTAGTAATATTAACAACTAATGGCGTAAAAAATGAAATAGAATTTTATTCAAAGAAACGGTGCAAATAATGTAAAATCCACAAGAGTGTATGAATGTGAAGTCAAGTATTGGTAATTTGCTTAAAAAATGTAAATAAACGGAAACCCGCCGCATTATTTTTAGTTGCAAAAGCATTGTATTGAGACCCATTAACTTGGATGCCACATATTGACAAAACTACCGGGTTGAAATTTATTTCCAAAATTAAACAGAAAAAATTGTATAGGTTTTAAATTGAATATTCTTTTTGCATTCTGCTTGACTCAAAAAATCTTTCTTCTAAATTTTCTTCCATTTCCAAATAAGAAAAATGAAAACGAACAGAGTTTATTAATTTTTTGACACTAACACCTCAACTAAGCTGGTTCCTGCCTCTTCCACACGGTTAAATGGTAAAAGTTTTTGATGTGAAAACAAACTTTTTCATTGTTTTTCGTCATTTGTTTCAAAATTGTTGTCTTGTTTGTGTTGATGAAGGTGAGGACTTTACTCCAATTTTTGTTTTAATTCATTAGTGAGAAACTTTTTTCACTGGCTAATTGAAAAAAAAATCTACCACCTATCGCCTACCGTTGTGCCTTTCCTATCCGAAGCGTAGGGTTCAAAACGTAAATGAAGCAAAAATGATTTTTATATTTTGTTGAAAAAGGAAAAGTTTCCCTTATAAAAATAAAGTTTACCATTTTTGTATAATCATATCCGTCTTATATACATTGAAGTTGCAAAAGTTTGTCGGCTGTAATCAAATTTTGAAGAATTCTAAGGATTTCGGCATGAGTTTAATTTTATGGAACGACCTATCTGCAGAAACAATTTCAACACGATTTATAAAGAATATGTGGATGAAATTTGGCTTAATGCTTAAAGTGACAAGCAAATAATACATCAAATATTTTTACAGGATTTGTTTTAATTAAGAATTCGAATTATATGTGACATATTAATTACTTATATTGCCTTACATTTATTGCAGGTATACAATGGAATATCATTAATTTCAACACTTTGCACAAGTTGATATAGATACTGAAAAAAACTCCACTAAGATATGAACTAAATAGCGACTGGTATAACAACCAATGCTTATTTATAATCACCTATTGAACTTCTTTGGATGCTTAGAATGCTGTAGAGAGATTCGCTGAACATGTGTTAAAAATCAGGAAGATATTTCTCTCCACAGACGAACATGAGTAAGCAAAGATTATGCTGAAGTCTGGACGCAGACTATTAGCAAGCAAACAAACCGGAACCTTCCCGAAGTAATACGAATGTGGTCCCGGAAGATCTTCCTGATAAAGAGGTATGATGTTTTAGTCGATAAAAGTCTGGCATACCGATATCATGACGATGGTACTGACGGCCAAGCCACCCAGGAAAAAAATAAAAAAATACTTTATTGTATTTCCTGTTACTAATTAGAACTAACGCGTATACAACTATATAATCCTTATAAATCCTTATAAATTGTTGTACTTTTAAATCTCCACGCTTTAAAAATTTCCTTATTTTTACCTAACATTTCCTTTCAAAGATTCCTTGCAACTGTCATCTGTCAACCTTGATGCTACAAATGTCAATCATTTCATTAACTGCTACTGCCAACAGTTAGGCGTAAGTTGATTTATAACTATGTTTTGCGACAGGCAAACAGTAGAGCTTTCGACTTGGTACATAGAAGTACATCGGAATTACATAGGTTAATATCTGTTCTAACGGAACATTTGACTATAAGTATGGAGCTACGATACGTTTGGCCTACCCTGTTATATCTCCTGTAGTACATATCTACTATCGCTTGAACACGTTACACCATCTGCTATGTCTATGTCCAAGCATGTTTAGAACCAGGAGCAGTCATTAAGGTTTGAAAGCAAAGCATAATATTTTTAACATCTACATAGATAAGATAGTAAGTGTAATTGAAGCCAACGTTCACTGTGCTGAGTATTCCTCGGAATTTCTCGAAAGTATTCGCTGTTAATAAAGAGATAGGAATTATTTGCTTTGGTGCAAATAGCTAACTGTAAAATAAACTTGATTAATTAATGAAAAGTAATATCTTTACACCGTGTATCTTCTGAAACTGACTCTTCTTGTTTAAAAAATATAACTAAATTACTTGTCAGACGTCATAAAATTCTCAATAAAAAATATTATTATTATAAGTACTATTAAAATATAAGTATGCAAGTCTGCATAAATTAACAAACTCACAAATACAAATACGTTTCTCACCTGCTGCAGCAAATGGATAAATTCACATAATTGGAGTTTCTTGTAAATATTTTGTCCGTTTGTCAATATAATCACCTTGTTAATAAAATTAAGTTTATCACACAATTACGTATGAAATCCTTTAAATATTCCCACATTTAATTTCCATTTGAACGCTTAATTTACTTTCCCAGATCTATGCATATAGGACACACATGAAGCGAAAAACCCATCAAGGATATTAAATTAATGAAATCTATTAATCAATTTTAAACAAATTATTTTAAAATAATTAAGCCATGTCAGAATGTCTTCAACGTCTGTGTAGCCACAGTATTTGACTTAATTCCATTTACTTCTAGTAGAACTAAAAGACGAAGAACATGAAATGCAGGGTTGTTAACACAAGTATAGTGTAACAACCCAAAACCAGACTGAGGATATACCCAAGTAAAGAAATTCTTCTCATCCAAATTAAATAACAAAATCGACTGTGTTGATGACATTCAAAACTGCTTCAATCTGTCAATGTGATGCCTCTCTGCCGTTCTGCCTCTTGCTGGGCCTGTTTGCTGTTGAGTATCGGGTAAATGTGGTAATGTGGCTTTAACCCATGCAAGTGGGTTTATGTGCTTACACAACTCAAATTTAATTTCAAAATTTACACAATGCAATGAATTTGCAGATTTTCCCATTTATTTTTCTAGCTGAAATTTAACTGTGGGTGCTTCAAATGTTTACTTACGAGTGTTGTGGAATTTTTCAAATGATGTGTGAGTACACATCCTTTAATAAAATATTTTGTACAGCCACATTTTGTTTGTTACGCTAAAACTATTATAAATAGCAAAATGAAGTTGTTAACAATTCTCCTCAATTCCTCCTCAGTTCCACCTCAGTCAAGCTGTAAGTGTTTTATATGAACTGAATAACGGATACTTTTGGTATACGCATACCAATTACTTAAACATTTATTGTAAGTAAAAGAAAAATATATATAACACTTCTTCTGATAAATAGATAAAGCAGACAAGAGTATTCTGATTAAAGACGCGACGCATAAAATTCGTCACTGTGAATGATAAAAGCGATCACGATGTAGAATGGAATCGAAAAGATTGTGAAGGCGATCGGATATGGCTGTCGCTATGACTAAAATAATAAAAAAAAGGACGTGGAAACATAAAATATACAGTAAAAAAAAGTTGGTTATCCATCTTTCAAAAGGAAGAATGGGAATCTTTACTAATGATATATTTATAGAAACTGAACAATATACCAGACCGATTAGTTTGGACTGCATAAAATATAGAAATATAAAAGTTATATCAGTTACCTTAACTTCCCGACAAAATTTTTGAGGGCATCACAATGGGCAATATATGCCTCCGTACGTTCAGTACGCGCCTTCCGAACCTAACCTACCTTAACTTACACTTATAATAGTAAAATGAAAATGTGTCTTAAAAGGATGGTACTTTACAGGGACTGCACACTTCGATACTTTATGTTCAGTCGATTCTTTGAATTACATTGGTGAATTCTCTTATTAAATAACAAATAATGCAACTACCTTATATAACATACTACAACATTAGTAATTATCGATATTGGACTGTAGTTGTAGGTTATTTTTTTAAGAAATGTACAGGGATATACAATTAATTATGATTGATGAGGTGAGACATAGTTAAGTATTTAGTTTATTGCACTCACCTGCATAAAATAGAGGCAGCATATTAAAGATGATAAGAAGTGAGAAAAGAGCGCGTCCAAATTTTTGCAAATCCGAAAATATATTGAAAGTTTTCTCAGTAACCAATTGTAGTGTAGACAAAGGTCTCGTGCGATTGCTATCCTCGTCAGTTTTTCTTCCATTGTCAATAGATTCTTCGCGTTTTTGGCAATTGTTGCAGTCATTAGTTGCTGTAAAAAATGTTCGTTGTTTCGATATAAAAGTTGTATTTGGTTTTGTGTTGCTTGATGTTGCTGATTGCTTAGCAACATTTGCGGCTGCTGTTCTGGCATTACAGTTTGCATTGGTTTTGCGATTTCTGGAAGCATTAAGTGATTGTTTATTAATTGCATGTTGCTCGCTTGCATGCACAGTTGCTCGGCAACATGTTGCAAAATTTTGGCAGCTTTTGTATAAGGAGACTTGTGTTGCAGTTTGTTGCTTATGCGATACGTGTATCCCTGTAGTAAATTTGTTGCTGTCTTTAGCAGTAGTTTTGCAACAACAGCAGACCGGCCAATGGCTTGAGGCGGTTGCGTAAACAGTATTATTAATTGTTTTGTTGTTGACAGTTGCGTTTTCTCTTTCTTTGTGAGCACCATTTTTTTGTAGTTTATTAAAATCAGTGCTGCAGCTGTTGCTCTTAGCTGCTGTTGCTTGCTTTGTATAGGAATCCAACATTGTTTCATTTGTGTTTGCAATATGTTTGTCATTGTTATTGTTGTTGTTCTTGTTATTGTTGATGATGTTGAGTGCATAATCACTTGTTGTGTTATCCTGTGCTTGCATCCTTTTTGGGTTGTTTTCTTTTCCTCGTTGCTGTTGTATTTGTGTTGCATGCTTTCCGTAATGCGTACCTTTCTGATATCCGTTTTTTCCGAGGTGCCACACGGATGCCTGTGCATCATCTGTGCTTTGTGTTGGTAGTTGCATCCATTCTGCTTGCTTTTGTTGCAAATATTTGTGTTCCTGTGTCGATTTCGTAGGTGTAGAATTTGACACAGTTTTCCATGTTGCTTCAACGGTTTCAACGGTGAAAACCTCGCATATATTATTATTCCTTGGTTTTCTTTCCTTTTGAAATTGTGGGTGCTTTTCCCGTTCTTCTTCCTGTAGTTGTAGTTGTTGTTGTAGTTGTTGGTGTTGTTGTAATTGTGTAATCTGATGATGTTTTGTTCTGTGCTGTGTCTTTTCTGTTTCCTTTTGCTCCTCAGGGTCACATGCAATCGTGGCAGTTGTAATGATGCTTGAAGAGTGTGCCTGTTTGTTTTCCAGTTTTTCAGTTTGGGCAGAAATGTTATTCTTGCTGCTGGGCTTTGATGGCAATGACGATTTTTTTTCAGCAAATTGCTTCCGGCCGATGTCAAGCAATTCTTTGCTTTGCTTTTCAAGCAAATATAGGATTTGTTGTTGTTGCTGTTGTTGCTGTTGAGATTTCGATAGTATTTCGAAAGTTCCGGATTTGAATCCGTTAATTTGTTCGATAGTTGATTGTGTGATAGTTGCCTTTGTTGTAATTGTTGATGTAGTTGCTGTGTTATCGAATTGTAGTATCTGTGATGAGGCCATGTTGTGCCCTAAAAAATAAAAAAACGATAACATTATTTTAAACTAATTTTTTCAACTCAAAACGAGAAACGTGGAACGAGAAATGAAATAAGGATTTGTTTAAAGCGTTAAAATGATGAATTAGCTTAATAATGCAACCCAAAAAAATGGAATCCTTTAAAACTATTTTCATATATGCGTAAATATTGGAATATGTGTGTTAGTTTATCAGACTAACACATTCACCCTTAATATCCTTAAGCCAAATGTGTCAGGGTTGTGCTCTTAAGGAAGAAAAAAATTGGTGAGTGTGCGAAAGAAAAGCCAATGTTATTGTTACAATTTGGAAATTGGGTTTTCAATTT
Organism: Teleopsis dalmanni; assembly: GCF_002237135.1. Lineage (NCBI taxonomy): Eukaryota > Metazoa > Arthropoda > Insecta > Diptera > Diopsidae > Teleopsis > Teleopsis dalmanni. The sequence goes on along the minus strand of NC_051847.1, from coordinate 226,607,294 downwards.
TCATCTGCGTTCCTTTATTAAATTTGGTCAATGTTAGTGCGTTGTGTGTCTGCTTTCATTTATGAGGATTTCAATTTCATCCTTTTTATCTTTGAATGCTAGTTGGACTTATTGTTTTCATACTTTTTGGTTCACAGCTTAGAGTGGCTATTATAAATAAAAAACCAATAAAATTATTTTTTCTTTTTGGCAAAATAACACCAAAATAAAATAATCAATTCATAAATAAGATCGAATTACAATTTTTTAATTTAAGTATTATTTTTTTTGCAAAACCCGAAAAACACTAAAGTGTTGTAAAAAGTTATAATTATTTCAGGTGTTTAGGGGAAATCAATATATTGTTCTAACTAATTTTCTTGTAATAAAAGGCATTGGTTGACAATCTAAGCACTAGGAATCATTTATGATAAAATGTAATATCATTTAAAAAAAATGTTTAAATTCTTCAACTTTTTTATAGTCTTCATATAGAAATACTCATAACTGAACTTACAAATTACAAAAAATGAAAAAAAAAATTAAATTAAAATTTGTGGCGATTGACTTAAAAGACGTGAAAGATAATATGGTATCATGGCATCAAAAAAAAAAAAACTTAAAAAACAAGTCTTAATTTTTCAAAGAAATAATTCGTTATTCACCACTATCTATATTATAACCACTATTATATTATAATACACATTACAACACATTGAGTAGCAAAGGCTTTTGACCACCTACAATATTAGATATTATGTACTTTGTACTGAAATGATCAATACTGACTCGTACTGGCTTATGACTGGTTCATTGGGATTATATGGTTCAGTAATGTAAAAGGCATATCTGCTTCTTCCGTGTTTATCCTGAACTGTATATGTGATACTACATACTTCTGTTACTACATCACAAATGTTTGCTTTAGGCATAATGCTGTATCCTGACTCCCAGTTATTGTTGATATGAAGCTGCTTGCTATCCCACTAAGAAATAAATGATTAGAGAGGAGACATTTCGACTTCGACTTTCCAGATTCTATTTTAGAGTAGATTTTATCCTTTCACCAAGTTGAGCAATATATTTAAGAATTTACTTTCCACAGTAACGTTAACGTTATTTATTAACTCAAGAGTGGTTTTGGAACAGCTAAATTGTAAGTGGAGCTAGCTAGGTATATTCTATTACAATGCAATTCTTAACACAATTACTGGGTTTTGAAAATAAGTATTTTTGATTTGAATGGGTTTGAATAATTTTCTATTATAAAGATATATAATTTTAATTTATACTTTAGATATTCAGCAACCTAAGACAAACAGACAAATGTTGGAAGTACTCCACATAAGAAAATAATGGCAGTTTACCCAAAAAATATACTTTTTCTTGGACGTTTTTTTTGATAGGATTAGGAGAGATCCTGTGTAAAATGATTCACCAACGTACATAAGCAACAAAACTCTATGAAAAGAATATGCCAAATCTATTCATTTGGAAATTTTTGTTTTAAATTATAGGTAATTGGCAGTACAAAATGGTCCCGGTCAGAATATAGATTAGATTGGTTGTTTAAGAGTTGGTTCCTATTAAGTGGGTAAGAACTATTACAATAACAGGCTTTGTTACTTACTTCCACCGTATTACTTTTAATTTATTTAATAAACAATAAGAAACTCATCATATTTCTAATCAAACGTCACTTATAAGCTTTAAAAGTTTGGAGTATCCGGTTTTAAGTTAAAATTTTCTGGATAAATGTTTGGCAAAAGCTTATGAATCTATGACCGTAATATTACGGTCTTTGTAAAAGTTTAAATAACATCAGTTAAAAATAAGATGTCGCACGTCGCGCACAGCTTTTCAAAACTCTTGCCCAAGTGGACCATCAAAAGGTTCGTAACAAAAGTTTCATTCAGCAAATCATATAGCTTTAGCATATATTGCGATAGTATGTTCTGTTATTAACAGAAACTAAAACAATTCTGTTAAAGCAAGCAAGAACAGAACATGCATCTGGAATTGTTGTTTATGTGGCGACTTTGGTAGGTAAAGGAAATTGTTGCTAATTTTTTTAATTTAATTTTTTTTATTTTAAATGAAAAGTGTTTACCCATTGCAGTCAGAACGTAAAGTTTGTTACTGCTAACGAACTGTTCACCAAAAACAGATATGTTTTTATATTTTAGCTGTTAACAGTAACTGCTAACATATGACTGGAAATGTTAACAGAAACTTCTAATAGATGAAAGGAATCTTATAATATTTGCAAATTGCAGAGCACATAAGTTACAGAATTTCAAAAATGTTTAAAATATGGCAATCTCGAATAGACCTTAGATGAGTATGAGGTCTTAGTGAAATAAAGCTCTGTAAACTTAGTTGATTTATTGTGACAATCTCAAAGAGATACCTAAAGTTTACACGAATTGTACTTAGTTTATATTTTAATCAATGATTTTATAGCAAAAATTTATTTTGAGCTTTATAATTTTATTTGATTACCAATTATTTTGTTTTGTGCCATTATGTGAATAGAATGAAGCTTTTAAAATGTTAATAACATTAATTTCTCTATAAATATTTCTTCTTCTTCTATAATATTTGAAAGTTTTCAGTATGTGTTCGAAAATACCGCTATTCCGCTATTCTTTTATTTTTATACTTTATTTATTTATTTATACTGTTTTATACTGCTTTATATAGTATTGTTTCGAGTTCTGTCCGAATCCATACAACAAATATCAAGAGCGTTAAAAAGCTTTCTTATGGCTTTTTCATTCAAGTGGAACAAAAAGCTTTTGTTGTGTTGTATTTAATTGCCAATCAAATTCGAGTCCTTTTGTTTAGTCAGAATGAGTTAATAGTTTTTAAATTTAAATTTGTCTACTTTTTAAATAATGTGAGATTGTCTTTTCAGTTGCTTTTATTTTGTTATACATTTAATAATATCTCACTGATACCATATAAATTTTAAGGTTCGATTAGATTCTACAGCTATTCACATACTATGGCTTATTCCTGGGTCCAAATCTAAAAGTTCATAACATGATTTCCTTTCTTAATTTCTATTTTGCAAACCATCTTAATTATTTAGTGAGTTTTGTAACTTTCGCATTGGATTACTGACAAGACTTCGTACCATATTTGTCTCCAGACTGAACAGGTTATAGAGTCAAGAAATTATAAGACCAAAACAATAATATAACAAAGAATGTACACCCTACTTTTCTCCTTGTCAACGCAGTTTAGATAAAAGCTTGGAGTTGCCAAAATTAGCCATTCGAACATGTACTTTCTAGACAGCGTTGTGTTCCTTCTCCTAGTTTTATATAGACTGAGGTCCTACTTCTACTGTGGAATTTATTTTAGTGTTTGGGATAAATCAATTCAGCATTTCAGTATTACAGTTTCTTTTAACCAACTTGTGCTAGTTTTACGGACGAAATTCTATGTTTTCAGACAATTTAGCAATATTAAAGACATATCTGCTCTTACCTTGTATATTGTATATTTTCTGTCATAATATAATATTAATAATTTTATGTCCTGGTACGGAGTTATTATTAATGCGATGCTGTTTCGATTCAGACACCTTTCCTCGATTTTATTTCAACGTGACTATTTGTGAATATATCAATATTCATTCATATATTCATATTCTGCAAAATCTATTTTACCATTACTTGTATTGCCAGAATTTTAGCTTGGAAGGTATTTTAATGGTTGTGAATTCAGATTTGCATATCAAACTCAGTTAATTCGTTCCTTTGTTGCTCGAGTTTCGGCTTGATGTAATGGTCAAGAATTCAGTCTATTACGAGACAAGATTCGGAAAAATTACCATTTTGTTTTGATCCATTAGTAAATATTTTGCTATAACAATCGAACAGAATCGAATCATTTGTCGATGCTTTGGTACTAGTATAACTGCTATAACTACTATTAGCAGTAGCGAAGAATGAACAAATGAAAATGATGGATCTCCCATATTTGTCTTATATTGTCATTTTAAAAGTTTTATATAAAAGTTTGCGTGTTGTTCTTGACTTTTATTAAGTGATTACCCTTACCACTCTTACTATCATTTAACGAATACTTTTGCTACTCTTCCTATAACTTTAACACTATAATTGATGATTTGAGCTCCGTTAAGCACAAAATATCAGCTACAAATATAAGTTTATCTTACTTAAGGCTCACTTATAAATTTAGAACTACAGAATAAATAAATATTTTAAGAATGTGTTCCCGCTCTACATCAAAAACTACCAAAGTAGAAGAATTGTTCCATAAATTTGCAACAAGAAATGTTAACAAACCAATTTGCATGCATTAAAATACCAGAAAAGCAACTTTCCTGAAGCTGAGGGAACATTAATTTGACCATAAGAAATGAAACTGCTTCGGTACATGCAAACTGCTGTACTCAGCACATATTTTCTAATTAAACACTTACTCCATATCCGGCATGACAGACACTGCCAACCGACAACTAACTTCCTTTATCTACCATTATATACTCATATTTGAAGTGCTACGATGGTATTTGCCAAGGTGCCATTTGAATTCGAATGTGGAAAATATACTGACAATGTGTAAAAAAATCGCCCGAAAGCATTCATAATATACGTCAGTTAATAAATTGGCTCATCCTTGTCCATGCAGTCATTAATCTCCCATTTAGTGTGATTACCTAGTATGTAAATGTGCACACTCGGTGCTCTAAATCTAAATTACGAATAATAATTTGTGTTGGCAGCTCCGGTAGCATCTCCACAATCAAATTACGTACTTTCAATCAAAAAATTTTGTGCAAAAACAATCGCCTTCACACACCAGCTCATCTTTTCTATATCCACATGAGTTGGCCAATTCGCAGATGCACACACAACAACAAAACGGCTTATGCTTTTGTCGTTGTGTGTTGTGCATGTGGTTGCGCATAAATGATACGAACGAATCGCTGATGCGTGCGTACACCGGTGCGTATACTTGCTTTTCTGTCGCTCAGTCTCTGCAGCTTCTGCAGTTTCGGCGTTTTTGTTTGTGGTCTGCTTTTTGACAGGCTTTCAATGCTGTGACTATGACTGTGACTGTGACTGTGTTAGTGCAGCAGTTGACAGCCGTAGAATGCAATTATCATGCAATTTTGTAAGCAAATCACTTGAGCTACTGACGTTTGACACAATTTGCATGAGTTGATGTTTATGCTCTATGCCCTCTTGTGGCTTTTCCAGTGCTTTTCTGCATAAGTTTTTGAATGAAATTATTTCAAATTCTCAAAAATTCTATACAAATTATACTGTTTTTAATTTTTAATAATTAAAGTATTTAAAATGCTTTTGGGAGATCCTATGAGATTAGTTCAAAAAAATATTACAATTTGCTTATTGTTAGGATTTTTAAGTCTTCTTCCAAATCAACATAATGTTAAAAACATTTAACGGATTTTTCAAACATTAAAATGTGGCCAAACTTACGTTAAGTAAATCTCTCAAAGCGTATTGGATGACCTAAATAGTATCTAAACGATGTCTTTTCGGTTTCAGAAATAGTCAATAAATTTCATACTGAGTCAAATCAAGTCAAGTGGATGGGTAGTCGGCAATGCTAATGGCTGTTTTGTCCATAATTCATGCACAATGGCGGTGTTGTGGGCTGATCTCTAAACGTGCAGCAAAAACCAATTGACTGACTCTTGATATTCCAAAAGAATTCATCCAATTTAGGCCTACAATCTTTATAGAACTTACAATCTTTATAATACAATTAGCTGTCAATTAATTACTTGGGATGAATTCACTATGAAAAATTCATTTTAAACGAAGATAAAAATATTGCTAAAAATTAAGGCACTTCTGACTTTAAAGCCGCTCTCTGACGTTTTGTTTTCAATTCTTATTGAGAGCACTATGTTTCATCCATAATTACAATGACTGATATGCATGATGGATTTTTTGTGAACTTTTTTAAAATGTTATTGTTATGTTTAACTTTCATTTAGGTAATTCATCAAAGAGAGTGGAACTAAGCGACAGTAGACTTTTGGATTCAATTAAAATTCAATAGGCTCTGTTTTTCAGTATCTTAGTTTCCTCTAAGAATAAGTCTCGCAAACCAATAGCCGTCGGTTTCGGAAACTTTTTCCGTTAATTTTATTCATAGCGAATTAGTTTTGTAAGAGCTTAGCAGTTATCCTTATGAAGGTTCTCAGGATCGCTACAAAATCGGCAAATCCAACAAAAGACTGTGAAAGGACCATGTACCTGCTTCCATACACATTTTTTGCCATTTCTTACGTTTTTGTGCCACTTCAGTGAAATAATAAAGAACGATTTTAATATTCGTTCTTTGTTCCATATTGTTTTTTTTGACCATTGTGTCTTATAGGATTTGGGACTGAACACATACTTAAATAAATTAATATCTAGAAAGCGTTGACGGGGGTGAGTAGGATTTTAAAAGTTTGCTTGATAAATTATAAATAAATTTTTTATATAATATCAATTCAATTCAACATTTATTTACTTCTGCTTCTGAACTTATAGTTGTAACAGAAGGAGGTTTGATGTATATTTATTATTAATTAAATTAAACTTATAACTAATTAGGTTTAAAAAGTAAGCAATAAAAACAAAAAAAGTTAAGTTAAATTAATAGTAGGGAAATAATTAATATAATATCAATTACTAGTCCAAATGCAAATTAATAATTATTTTATTATTTATAACAAGTTTAGTCTATTATGTATAATAAATTTATAAACACAGAACTAATCATCTGCTAGGTCTGCTAAAAAATTTACTTGGAACTTCTAGATGAGTCAATATGAGAGCCTTTGAAGAAAAGTATAGAATAGTGTAAGGCTTCTTACAAGAAACAAATTATTATCTCTTTTATATCGTTTATGAAGCTGTACTTTTTGCTTTATTCGTTTAGTTAGATACATAAGTACCAGAAGTTGTATTTCTAAATGCATTAGTTGCTTCAGTTCCATATTGCAAGACTTGATATTTGTTTTGTCTGTCGGTAAGTATTGGTCGACATAGATTCAATTATGTAGAAGTTTATATTTACTGCACTAATGCAACTTATTTCATAATTATGGTTAACTCAAAGTCGATTCAAGCTGATAGTCTCTAGCTACCATTGCTGTGTATTTGTTCTTGCTTTATATGTAACTGACTACTTTTCATCTATTGCAATGCAGAAATATTTAACTAAATGAATAAATATTCGTTACCTGTTTTGTATGAATTATATAAGATATGATTAATGCATTTATTCATTTATTCATTTACGTATAAAAAAAATAAAAACAATAATCAACAATATTCTGTGGAAGGCACTGAAATATCATATCAATGACTATTCAAAGCATATATTTTTATGGAAATATTGAGTTATAATTCCGTTTTAAAATTATATCTTAAAGCTCTGGAGATTTCAAAATATTTACATGAATTCTGCACACATATCATAATCTCTTTTAGTCTTTTTTTATTTTACCCATTTTTTATTTATAAATGTGCAATGCATGAACAAGTGAATACATTACAGAACTCGTAAATCAATTTATTGCAGCTGCAGTGCTACATGAGAGCACTTTGTGCATTGTAAATAGTCTGCACATTTTGCATATTATTATTTATATTTATTGCATTTTATTTTATTTTTAATTAAAACTGTCCTTTAAATACGAAAATACACACACACACACACACACACACACAAAAGTAAGTTAATTGCATTTTAAATTTATGAGTTTACACAGCATCGGTGCCGAAACTCACAGGGCCAAGCACAGGGCCAGGCACAGGCACAGGAACAGGCAAAGGCACAGGAGTCTTGCCTTTTGCCACGCAATTACAGCGAAAAATTGCAAAAGCAAATGAAACTGAAATGGAAAATTTGAAATGGAAAATGTAAAAAGGAGAGAAAAGTCATTAATAAGTTTTCTAATTATAACTGCAAATCATTTTCAGGCATAATTAGAACTACAATTGCGGATTTGACCCAAAACGGTATTCGCATAAAAGTAGGGATGCATGTTTCAGGTTGGGAAAGAATTTAGATACCACCAAAGTAGAGTATCATTATATGTTGACTCAAAAATATGGTAGAAAATACTATACGTGGGTTACATAAGATTTCATAAGAGAAATCTGGTGTACCTGAAATGAATTGGAAAAAGTGCATCCTGGCAACAACACCCACAAAGGAGGTTCTCCACACACACGCCAAAATTGCATAACTTAAAGTTCCACGTCACTATCTCACTCTATGGGACTGTCTTTTTGTTTTTGCATTTGCAAATGGATGCATGCCTAAATGCACCCATGCAGACATACTATCCTCAGAGCAGCTTCAAAGGCAATTGCATTCCAGCGAAATTTATACACGTATTTAACCACATTTGTTGCAGTTCTGTCAAAGGCGAAACTTGGAAACTAAAATAAAAAAAGTATCTATGAAACGAAATATGAAATGAAGAAAAATCATTTGGCAGGTAATTTACTTTTATACTATTTTTCACATTTTTTTGACACAATTTCCGTTGAGGAGCCACGAATGCTCGTAACGATGGCATTTCGCTGTGCGTGAAAGATAAACAAGCCCATCAGTGGAGCATCTGTGTGCTACATTGCAGCACACAAAGCGTGCAAGTACATTTCTGTGAGGCATTGAAGTGCCAACATAAATTCCAGCAGAAAGACTCAAAAATTACACAAAAATTAAAACTAGCAAAAATGTTTTGAGAACGATTTTCGGAATACCACAGTACAGCGGCATCAGTGGCTTTAGTAGCATCAGTGGCGTTAGGGGAGTAAGGGACATCAACAGAAAATCAATTTGCAGTTGAAACGCTCTTTGAGGCAGGAGCGTCACTGCTGCTGACTTCACTGTTTTGCATAAAAGTTCTTTGAAGTGGTTTTTGTGTTTGTCCTTAAATTGCGTCCAATTTCAAGTGTTTTTTGAATATTTTATAAATTTCCTTTTTTTGTTTTTTCATAAAGTCGAGAGTATTTAAGCGTATAAAAACATTTTGCAAAACTAAAATCTTTAAAAATTCTGGAATGTAAATAACCGAAAAAATCCACAGTACAAAGAATTGTTGTGGAAGTATGAAGTGTAATCAAAAGATAGTTCCAACTAAATTTGGTGATGAGATTTTAAAAAGAATTTATTTATCAAAGTTTTTGCTTTCAACGATCTGTGAGGATATTAGTTCGGGTAAAACAAACTTAAGTTATGTTTAGTTCAAGAGAGAAAACTGCAGTCTCAAATCGAGTCTTAATGATATACAAAGATAATAGCAATAGCAAAAAATAGATGACTATTAAATGCATTTCAAAATACTTCAAGTGATGACGTCCTTTATCCAATTTTTCTCTATCTTCAATTTTAATAATATTCTTTTTCAGATAAGTCATCAATTTTTTCATTATTATTTTATTATATATTTTAACTGATTCCTAGGCTTTAATATTAACGATTCTGTCGAACGAGAAAAATTGTAAATATCATAGAACAAAATTTTCAATTTTTAAAAAATGCTTGTTAAAATTCTATATTTTGCTTATAATTTGTTTTATTTGTATGCATACCGACGTACACTAATAAAATATAAGAAAAACTAAAACCCACTACGAAAAAATTGGACAGATGATAAATTAGAATATATATTGATTGGTTGATTGCAGTGGCTAATCAGCAGATTCCTCTCACATAATTACCAATTATTCCCAGTTATAATACCAAATTCATCACAAGAAATTCCTTTAGATAAACTAGTTCCATCCAGACGAGATAGACAGACAGGCACTAAAGAATGCACTTCCCTAAAAATCTGCTTCTTTTCTTCACAAAGCTAGGCAATCACAGAGGAAGTGTGCGATGCCCCCTTCTTTGTACAAATTTTCGCAACTTCTATGATAAGTGCTGAACGAAAAACTCAGTTTCTCTCTGAGGAATGTTGAACACCATTGACCTGAACTTGGTCGCTGTTAATAAATTCCCTGGACCTAGGTTTCGTGTATAACCTTTATAAGTTTGATAGAGATGCTTCAGATGTTATAAATGACAAAAAATGGATATTAGTTCCTCTCATGATTGTCGCAACGGAAACATACATTGGTACACCTAGGGAAATATTCATGAAAGTGATAAGGTAGGGTGAACAGTCTGATATAAAGGTGAACGATTAAAGTGCTTTAATTATCGCTTGGTTGTCAATGAAAATGGTAAGCTTCTATTAATCTTTGCTGTGGTTTGCAGTTACTCAACACACCTCCCTAAAGTATATTATCGCATATTTAAGTAGTTTCGAAACAGAATTCGAACTAATTTCTCAGTTTTTATGTATGTTAGTGAGATCTGAGCTCCAAAATAAGAGACACGTAAATTGTATTCCTTTGAAAGAAAAGTACTCAAAAAACACCTAGTCCAGTAAATGACTAAATAAAACAGCGGTTTTGAAGGTGCCACTACATTGACGAGTCGCAAGGCTTATGTAAGAAGGAGAATATTGAAGTTAGTACATATATAAATTGAAAGATTAAGTCCGCCGGGCCACGTAAACGTAGTAACCAATAACTACTGACCACGAAAAGTGCTAATTATAAGGAGGTAGAAAAGCAAGACCACGACTAAAATGAATGCACAGAACAGGGATTAGTGGAGACACAAGCACCCCATGCGGGTTGCTCAGCCAAATATACTCGTATATTTAGCCTAAATAGCCTAAAGGGTGTGTCAATATCACTGAATTTAGAAAGTTAGAGGAATGTCTGTTGATAATTTGGTGCAATGGTGCAATTTGATATTATAGTAAATATTGATATACAGGTACTTATCAATATTACAGTCAACTTACCATATCGTCTGCATTAGCGCGTTTGGGTACAACACGTCCTAATCACGATTTTTATGAAGAATCTGTAAATTAAGAAAACGAGTTAATATTTTGTACAAAACATATTTTATTTATTATTTTTAAGAAATACTCAGATGTTAAGGATTATTGATTTATATGTAAAAAAAGTATCTGTAGAGTAATTATGATTTTTTAAGACACGGAATCAAGTGCAAGCTGTTGCAACAGAAAGTTGAAATATGTTCAGAATATAAAATTATTAGTGTCGGTTTTATTTAAGTTTTAAACTAAAACTTAAACATTAGCAAATCTAAGAAATGTTTGCTTTTAACTTAAACTGCATTGAAGATTTGCTACGCGATGTTAAGTGCAATCTCGAATGCAGTTTGTGTTTGACTTGCGATGCGCAAAAAAGTTGCATGAAAGCAAATACAAAACAAAGATTCTGATTCGGGGACTCGTATGTCAATATTTTGTCAAGTTTCCTGCTTATTCTTCACTTCACATGCACCAAGAGTTGCATTGAAATGCAGCAAGTGGCTTAAGATGTGTGATAACGGGAGAAAGAAATATCACAGGAACTGTCAAACGAACTCCTGCCAGCTGCAGTGTATGTGCCGCATGTGCAAAATAATTCACACAATGTGCAGTTTTTATGGGCACTGAAATTTTATTCATGGAGTGCTCGACTCGAGTTGAGTCGAGTTGAGAGTGTGGAGAAGTTAAGATTATAATTATGTGCTGTGAACAAGTTGATGGGTTGTGGAAGTGCTGCGCCGTACTTAGAGCATTTAATTAGAATAAAATGGGTTAAAAGCAGTAAATGTAGAAGTGTATAGTACGAGATTTGGAAGGAGAAGAAATGGAATATTTGTAACAAAATTTGCTTAAAAGGAAAACGTTTATGTATTCCACAGTAATGTCAAATGTTGTACTTGTCATGACGTTCCTCCCCTCTAAAAATATTAACATAAATTAAGAACTTCATGGAGAAATTATCCTATTCAAATTAATCACAAAGAATTTTTGCAGGTAAATATGCTTTTAACACATAGCAAATATTTAAATGAATTTATAATCTATATGTTATGTGTAATGTTTCTATATATCGGGTCTATAACTGAAAAATCTGATATTTTTATTGAAAAAAATGCTTTATTCCGATAATTCAATGAAATGTCATTTAAAATATTGCTCATTAAAAGTTATGACATTCGCTCGTCTTTCGGTAATAGCTTCCTTCTAACGAATCAATTACTTAACAACTCATTACTGAGTTTCGGAGACTGACGCAGCATATCTCCCCAGAGGCCTCTGCTTCGTGCATGCCTTCTCCAGTCTCGTACATCAAGTCCGGTTAGTGCTCCTTAACTACTACTACTGCCAACTACTACTTCAAAAACCCTTTTAGCTGAATGGATGAAGATATCCATTCTCACGACATGGCCAAGCCAGCGAAGTCGCTGGATAAACGAATCAATCATACTTTGTGCAAAATTCTCCCTTAATAGTTTAAGCTGATTTTAGTAGCTCAGATGCACGAAATCAACCATATCTCACTAAACTTAGTGCTATTAATGAATATGGTACAAGAAAAGTGCTATTACAAATCTCAACACTTGAATAGAAACATCTGTATGCTAAAGATGCTAGCAAGCCTATAACTGCTTTCAGAAAAAAAGAGAGATGGAGTACGAAAACTGAGTAGTTAGAATATTCGAATAGTTTTGCAAAAAGTCAATGGATCTTCAAACTAATCCTCGACGTGAATTTTTTTGGACTTGTTCACGAGCATATAATGCAAGATCCACTACTAACGACGGGCCATCGACGTAACATTCAGCATATTATGCTTTTGAGGAGGATACACCCAACCAGGTGGATGAGACGTTACCATGTTTTAACAATAAAATATTTATTTTTTATTGAATTTTACAGTTGTTAAACGAAACATCTCACTTAATTATACATTAAGACTGAAAAGTTTTCGGAAATTCTCATTTAAAATTCGCGCGCTGTATATTTTTCGATATTTTAAGTTTATGTAGTTTGGCAGCACTGTCCTTAATTACTATGCCAAAAATGAGCGCGATCTGTCAGACAGTTCGTTTACGGCAGCTGTTGAAACCAGTTCACCTCAGTAGTGCGTTGCGAAATGTCTTCGACGGTCGTACGACCGTACTGAAAGGCTTTGTACCACTCATAAACTTGAGTTTTCGATAAAACTGATTCCCCATAAGCCTTTTGTAGCATTCGCAACGATTCTGCACACGAAATTTCGTTCGAAACACAAAATTTGATGCAAACTCTTTGTTCAATATTTTTTTCCATTGTTTTTTTCGCAACGCACTACTGAGGGGAACTGGTTTCAACAGCTGCCGTAAACGAACTGTCTGACAGATCGCGCTCATTTTTGGCATAGTAATTAAGGACAGTGCTGCCAAACTACATAAACTTAAAATATCGAAAAATATACAGCGCGCGAATTTTAAATGAGAATTTCCGAAAACTTTTCGGTCTTAATGTAGTTCATTCAGTTATTACCGCCCATAAGTGACTGGGCTATCTGTTATCGAATTTCAGTGCTTAAGCTATGTACCCAAGAATCGAGTGTTATATACGATGACAGGTGTGAAAGACTCTTGAGAAACATATAGGAAACATATAAAAAAAATCAAGATTATTTATTTTTTGTACAAAATTACAACAAAATATTTGTGTGCTTGCAGTAGAGTTGATATTGGAGTTGAACATACTATATCGACAGTATATAAAAGGATGCGGTACCCGATATTGCAATACCATTATGCATGCGAAGATAACCTCACAATTACAGTGTACATGAATACCTTTACCCATCACAAAAAAATATGAATACGGAAATGGAATAGGAATTCAATTTACATTTACTCAAATTTAAGTAAAAAACCCAATTGTCACAGCGAATGAAACTCCCTTAAAATTGGATTTTGTTGGTATATTGTCAAATTCGCCAGAGCGTGTATATTTCAATTTTAGTCAAATAAAGTGCAGCTTAAAATTATAGAAAAATCCTATAAAAAATGGATGCTTTCAGAAGTACAAAATGGTTGGAGTTTTTGTGTATTTGTGTTCAAAGTGGCAAAAAGCAAGTGTTCGTTGGTCGATTAAACGCACATGGAATGAAGTTCTGCGGCAGCCACTGCAACTCCGACTGCAGCAAACTAAAAAATTGTAACATGGAAAGGACAATATTCCACCCAACACCCAAAGGGATACGTTTTGCGAATATTGGAAAATCGCGTTTGAATATTGCAAGAATATAAATTTCGTCACAATTTTTTAATCACTATTTTTTATGCAGTCGCACATATACATCGTGTATATAGAATATTGCAGAATATTACAGAAAAATGTTCTCCAAAAAAGGGAAATGTTTAAAAATTTTATTCCTGAAAGTGCACGAAAAAAAAGTCTCGAAAATCCTTCGATGCTGAGTTTGTGTGGCAAACCAAGTAATCGAAAAATTCAGCTCTATTGAATTTAATAGTGAACGTAGTGAGTGGGAACAGCTCAGTTATAATTCATTTTGTTGGTTTTGGAAATTGATTCTACACAAGGAACTTTTACATTTTTAAAAAATTAATCCAGTGTTCTTGAATTGGAAGATTTTTTTTAAATTTTTGAAGAAGTATTCATAACTGGAAACATTTAACAAATTGAAGCTTTGTTAATTAACAAATATTCAGGTGCTTCGCTTTCACTTAGGGAGATATTCCTTGGTGCTTGCAACAAAAAGAATATTTTTTTACTTTATTTGAAAAAATATTCAGCCCGCTAAACGCTCAAAAACGGCTCATTTAAATAGCCAAACTGAATAAAATAGTAAATTATATACCCCTTACTTTAAAGCCGAATATATTCTTATACATAGATGCCATTTTTTCAAAACCGTTTCCAGTTTTTTTTAGAAGACCTTAATCTTCTCAAAATTTTCATTAATATTTGTTCTAGTCCTTAATTAATTAATTGTATTTTATTATCTTCCGAACATAACATTAAGAAATAAATTTGAAATAATTAGAATAACAAATGTGGAATTCTTTATCATTTAAAATTCTTCTTATACAGCATGATAAGAATCTCTCTCTATATAACAAGAATTTTTGGTCAAAATCAAATGAATGTAAAATTCACGTGACCAATCGTCATGTCACTCCCGTTTGCAGTTGCGTTTTCTTTATTCCTGAAGTACAGTACAGTTCGATGATACTAAAGGGACATAAACCTCACTAAACTCTACTTTTCAGCGTGTACCCTTAGCTGATAGAACACAATCGAATTCGTCTTGCTAATCTGGCTTCCAAATGTGACTATTTGCTAATAGACAACGTCACTAATGCAGAAATGGGGTTCGTCTTAACATACAGTTTTGTCATAAAAATAAATCAACTTTTTCTCATCAATACGCTTCTTCACTGAAGTGACGTTAAGTGACGTCTGCCCCTAGCTGGTAGATCATCATCGAATTCGTCTTGCTAATCTGCCTTCCAAATGTGACTATGTTGCTAATAGACAACGTGATTAATGCAGAAGTGAGTCCCGTCTTGAAATAAAATTTTGTCATTAAAATAGATCAACTTTTACTTATCGACACGCCTCTTCATTAAAGTAATGTTAAAAACTTTGGTCATTTCTTACCATCGTCAATTCTTACTGTATTTGAATTTTGCAAGAAAGCTCCTTGTATGATCCTTGTTTAAAATCGACCATAGCATTAATGTATAGCAGGAAAGTTCTTGTAAGAATAAATAAATCGGTATATAAGAGTTTGAATCTGAATACTCTTTAGCATTTTTGACAGTAGCTTAGCGATCAAAACAGTAAACTGAGAGGCAGTCAATTCGCTTCACCAATTTAGTTAGATCCTACGATTCATGACTGTTTGACAGTTATGGAGCCATTTTAAAATTTTAATGAAAACAGACGATATTTTTAATTAATCTATATTAAGGATAGTTAAGTACAGGAAAGTGGAAAAAGTGTCAATTTTTGGAAATAAAAAAATGAAAGCATGTAGTCACAGTCAGATTTGCTATGTTAGACTTTTAAATTTGTGGTAATCCGTACAATATGATTAAATTTTTAAAGGAAAACTGCAGGCATGAGTGTACCTAAAATATATCGAATTCCTCTATCAAATAATCAATCTATATTAGCTTGTTTAGTATAATATTTATGTAATAGTTCATAATAGTTGGTAGAATTTTTTTGTTGATAAATATTTTGCAACTTGAATTTCAAATTACTTTCGTTATTTGCTCCCACACTCTTAACCAATGCACCAAATCCACTTGCAGCAACTGCAGCTGCTGCAGCAGGAACAGAAGCAGCAAGTGCAACTGCAGAGTTTAATTTTGCATTGTTTTTGATTTGATGCCATAAACCAATCGAAACTGATTGCTTATGCAATACCGCGTCACGCGTAGGGGAAAATGCATATGCAAATCGCTTTCGAGGTGTAGGACTTTCTAACGCCCTTCTCCAGTGCTCCAGTGTGGGACTGTAGAATATCACAGGGCATTGGGAAAGAAAATGTAAATAATTCATGCCACGATTTATTGTTGCAGTTCGATATTCGGTCGCTGTTTTTTTCGAAAACAAAAACCAATTGAGTGAGTGCGCGCATCTGAAGTTGGTTCGATTGATTTATTGATGCTTGGATTGATGAACGCAACTAAGAATATACAATGCAAGGTTTGAATTTGCATTTTGTGATCCTACAAATTTAGTATAACTGAATTTGAATTGTTTATTTATAATACTGACAACACAACAATAACGGATTATATGCAGGTGCATGCGTCTCAATGCTAAAACAGCGAAATATTATAAATGCATTTTCAGCTATCAACACCGCATTTCCATAGTGCGAGGTATTGTCATTCATTTAAACATAATTCAATTCCATCAAAACCCATTTAATTTTCATTCTTATGCATTCTCGTACTTATTGCTTAATGTACCTAAAATGAGTTTTACATTACCATGCAAAACAGCCATTGGCTGCCATTAGCTGCCATGACTGCCATGATTGCCGTGCCTGCAAGGACATAAAACAATAAGGACAATAAATTAAAGGCACATTATTGCCTTCAAAGGTTTTATTGATTAAATGCTTAAAAGGCGTACGTTATATCCTTTGCTAATAAATGTTGGATATGCGCTAATGCAGATTAATTGCTGCAGCTAAGTCTCAACTGTGCAGCTGATGTGGGGCATTGTCATGGCTGCGAGACAATGCAGGCTACACACAGATGAATATATTACAGTCATAAATGTTTAAAGGTCTCGAATTGCTGTCGAGTGCTGGTGCTTAACCGCAGTAAAATTTATGAGACTACATAACCTGTGCAGGCATTTATCTTTAAGATGCTCCAATGCACATTGAAGCAACAAAGGTATCCGGTAGGTGCATTACATTGAAAACGAATTTCCCATTCCACTTTTCTCACATCTCTTCGTGATCACGTAAAAGACAACATCCTATGTTAGATTGCCATAACAATGTTCCCATATGTAAACATATGTGTAAGCCACAAACTCTATGCTTGCAGTAATAAATAAGGTCAAATTTTTTGCTCTATGGAGACGTAAATTGTCTTTTATGCCTCCAAATGCATTATTATGGGATTGTGTGCTTCACTGCCAAAGTGTCTACATTTTCCTCCTGCAAACTGCCAACAGCTTACCGAAATATACGACCAAGACACAAAAATAACTGTTGTACTAATCCCAATTGAAGTTTAGCACAAGTAAGCAGGTTTGCTCGATCTCGGTTACATGCATCCATTTCTTCGCTCGGTTACAGGATGGATGTGAAAGGATGCACTTTGCATGCTACTTGTGTGTTTTTCGTTTTATTTCATTTGCATGTGTAAACTCTTCACTTCATGCATTTTTAGTAAGAAATAAAGTTTTGCTTGCAACACCCAATGGCAAATTTTGTTGCAGTTGCTGGAACTACAAGCCTTGCTGTGCTGGTCGTTTCAAAATTTCATAACTTTTCAAAAACTTTGTCCAAAACTGCTTACATTTTCTAAAAGATATAATGTCCTTTAATGCGACCAAGGATGTTAATGTTTTAATGATAAAAGCAAGTAATCAAGTGTTTAATATTAATACTTTAAGTGGCCATCTTCAGATTGCTTCCTCTTGATTGCTGGATAACTTAATTTACTAATATCTAGTAAATATTGAATGGCCATACGCTCGTACTCAGACTCATTCGGAACATTGCTGCATCTAATGTTAGAGTGGTTTTATATGATATTTTGCTTTAAGATAGTGATTTGTACGTATATTGCAAACATTTCTTGGAAAGAAATTGGTAAGTTTGTTTTTGACACCGTGTAGTGCAGTAGGTAAAATATTTCATCATTTAATTAAGATATATTCTTCTCTATCCAAAAGTATTGAAAAATTTTAATTTTCAATTTGCAACACTAATTTTCAGTTTTCTTGTTTTTTAATTCTACCTAGAATTTAAGAGGCGTTTTCTGAACTTCCACGGACTTACTTGGTTCAAATTTGACAAGAAATATACCAATCACTGTGTGTTAAGAGGACGTGCAATTCGACTTAGTCTACATTAAAATTACTATTCTCGCAGTTGCGACTCTGAAGAGGAGGAGGAAGCCATGTTTTACTATCTTTATCAAAACCCGTTTTTAGCTAGCAGAAGAATAAACATTTTTTGATCCCCTCTTCTTACCGATCTACTTACCGGTCATACTTTTAAATTAAGGTCAAAGCCAAGTTTGTAGACTTATCAGCTTTGTTAATTTTCACTTGAATAGAGGGGTCATATCTTTCAGCATTGTTCGCACGCTGACTACTGTGGTTTTTTAATCGATTCTTCTAGTCTGTGTTTGAACAACGCTAATCCTGTGCATTACTGAGGGCCATTATTTAAGGTAACCTAATTTAAAGGACTCACAATCAAAATGGAATAGTATTGAATTTAAACTCAACTAATCAAGTCTATGGGTGATTTCTTAAATGATGAAAAGTTCCGTATTTCAGGTAAAAATCATTTTTTAATTGAACAAGCGATTGAAGTAGGGATAGAGCTTAGCACTTATAAATTTTGTGTAGTCGGTATTTCAATATATCTCAAAGTTTTATGCAAACAATATATTGCGAAAGATAGTAGGGTATCAGCTGATTACCAAGTGTAATAAAGCAACCATCAACAATTATCATTTGCTTTTCTAAATATCTTCCTAATCTAAAAATAAAATCGCATTTACTGAAGATATCCGAAGAAGATATAGCATCGGCATACAGCTTCAAATACTTGGAACTCATATTTAATAAAAAAAACTTCATATGCAGACGCTAATTCAAAACAAAATCAAATCATGGACTTATAGTATTAAAGCCGCTTATATGTAATAATAAATTATATATCATCTGCAGGTTACTTACGCTTTTATCAACAGATTATACAGCTACCAATAGATATTTTTATTGGATGTCTTATCATTGTTCTGAATTAAGGATATCAATCATATTTCGATTGATATAGGGTAAGTCTTTTGCTATGTGTTTGTGTATACTCCAATGTGTGATATCAATTTAAAAATGAGTATTTACTATAATATCTAAATTGTGATAATATGAAAATAGATGCCGCCACACGTTATAAGGTTAAGCCATAAAGTTTCATAATACCTTACTACGAAGATTTGAGGGCATCACAATGGGCAACATAGGCCTTCGAGGAAGTGCTTTTAATTGTCAGCACGCTCCCTCTCAATTTAACGTAACCTACTACGAAGATTAATAAAATCCCTGACATGCAGAAGCAATATTGGTATGCCTAAAATATGAAAAGATTGGCTATTTAGACAATATATATATAATAATACATATAATATGTATATAGAGCATTTAAACTTATTATTAAAATGCAAAATATCAGTAGTAAACACTAAAGATCTAACAGAACATCCTAGTCTTAACCGGATAGGAAATTGTTACAGTAACAGGATTTTTGTAAAAGCAACTTGAATATAAGTCAAAAAATATACAATGTCTTGATTATAAGATAGTGAGTAAGCTCACTACATAAGAAATAGTGGGAGATATAGTGCTATTGGCTCGAAAAATGAATCCAATCTTAAATATCGTTATACTCTATAAGGGTTTGAAGTATGACGCCTGCTACTTCGACGAAAATTAATTTAAAAATATTTCTGTGAAGAATTAAATTTACGAAACAAAGGTTTTTCCTTATAACTGGGACTTTATACACAATAATTACGCTACTATTTCTTCAAATGTGACAAAATTTTGACGATATTATCTATACCGATATATCTTACCGACACATTTAATCACATATATCTATTTTAAAACTATTCTATGGTTCCTTCAGTATTCTCAGTATTTCACTCACTTAATTGCCAACATATTTTTAAGTTTGATATTAAATTTGGATTTTAAGTTTTGTGCCACAGAGACAGAGAGAGCAATCAAGTTGATTTTTATCTGGATTCTGATTTATCTGTTACACATTTCCTTTGTTTTCTAACTACTAAATCTGAAAATACAAAAAAATATTTCTTATTAAGTAGAACTGACCTCGTTTCAAATGAGGATGTTGTGCTGGAAAGCGGAAATTTCAAGTAGAACAGAAAATTAATATTTTTTCTTTCAACAATAATTTTTACAATAAAAACTTTTGCAACTGTAAGAATCAGAAAAGATAACTGAAAATAAATAAACAAGGACTTCAATAATTCTTTCTTGAAATGCAATGCTCAACTATTAAGTTGCAATTTAATTGTTTCTGTGAACTGGATTCGTAAAGACAAAAGACGCTGTTCGCAGTTAATGTTTTGTGTAGTTAAGCATTTGCAGTAAAGAGTTTGCTGTTCAGATTGAAGGAGGCAAAATCATCATATCATAATAGCAATAAAATTATTAAAGCACATCTCATAAAGCATACGCGATGGACACTACCAGCAGCTACTATAACCAGAGCCAGAACCAGTACCAGTACCAGAAACCCACCAGCCTAGCAAGAGAAAAAAACATGAGCTTCTTGGCTGTCGAGTTGATGTCACTCGGTAGTTACAATGCAAATGCCTGGAGTGTAATATGATTGCAAATCTGACAAAATGAATATTTGTTGTTGACACTATTGTGTTGCATTTGTAGCATTTGTAGTTGCTATTGTTGTCGCAACAATTGTTGTTGTTCCTGCTCGTGCCACTGACAATGCCAACAATGTTGCTGTTCAGAGTGCATGAATATTGGAATTTCAGCAATATTTATATTTTTTCCTTTTTCATTATTTTTTGCGATATTCTTGATTAGTTTATTTTGTTATCAAAGAGGAGTCAGAAGAACTCAGAGTAATAACAGAGAGACATTGTTCCGTTGTTCCGTTAAGAGGCAATGATAGTTGTCTTTATGCGACAATTGTTACGAGTGACAGGCATTGAAAGAAAGTCAATTCACTCGCATTGCATTGAATTGATGTCGAAGTCTGCAGAAAACAAATGGAAATGCACAAGATTTTTGGCTACAAAATCTTGAAACTGAATTTATCGAGCCAAAGTGTGTATCAATAATGGGAGCTGAAAATATACTCTAAGGACACATTTCAATTCTGCCAACAACAACTTACAAATTGCACAAATTCAATTGAGTGTATTGGCAATACAAAATTTATTAGTTGAAGTCAAATTGGCTGAGCTGCTCGACATGGCTTTATCCTTGCCATGAATGACTTGAAAGGATTCTATATTTACTCGTATGTACTTACGTTTTTGCTTGGTCGCAGGACATGTGCCATGTTTGCTACATTTTCGCCATTTTATTTGATGTTTTAATGAAGTTAATTGTAGAAGCTTATATATCTGTAAATGATAAAATACAAATTAATAGAGATTATTTAAATTTGCATACAAAATGTTTGAATGTAAGTAAAACTAAAATTTAATTCAAATGAAACAGAATTGTTTCATCATCAGGATAATGAATAATATGTGAACAGTATGTATAGATTATCGCATTTAAATCGATAAATATGCATCAATATGTGTCATCTTTCATACAACATCTATACGAAAATGTGCTTAATGGGGTTCAATGACTGGGTATTAATTTAAATTGACAAACATAACACCATTAAAAAAGCAAACCGAATAAATAAATCATTGCATCTTGATCAGTAACATAATAATAAATACAAAAGATATTCATTAAAGATTATAGGGCGAATAAAATAACTTCTTTTGTGTTCCATATATTACAAATTTCTATCTAAGTCTTTATTCCGTGTTTCATTGACATCAGATTTTAATGTCTTACGCATAACCTTAACATGTAGTTAACTAGTTAACTAGATGTACATTTTAATAGTTTATTATTTAGTGAATAATAGGTACGACCGGAGTCACCTAATTTAATTAGACTTGATTACTCACTGTAGAGCCAGACATTATAGTTTCTATTAGCGACTGATAATAGACCTTATGCGATATTAATTTGAAAAATTTTCAATTTCACTTACTGAAGTCAGTAAAACAGTTATTGCAATTGTCTCTTCACAAACTGAAGCTCCTTTTTCGGATATTTTTATGTTTTAAAACACTACAATTACTAATATGTTCTCTTACGCAAGCAGTTAATGCTGTACTAATGGCATTGTCGATTGATGTGTCTGGATTCAATTTAGATTTACTCTCGATCTGACAAATTTTGTTGCCCAATCGAACATTTTTAAAGTAATCTAACATTTTTGTGATTTTGTTTGTATATATATCGAATTAAATCACAGTTTATATGTGAATCATATATATAAATAAAGTTGTTGTTTTCAGGGCAATCTTGCTACTCTGGAAAAATATCTAGAGTAGTATAAATTAATCTCGAGTATTATACAATTTGCTCGAGATTCTATAATGCATAATTGCATAATGCATTAGAAGAGCATCTCGATTAAAAAAATTACCCCAGATTTACGAAAGCACCATTAGTTCAAATTCATATGTATATTAAAATGAACAACAGCCAAAGTGCCAAATTACAGCAAGAGAAAAAAAACAGTTTCTCTGCAGAAATTCTCTATATTAACTTAAAACCTTTGTATGATAGTTTGTTTGACTTCTTAATAAAAAAAAAATATTATTTTTCCAACTTCAATTATTTTAAAAATGATCAAGGTGGCAACATATAAAATTAAAAATAAAATGACAAATTCCATAAAATAACAATCATAAATGTCATCAAAAATCTCAAGCAAAACTCGGGGGCACAACACCAACACTTACAACAATAACAACAATAATACACGTACGCTCATTCAAAATTGTCTGAAGTTCACTATTTACCAATTTTTATTATATTAAAAACAAAGCTAACTATCAACTATCAACAATGTCAAAGAGACAATAGCAACTTCAGTAGAAGCACACACACAAGTAAACACACACCCTGAGCAACATAAATGCTGGCAACATAAAATGTTGGCAATAAATGATAAAACACAAACAAAAATTTCGAACACAATCGATGAAAATATTGTTAAAAAGCAATTGTAAACTTATGCGCCTCTGATGTGCGCTTGAGTTTAAGGAAACCGTGGGATGAGAACGGAAACAACTCATAACACGTCGCAGCGATTTTCAAATGCCACTGTCATTGCCAGAGTACCTACCAGCAACAACAGCAATAACAACAACAACAGCAAAACCGATAATATTCCGTTAAGAAACAAAATGTTGAACTAAACAAATTGAGGCAACACACGTAAGTAAAATTTACACGCATACAAACCAACGATTCAGGCTTTCCTTCATTGATAACCTCTGTCGCGTTGTTACAACTACGGCTACGAAGTCTACCCCCACCATTTTGTATTTATCAGTAAAATGCCATTTAAATCAGGGACTAACACAAATTGCCACACATTTCGAAACTTGACTTAATAAATGCCACGCACAAACACTTTTGCATATTTATAAAAATAATTTCAACACCAACAACAAAATAAGAAGAAAAACATTGTACAAAGTAAAAGCACCGCTAAGTGAGCGCATAAATGGTACAACAACTTTTGTGTAGCTGTGAAGCTGTGAGGCTGTGAAGTTGTGGGCAACGTTAAAAAGTGGAACAAATGAGCACGCAGGCTCAAAGTTATTCACCATAATGAGTATAAATATGTATTTCTGAGGTTGGTTTTTTTTGTTCTGCTTTAAAAAAGAGACGAGCACATGTTAACATAAAATGACAGAAAGCATTAAAATTACAATGACATTGGTTTGGGCACATGTCAGTTTGGGACAACCCAATATTTTTTTATAAAGTATGTTTAATACTCAACATAAGACCAATTGCGTTCTGTTTCATAGAATGTACATAAGCACTAGTTTTCCTACCTTGTTTTTTTTAAATTTCTATTAGCAAAATAGTTATCAAAATATTATTAATATTTATAATAATAAATATTCCCAATTAACAAAAATTTTAAATTGATTTTGTAAAATTACAATTGCTTCGATAATTATCTTTTTTGACAAAATTACTGTAAAAAATTAGTTTGAAGATGACTATAGAATATAGACTAGAAAATAAACATTTTAAAATAATTAAAAAATTTGTGAATTTATTTAAAGAATTGATTAATTATCCCGTTTCAAAAATAAAAATAATGAAAAAAATTAAAATATGCAAACATTTTCATTTCAGTGAATATACATGATATATATTAAATATTATAAATATTATATGACTATATATTTATACATTATCAATATATATTATTTGTACACCTTTTGTTGACTTCAAAGTGATTCTTAATTTAAACTAACTTGTATGTTGTTTTTTGATAAAAAACATCTATCCAATATTATAAAACATTTTTAATCACATCAGGGATTTAATGTTTTTTAAAAAAAAAATATATTTTGAAATTCAGAGACTTTGTATTTTTTGACGTTTTCCATTAAAATTGTTTTTCTTGCAATCACTCTTTCACTTGACACAATTAAAATTCATACACATAATATGTATGAAGAGAAAATACATTAAAATATTTACTCTTAATTTAAATTTTCGTCTTTTCTTTTCTCTTCTGCCATTTATTTCCATACACAAATTTGTAGTTACATGTCACTGACTCGGCTTATGGTAGTACTACCTCTTCTTGCACTTTTTTTGAAAGCGTAGTTGGCTGTAAAACCACAATTGTGCCTCTGAGTACTCTTTGCTTTATGTGGACATTTGTTTCCTCTGTCCTTGCCACCATTTTACACTGCGGCGATATAGAAGAAGTTGTTTACGCTTTCTTGCATATGTCCCATGTAATTCATTCAATTGTAAATAAAAAACAGAGCTATGCATGTGTGTGTGTGTGTATGGCATAGTAAGTCCATTTTTTATTGTATATTTTATGCTTTTACTTTGTTCATTTTTTTATTTTTATTATTTTTATTCTTCTCTAAGTTTTATTTTTATTCTTCTCTAAGTACATGTTTTTTTATTAAAACATTGTTAATTTGTTGCTATTCTCAGTCTTTTTTTTGCGTAGAGCATCTTAGTGAAGTGTTTTAGTTGCGCTGACGGTGTTTCTGTGCTTTGCTATCCTGCTAATTTTGCATGCGTGTAAAAATGTGTTGTATGGGTGTATGGGAGTGTGTGTTTTTTTTCATGATTCTTCTTTTAACATTTTTAGTAGTTAATTTTTTTTTACTACTATTTATACGGTTTTAGTGACGTAACAATTGTCTTGGCATGATACTGGACCTATGACTCTCACGGGAGTTGTTAAATGGCTTATTGTATTTGTCAGAAATGACGGAAACAATTGAATTCGTGTCATTTTGACATTTAATTAAAATTGTAATGGCAGTGCGTATGAGCAATATTCTCTTGCCTTTGGAATGGTTAGTGAAGTAATTTCGTAATTTCGTAATTTCAGTTTAACATGTATATGATGAATGTGGAATTAATGATGAAAAAAGAAAAATATACTGTAAAACTATTGTAGTTGTAAAAATATATTCAAATTTTTAGAGTGTTTTAATCATTTTGCACGTGCCATTATATAAATTTAAATTCATGAAAAATATTTAATATTTAAAAAAGAAAATCATGACTTAAATTTATATAAAGTATATAGAAGTTTTTCGAACAGTAGTGAACTACAACAACAAAAATTAATTTTATATTATTTTTAATTAATTGATTTTTTGGTTGACCATACAGCTGTTTCGATTATTGCCAAATACCCATCAACAGTGGTTTTGGAAATAATTCTTGTATTTAATTATTCGGAAATAATTTTTTGAGCCTGCAAGTACCAGCAATCGATCTCGTGTCCTGCCAAAGCTGAAGCTCAGAGTCAACGCACCTTAACCAACTGACCCAAAACCGTATTTGACTTTTATGTTCGCACATTTTTCTGGAGTTTTGTTAATTTGTTGCGAAAGTTTTATTAACAAATTTACTTGCTGTGTTTATATTAGAACGAAATCATAAACCAGCTGTTATTCTACATTCTATATTTCTTAATTATATTTTTTTTTTAATTGTTAATATCAATACTATTCTGTTTGTAGTGCAATTATTTATAAAGTCTATAATTAAAAATATTTAAGGCTAATATGAGTTCAGTTTTATTCAAA
This sequence comes from Teleopsis dalmanni, assembly GCF_002237135.1. Classification (NCBI taxonomy): domain Eukaryota; kingdom Metazoa; phylum Arthropoda; class Insecta; order Diptera; family Diopsidae; genus Teleopsis; species Teleopsis dalmanni. The sequence continues at coordinate 226,580,759 of NC_051847.1, read as the reverse complement.
ACTTTTGAAATAATTTTTTTGAACAACTATTTTTACTTACAGAAGAGTACTTCCTTTTAAGAAAAACAGAACTGCATTATTTTAGCGAATTTAAACAATTTCATTGCCAAAATTGGTTTGCACTCACAGAAAAGTGCTTTTAGTTGTCTAACAAACTAAAGAATGGCTTAAAACATAAACAGGTAACGGTTTTGAAATAATTAAATTACAAATATTATATTTGTAAGCTCTTGAAAACTTTTATCAAAACTTTTCAAAAGGAAAATATTAAAAATGCATGCAATTTTGTTGTACTGCGAAAAGGAAAATATTATTTCAAACCATTAAACCATATTTTACTCCCCACGAACTAGTTTTTTTTTCAAAACATTTATGCGTTTCTGCAATGAACATAGAGAAAAATGAAACATCATAACAACAATAATAACAACAACAAGAGCAGCAGCAGTAGCAGCAGGAAAAATGTAACAGAAATAAGCACTTTACACGCAACGTTAAACGTTCCGCAAATAAATATTCTTTATTCATAACAACGACCAAAACTTACAAGACCACTTAAGAGGATGACAACTACAACTACAACTACAACTACAACAAATATATGTAAGAGCAAAAGAAAAATAAGAACAACAAAAATAACCTCAAGAAAATGTAAATGCAAACCAACTACGAAAAAAGCATAGTTCACTAAAATAAAATAGTTAGAAAACACTTACAATCTGACATAAAGAATATAAGAACAACAAAAACAACAACAACAACAACAACAACACGTAAGCAGCATTTTGAATTTCAACCCAACAAGTTTACGTTTTTTAAGCATCTTCATATTTTGTTTTTGTTTTGCATACTCGTCTTCCCCCTATTTTTAATGTTAAGTGCAATTCTTACTTTCGCTTTTTTATTTGCTAAAAACTTTTTATGTTGTTTTTGTTGTGTTGAGGATATGTCCTGCTTAGAATTTGTTTGAAGTGTGTGTGTGTATGAACATGTGTATATGGGATCTTCTGTTCAGTACGTTCAGTACGTGGATGCAATATTTATTTATTTTGATTGGAGAAGTTTGATGAAAGTGCACACAAATTGTGCTAAATTTTATAATTTTCTACAACAAGTTTCTCAATTAATAGCAATAATACTTGTAATTGACGAAACTTCCTTGAAAACTTTTTTGAAAAATGTTTTATATAAAACTCTATACTAATCACAATGAACTAAGACAATAAAGTTTTATTGATTTAGATAAAACTATTGACTGTTGTCGCGCCATTTCGTAACTTTAAACATATGAAGCGAAGATATCAAAAACTAATTATTGAATGTAGTGTTGAATTCTTTTAAGTATAATACGAAATGTAAAGTCCTCCGTGATTGCACCCAATACGGGTGCATCCAATACCTGGAAGCTCAGATTAGTCTAGCCATTCGTTACAACCCCTCTAATACTCCACCTATTAGTTCATTTACAGACATTCATATGCCTCTATCACACCCTTTTTGGCTTTCGTAACCCTGATCACAGAGTCTACAACTAACACACCTTCGCGCTCAAGCAATAAACCCACCATCTCAACCTATTATGTTTTCTGGCTTAAATACACTTAGACTTCTAAGTACTAAATTTCTTTGTCTCTACGTTTTTCTCCAATTGCTGAAATGAAGTTTCGCACACTGCCCTTCGGGTTAATTGTGGAAATCTTCCTTATTCATTCCTAAGAGGTGGTTTTTGTATGCCTACTAAACTGCTATTGTCTACTAAGCAACACGTAAAATCTTAGAATATATAATTTATTAACACAATTGATTGAGAAACTGATAAAGAATGAAGTATCAATAATTAAAATATCTCTCATATGTCATTTTAATAATGTTCTTTCGTTGATCATATTTTCCATATTTAATCATCATCAAACTGTGAAAAATGTATTCAGATTAAAAGAAATAAGGAATTATTAAGAAATTTATGTGCGAAACCAAAATAATAGAATTAAATTAAATTGTTAAAATTGTTAATTGTTAAATTGTTAATAATTGCTAAATTCCTATTAATTTATACTAATAATTGAACAATTCATTTCATGCTGCACACTATGCTCAACTTAACTCAAATACACTTAGATTATATTACTTATAAAAATATTAGCAGAGATTGAAATAAGCAAAAGTCAAAGTGCCAGCAAAAAATTTTAACAAATAATTATTTGTTCTATTTACTTTGGAATGCAACTTTAATATTCTAAAAAATAGGAAGGTTTCTAAAGTGAACTATAAAACAAAAAAGACGAAAGTTTTTAATAAAATATTTTAATTACCGATAATATTACTTTTTATTGTATTTATTTATTATAATACTAATCGAAATTATTAAAGAAATAAAAATTTATATAGGAAAATAATTATAAATTTACTCTTCCAACTTTTCAACTGTAGAAGTCATCAAAGTTATACTTCAGCTCCCAGTCTCTGAAGAAGATAGCAGCGACAAAAATGGGTGAAACCATTTCCGGGTGAAACCATTACTTTAGCACAAATTCCTCAAATTCGATGAGTTTTCCATTTGCAATTTGAATGAATTTTCACACCGAAAACTAATTCGAAAAGACTTGCTAGCGACGTGGGAGGGAAAGGGGAGGACATAAAACGTTTAAGCAGACAACATTGTTCGTATATTTTGTAATTAAGTCGAGAAAATTAGGAAAATTGAGAAAATGTTGGAAAATAAAGAAATGTGAAAAGAAAGAACAAAAAACAAAAAACAAAAAACAATCACTAACAATCGAAAGACGAAGCATTTTCGGTATGCGGAATCTTTGTCGACTTGATTAACAAAGATAAAGGAAACTTTCATCAATAACGAGTATCTCGAAGCTAAATACTTTTACGTAAGCTGACACAGTTTCATGTTTTTGAGAATAAAAATTAGAGCTAAATACATTTTATATTATTTACTTTAGGCATTTCTTTAAGGACAACTTAAAACTGATATTGAGCATATAAAATCAAGATATCAAAATCCAAATTGAGTTGAAGTCGTAATTGGAGTTGCGATATTTGCATACCTTAAGTAAATTGAAAAACAATTTGTAAGATATATTGTATTTTCTATTTTAATTTCTGTATTTATCAACTACAGAAGTGGTATTAATACCACAAGAAACAAAGAATTATGCATTCTTAAATATTGTTAATGACAGATGCGAACGAAAAAGAATATTTGGAAAACAATTACCAGAAATCCTTGAACATATATTCAATCCTAAAATTTTAATTATAAATAAAAATAAAATAAACTGTTTTGAGTTGAAAACTTTTTATTTCAAATTAATTAACGTCATTATATTGAGTGCTGCATTTAAAGCAGTTATGGCACTTCAAGGTACTAATATATCAAGGCTCTCTTAATCCTCGCTCCATTTTTAACAACGTCACTTCTTTATTACATGTTCTGGTACTATATAGATACTTAGTTTGTAATATCTTACATGTCTATTGGTTTTTTAATACTTATTTCTATTACATTATAAGATGTAATATATTAGAATTTGTTGTTGATTTTAAAGGATCTTCAATGTCAAATAAATGTTTTCAGCTTTGATATTAGTGAGATATTATTATGGTATTATTATGGTATTATAATAATACTATGGTATATGGTATTATTGAAGTTTGAATTTGCTGAATGCTCATTATTTTTTCAGAAAATTTAAAACATTTTATTATAGTTTATACGCAAAGTAAACAAGGAAGGAATCCTTCCTTATTTCCACTGGAGCATAACTGAATAATGTGCCAGTCAATTTTTCTTCTATAAATTACTTATTTGGCACAATAATCAAAAGAAGGCTCTGTTTTTGAATGACATATATCTTATTCTTAGCTAAGTGCAACGCCATGTCGTGTCACGACTCTTATTATAAGATAACCTCATATAAAACTAGGCATTGAATAAGCATCTTTAACAATAATCCACAATCATCGTCGGTTATAGTTCCAGTTCGAGTTTATTACAGTTTGTACAATTACAGCGGCAAGGAAGCTAATATTTTGTTCTTACCTAAATGAACTAGTTCACTATAAATTGATTTTCTCAGTTCAGATAGCTTAATAATATACCAGATTATTAGATTACTTAGAATAATCTCTCAGCCCACTTATTTGGACTTTTTTTTTAAATTTCGTGTTGTAACGTAAAGAGATTTCATTAGAATTTTGTCGTCGTTTCATATTGACGACAAATTTGTAACTTATGGGAATTTTTCACTTCAAAATGTGGATATAGCCTTGCAACACTGACCTAATAGCTCTTAGTGTCATGAGATAATTCACGATTTCCAAATAATCATACATCAGCAGTGTCATTGAAATAATTTTTTTTTCCATTAATTAGAAGTTGGATAACGATCATCTCTTATGCGGTACTAGTATTCAAAATATCCATACTGATACTATATATGCACAAATCTGTTAATATCCTCATAATTTCGAAATATAATTGATGGCTCATGAGTTGAGTGTTTTTCATTACAACGTTTTCATTCTAAATGAAGATTATTTAATATTTTTATTTAATATTCATAAGTGCAATGAAAAAGATAATAGAACTGGCTAAATTCCATTTAATTACCCGTTTTATTTGACGTTCATAATTAAAAAAAGTTCTGCAAATGAACTTCGTATCAGTGCGAAGATCGATGCTTAGTTAAGAATATTAATCAAGAATCATAACAATGTCAGGTCGAATATAGCAAGGTACATATAGTTTTATTCTCCTTAACCATACTACTGGACATATAAAAATTATGGAAAAAAGACTGTTACAAAACTTTTAAATCAACACACATTAAGATTATTCGTCCCATAGTGTATATAAGTAAAGAAGTTACAAAGTTAGAGACAAAGTTAATTGATGAAATATTTTAAATTAATTTTAAAACCTATTAGCCTGTTGTGTTACTGTATAAAGAAAACTTAGAGTTTTAAAAATCAACTTTAACCTTCGGTAAAGCTTACAATGCTTTTTAAACAGAAGTTCTGTAGTTCGCCAAGATCCTTAAAAAAGGAAGCTCTCAAAATAATTAATCGGCGCTTCGTTTACACTAGGCAGTAACAAAGTAGATATGAGACACTTTCATCGTCCTCTCCACAACTGTCACAAAAATGATTAAACAGGTGATTCAATCTTCTAGCATGGTTCCCTAATCAGCTGTGGCTCGTTATTGTCAAAAAATAAACAATAGAAACAATTCAGTGTTTTTTGTGAAAACGAAATTTCAAATCTGTGAAGAATACTATTTTATATTTTTTTAACATATACTCGTATAAAGATATATGTTAACATAATAACATTTATCAAAATCTAAACTAAGATTTAAGAAGCTCAGTTAACTTGAAGTATGTGTTGAATTATCCAACGGCGGATATTAAACTCACTCTGCTTTGATTTTCTGCTGTTCTACCAACAATGTAGGAAACAGGAAATGGCTGCAAATGTGTGCATTTGTTGTAATTAATCGACAAAGCTGACACTTTCCTTATACTTACAATGCCATTCGTGGGATGAAGCAAAAGTAAAATTCTTATCAGTGGCAGGCAATAAAGTAAATAAGCAAATAAGGTATTAGCAGGAGGCATAAGCTCAATCGCAACTGAAGAGTAGAGCGACCGACACATGTGTGTTGCTGCTTCTGCTCACTAAGAAAATGAGTGAAATTTTAAAATGCTCAGCGCTCTTGTAAGAGCATTGAAAAAGCTTTTTCACCACGCTTGTGAATGACAATACAAGACTACGAACACTACGAGCATTACGAGAAAAGGATTAGCTGCACGAACAACAATAACAAAAACATTTTAACGTGCGGTGTGATGTTAGGAACACATTCTTGTGGTATATTTATTATTTTTTTTTTGTCTTCTTGGATTGTGTAATGGTGAATTCCAAAATTACGAGTTCAGAAATACAGAAACCAGATGAATTGTTGTTATTGTTTTTATTGTTGTTGTTGTTCGTGTTGTTATTGTTATTGGTCTATGGCTTTGACGTTTAAGTAGTGTAGCAGCAGACATTGTCTCCATTTGTAGGCTTGTATGTGGATGTGTATGTGGATTTATGTGTGGCTCTGTGTGCTTATGCGAGCGTACTTTTATAAATGTGAAGAGAAGAAAATCGCCCATTATCCATTTTTATTTTATCATCAAATTTATTACATGTGAAAAAAAATTTTCATTTATTTTTATTGTGCAGCTAAAGCACAAGCATATAGAGAGTATGTATTTGACAAAAAAAAACGTCAAAAACAAAAACAAAACATACACACGCAAAGGACTCAAAGTCAACACACGCCCTTTTGGAGTTTCTATACAATAAATTATTATTTTACAACTTTTAATTAATAAATAAAAATATTAAATGAAAGAAAAATGTTTATTTTATTTATATAATTTCTTACTTACATTGGGAGTATTGTTAGGTTAGTGTGGCTTAAAATTTATCTTTTTTCGAGGTATCCTTTAAAATGATAATGAAATGTTTGAACACTTTTCAGCTTTTTAAGTTTGATCAACTTTTTATATTAAATTTATTTATAATTTTCTTGATCGTTATTAATTTATTATTATTAACTAATTTATTAATTTTTAACACTCACTTCACTGCACTGTTTTAAGAAAATATCATTCCAACTCTGCAAAGACACACAAAAAATTTTTTAATTATTGTTGCTCGATGCCTGCGATAGATTGTTTTGTTAATAATAGTTTACTGTTTAGAATAATATTTTTTATAATTTTTTAATTTGCTCGGACCAACAAAGGCAACATTTCGCCGAGTGTGTAATTTTGCAACTAAATCGCTCGAACCGCTCGACCGCTCGAACGGGTGCCGTCGTGAGATCTGAGCGGGCAGCTTAAGTCTTCAAAATCTTCTTCATTAAAAACTGCGTTGCATTTTCAATTGTAAAATTGGCTTAGTTTATTAAGATTTTCTTTTTTATTAAGTTGATTAAATAAAATAAAAATTTAACAACAATTTCAAAAGACTTATTGTAGATTTATTGTTGTTTTTTTATTAGTGTTGGTGCCATTGTTGTTATTATTGTTATTGTAAGAAGGCACTTTAATTTTTTTTATTTTAATGTGTGAACGGCATCAGTCGAGCAGATTTGCATGCGAGCAGGGAAAAATATGGAAACTTTTCTATTTCTATGGAAATTTTAATATTGACTTCAATGACAGTCAGAAACATAAATTGCACGAAATATTTTATTCATAATAAAATCTCGTAAAAATTTATTAAATATATATTTTATATTTCTTCAAAAGTAATGAACTATGAATGAATTATAGGAGGGAATATTCGGAACAACAATTAGATTTACTTATTTCTAGATTTCAATGAAACACAATTATAAAAAAAATTTACAAAATAAGCCCCTTCACTTCATTGATACAAGCATTTAGTGCATAATTTAGCACAATTTAGATATTCATTATAATAGAAGAACATAATACAAAAACGATGAGGTGTTGATTCTCGGAGAGCAGAACTTTATGACAATAATTGATCTTTTATGTAACTAACCGACCATAACCGAACAGAAGATTCTTCGTATTTCGAATGAAGATAAAATGCTAGCTATTAAACACGTCCTATCTTCGCGCAAGGGCAGAAACTTTAGTTGTCTACTCTTGGCATAGATTAAAGTCAGAATGTCACAATAAATATGACTAGAGATCTTTTGTGCAGTTAATCACTGAAAACATTATAACTTCGAACGAGGATAGAATTTATTAACTTAGCAGTTACCTCGTGATATATATCAAGCCGAACAGTCGCAAAGAATGTGATTAGAGATCTCTTCATTTTCGAGCAAAAACAATACTCTTCAGATAGATTCATATTTTTAACTAACCTACCCTAACTGAACCGAATATATTTTGCGTTTCAAATATCAACTGTTAAATACAAAACTCAGAAGAGGATCAAAATTCTCGACATAGTAGTTTCGTTCTTTTCCAGATCAAATCTAGACAGTCATAATTACCTATGTGACTAAACATTGCTTCTCATATTCTTAAAATGATAACTCAGGCCCAGATGACCCATCAGACAAACTGTCAACAACTTCAGTTCTGTTCTTTTTAGGAGAGATAACCCACTGCAGCTGAATGATCGCACCATTACTTTAGCCTGGCGATTACCTTGAGTGTCGCGCTTGTTTTGACTTCTTTCCACTGCTAACCATTTTTCTATCAGAAACTTTGTTGTGAATCAACTTATATCACAATACTATTCTGGTTTACAAAGTTGAGTGGCTGAACCAGTCCTTGCAGGGTTATATGTGGGCTCGTTGCCACTTATTCCTGTGTGAACAAGCACACAGCAAGCTACCACTGAATTTTTGCTTACCAGGTGCTGAACTACGTATTTTATTCAGTATTTTGTCAGAATTTTCGAAAAAAATTTCCAAGAGGCCAAGAACATACGCTTATTCAAGGATATAAAAACTTTACAGTTAATATTTAGCTGAAAGCTAACTATCACTAATATGTCTGAGATTTTGAAGTAATCACCTTGACTAATTTTTAAATACGAAATATATAAATCTTATATCTTCTTTATATGGTAATTGGAAAGAATTTTTTGTTATGACTGTGCTTAGATATTGATAGAATAATAGCAACAATATAGAAAAGGTTGTATAGCGTCTAAATATACCTATCTACTGTAATTTCATATACCTATCACAAAATTTTGTACTCAACTAAAATATTATAAATTTTTTAACAATTTATAAGTTTAAAAGAAATTCGGTTTTATATGAATAATAAATATAATATTATTTCGCAAGTCTTGAAGATGTTCCATTTTTTCTGCAGTTTTGAATGTTACGATGTGGAGTCTATCTGGGTTCATTTACTATGGAAACTAAGGATTGCAGACAAAAAAAAAGAAGGATGAAGCTAACAAAATATATGGGCGACTTTATGAGCCTATTACGATAAAATAATTGCACCAGTATATGCGTTCTACATGACGCATATACATGTACTGTTAAAAGAGCTGACGAAACACGGTAGGTTTCAAATTAAAACAATTAATACCTATCCAAGACTCAGAATAAAAGTAATAACCCATTTGAATTAAGATGCAATAATGAAGGAGGATATAACTCGAAGTCGCGTAAAATTTGAATATGCATGGCAAGTAAAAAGTCCATCTATAAAAAAATATTGCAAAAAAAGGTGATAAGGACGATTTAGAACACTTTATAATCTGTGTATCAGCTAGCTGATAAAGACTATATGTTAGTATAAAGAAATAAAAGAAAGATGTATTTTGTACTGAGTATAATATGTCAAAAAGTGATATATATGTATAATATAAGTTAATTTTTAGTAAATATTTAAATTAATTTTATTTATTTTTATTTTTAATTTGTGACTGAATATACTATTTATTTTTAAGGATCAATCTAGTGATGATTTAAAGCTTCTTGACAGTATAGAGGACTATTAAACGTTACATTAGTTATATATAATATTAACACTTAATCGATATACTAAAGACGATAGTTGAAATTGGAGAACCTTTTAAAAAGTAAAGAAGTAAATATGTATGACATCAGTGAAAGTTGATATTCATTAGCTGCGATATTGCAAATCTATCTGTAGCTATATATCTTCAGCTCAATTGTAGGGTACATAAGAAGAGTACCCAGTACGCGCGATTTGAATTATTTTAAATTGAGTACAATTATTTCCACGCCAATTCTGTGAGAATACAAATTGTTATAGAACTTGCAAGTTTAACGCAGCTATCAAAAATTTAAAAAACTTTTTAAAAAATATTATTGCCTAAATAAATAAATTCTATTTAAAAGGCAAGTTTCGTCCAATAATTGACTGTGAAGATTGCATATTTTCTGACTGCTGCATAGTTTAATCTACTAAAATGTGTCATTCCGGCTTAAATGAATGCATGTTTTACTTGTCGGAATAGAAGATTGAATGAACTTTATAAAAATACTCAAATTTAAATTATTTGGAAACACATTTATGCCATACCTTAGTTAAATATCTTGAGGTCCTTATCAGTATTTACTGTAAAAAGAAATCATTACTGAGAAAATTTCTGTTTGTTTAAATATTGGATGGAGTATGGAGCCATCAATTCACATTCATATTGAAGAGGATTCAACGTCAGTGAGATGGGTGGGACTCTGCAGAAACCCCCCAACCATTATAGAGTAAAATTGTCCAGATGCACTAACTCGGAAAAGGCTCAACATAAGACTTGTACCCAAAACGAATCAAATGAATTAAAAGGAAATTCTCAATTTTGTAACTTACACTACAAGTAAGCAAAGTTACCTACTGTTGGAATTTCAATTCTTCTGAATAAAGGTGTGTTTAAGCTAGTGTGGACCTACTGCCGAACTGTAATATTAAAATTTTTTAGATCACAATTTGAAATTCTACGGGACTTACTTTTATTACTTTTTTATTAATAAACGGATATCGATTCTTTCGCGATCTCAAAATTTCTTCAATGAAAGACGAAATTAAAACTATAGCAAAGAAATATACAGTCTTACCCTAAAAAGAGTGATACTTAAAACTACTCTTCATACAGCATTTATAGTTTTGCAATTTTCTGGATTTTGGGGGAGTGTATTTCTCTCATTATCATATGAATTTTTATTCAATTAACTTTCAATTGCTTATTTCATATATAACAATATATGATATGTATATGAATATATATATGAAATATATAAAACAAAATTACAATGCAAACAAAATACAGGGTGCTGACTGTGATGTACAAAATACATAAATTAGTATTTTGTTATGTATTTGTTTCTATTTTAATGAGATTATATTGACTTCTTCTAGAAACTATCTGGAGAATACTGGGTGCTGACTGTGATGAACAAAATACATAAATTAGTATTTTATTATGTATTTGTTATACATTTTGAAATTCCCGATTAAACTAGAGAATATTTACCTATCTAGAGAATAGTGGGTGCTTAATCTGACGCATATAATATGTAAATTGGTATTTGATTATGTATTAGTTTTTATTTCGAGTAGATTACATCAAAGGTAAAACTATCGAGAGAGTGACGTAGTATTCACGTGAATAAATAAACTTTTGGATTTTAAAAATTTAGTCTTAATGTTATAACATCAAGAGAAACTTTTAAGAATATTAAATTAAGGATTAATTAAGGATTAAAAGTACTTAAAAGACCACTAATGTACATATTATGTTCATAATGATTTTAATGACTTATGTAGCCGTCAACTAAAGCTTCTCATGAATCCATAAATTTGGTTGAAATTAAAGTTAAGTTAGGTTGTGGAAGGACGTCGTAGAAGCCGTTGTGGTATTATTTGAATTCTGTATTTTTCTGCTGAAGAGACTTTTTCTAAATTTTCGATTCTAAGAGAAAATTAATTGAAAATTACAAAAACTGTGAATAATTGTTACAAAATTTGGAAATTTGACGATGGAAAATCCACAAAATCGTTTACGTTTTTGCTATCGTCGAAGTGCTCGGTTTTTTTTTATTCCTGCTATTGTTGTTGTTGGTTAGTTTCGCAATTTGGGAGCGGCACTCTATGTGTAAAATGACGCTGCTGCTGATGCTGCTTCTTCTTCTTCTACTTCTTTTCTTCTTCTTCTTGTACTCCTGCATTTACATTAAATTTTGATTCTTTGTTTCTGTTGTTGTTCTTGGTTTGTTCTGTTATTGTTTTTGTAAAATTGGCTCTTTTTGTTGTTCTTTTTGTAAATTTATTTAGAAAACTACTTTGTTATTTTTGTTGAAATAAAACAACTGCGAAACTTAATTTAACAAAACCAAAAACAAAAACAAAACACAAAAAGTAAAAACCAAAAACAAAAAATATTACAAAACTGAGTTTCTATGAAAAAGTGGGTGTGTTTTAAGGGTTGGCGTTTGATATTTCTTTCGATTGTCGTTGTCGTTGTTGTTGTTGTTTCTGCTGCTGACGCTTACGTTGCAGCTGCTGCTGCTGCTGCTGCTGCTTTTAACAAATTGCCTTACAATTGCAAATTCGTAATTTTCTAATTTATTTTAATGAACACAAACAATTTATTTAATTCGTTACAATTTCATATTTTTGCACTCAATTTTTTAAGCACCAACACCAAGTGACAAAGTGACAGCAGATGTAAAAAAATGTTGGAATTGCTCCAAAATATTTGAATGAAAAGAAAATTTTAAAACCTTCACCGTTGCTCACGAATTTCACACTGATTCACAGATTGGCGTGTGCTTAGCAAGGAACGGTTTTGTGGATGCTGCTCAAATGTGGTCCAAGGACTAAACAGTGCAGCTTTTTCTGTTAGAGTGAGCTTTCCCAAGCAATGGTGTTGGCGCTTAAGTGCGAAAAGAGATGGCAAAGAGAACACAGAGCTCTTGAATTTACTGAGAGGCGTTAATTAATTTCTCTTCAAAAACAAAAACAAAAAAAAAATTATTATTAGTTGTGATACGCACCAGCAAAAAAGGACAACATATACTCGGAAATAAAACTTACAATTGCAGTTGAGAATATAATATACACTATGAAGTGAAGTGATTTGATTATGAATTGAATATTAATTTCATTCGCTTTTAACTTCTTGCACACTTCTTGCGTCAATTACTTTTTGGCGCAAGCATGCACTCTATTCCAAATCTAAGATTTTGCTTGCTTCAAACAAATCATATATAACCACTACTTTTCTTAATTTTCATAAGTATATGATTTTCTTTCAGATTCAAGTATTCACTTATTCAAAACCTATTCATTTGCTGTTAAAATCTCATTTTTCACGGCTTTACAATTCACTACAAAATGAGTGAATCAAGATATTTAGCTAATACCTTAGTTCGCCGTGACTATTAGAAAACTCAGCATGTGAGATAAAATTTCTCTAGATAATAACAATTATTGTCAAAAGGGTCAAGTATTGGTGTCTAATCACTCTATAAATATCTATTTATATAAATTAGGACAGATCCACTCCGACTATTGGCCCATTGTGTTACAGTGTAAGAAACTTAGAGGTTTAATCTTTGGTAAAGCTTAAAATGCTGTTTAGAGGAAGGTTCTGGAGTTGATCAACAGCCACAAAAAAGGAAACTTCTAAATTATTAAACCGGCAGTAACAAAGCAGTCTTAAGACAATTGGATCGTCCTCTCTACAACTGCGACAGATATTATGAAACGAGAGTTTTAAAGCTATAGCATGATTCTCTAATCGGCTGTGACCCGTTAACCTAGCTCAAGATTGATGTCTTAACGGGGCATCGGAACTTGCATACAGATGTCTACATATTGTTGAATTTTGCTATCTTTTATTAAATTGCTCAGCACAGAACTTACAATGAGATGTGCAGCAATCAAAACCCATCCCAGATGTAATTTGGACTACACGCAAGGACTTTAAAGCAACTCGGTTGATAGTATGTGTATATTCCCTTATATTATTCACGATCATGCCGATTGTTTATGGCAACAGAAAAACTAAAACAAATTTCCGCTTTTGGATAAGTTTTCACTTTTTACATACACTTTCTATGTAGATTCGTGGTCTCATAGAATCCACAATTTGTTATTCACTTTTTCGTATTCCACGTTTCTTTAACAGGTCTAGATCAGCACTTATGTTTCATAGCAGACTTCAATATATACGAATTCACTAGGTTTTTATTGCTTTTATTATTTTGATAATATATGTAACTTTTTTACAAGTTTTAATAAATTATTAGGTAATACAGTATGTCTTTACAATATATTCCGATATTAAAAAAAAATTATAATATCAAAATGCAAATTTATTTTATTTTTATTTATTTTACTAGATTTATAATTCATGTTCTGTGTAAACGTAAGAGAGTTTGTGTTTTATTAAAATCTTTATTATGCCGAAAATTTCAGAAAGTATCTTTGATCGTCTGGTTGGAAATGTGAAAAGCAAAGAATTTCGCAGTTATTTGATGAGGAAATATATTTCACTTATTTTATTTAATTATTATTTATTTTAAAACTCATTTGTATTAAATATAATTAGCACTCACTTTTAAGGACCAATCGCTAGTTGAAGTATCCCAATTGCTGCCATTGCTGATGAAGAAGGATCCAAAATGGATTTCGGGTTGTATGACTTTCAGTATATATATATATATAATATTAAGCCTTGATAATGTACTCCTCTGTCATAATGCGTTTTGCTTAGAAAGCAGAGCCAAGAAATTTGTTGTTGCTTTCCTTCCATTTAACAAATTTTTTCGCTCAATCCGTAAAAAGAAAATCCACAAGATTCGGTTTAGTACGAAAATCTTTTATACCATAAAAATATGTGAACACAGAATTTATTCAAATTTATGGATGAACCATGTCAAATTAAGAATTTTATATATATTTTTGAGTGAAGATCTGTAAATATATATAAAGAGACAAATTTTTAAATACAAAAATTATTTCCAGGACCACTGATGATGGGTATTTGGCAATACTCGAAACAACCGAATGGTCGTTCAAAAATTTAATTAATTAAAATAATATAAAATGAATTATTGTTGTTGTAGTTCACTACTATTTGAAAAACCTTTTTATTTTTATTATATATATTTATATAATTATATTTATTTATAATATTGATTATTTCTATATCAACTATTAATATATACAAATATTTTATTTATTTCTTACGTAGCGCATCCATGCAAAAAAGATGTGTGTCACGAACAGCTGACCAGAGTGACTGCACTACCGACAGACGTTCTCTTTTGTGATGTAGGCTTTCCTACTTGTGGCAAAATAGTGATTATTTTTGCTTTTAGTAGTGAATTTACTTTTGCTTGAGTTGCGTGGTGCGTTACGTTTAGCTGGGTTTAACCAATAACAACAAAAGTGTTTATGTAATTCGTTGATGAAAATAAACACAAAATATTTTAATATTGTGATTAGATATTTATTTTATAATTAGAAATTTGTACGGTAGTATAGCTTAATTGCCTACAGCTTGGTAAAGGTGTCGAATACATAGGATCAACATAGTAAATAAACACTTAGGAAGATGTCAAATCAAGGTGCGAGGGCATCCGCCAGCCTGTTCGGAAAACTGGTCCAAAACTTGAAAAGTAAGGAATTTCGTGAATATCTTATGAGGTTAGTACACTTGAAAATATTATTGACGATTGTAAAATTTAATGAAGCGTTACTTGAACAACTAGTACTCATTTCTGGGGACCAGTCGCTAATTGGGGCATTCCAATTGCTGCAATGGCTGACATGAAAAAAGATCCCAAATTGATTTCTGGACCAATGACATTAGGTAAGCAATACTGATTAACATATATCCATTTGTGTATACATATAGAAAAAGCATAATATTATTAATTAATATATGTCATAATTAATTAAATTCGCAATGATTATCTTTCATTATATAAAGCATTTTATGTAGTCTGATGTGCTTTCTGTATGCTTATCTCTTTATCATCGCCGTCTTGCTTACACACCCGAACCCATTGAAGTGAATGATTCTCAAAATTAATTTAGATTTGTGAAAGTTTATTGTCACTTAATCAAGCAGTGCTTTGCGCAATACTATTAAATAGGGTTTCAGGTACAACTTCCATTAATCAATTTATTAGAAACGCACTTTGTTATAACTGTGGCTATTAAAGCAACGCGTTGTCAAAGTAATTCCAATTTATTTAAATATTTAATAAGCTTTAAAATACACTTTGGAAAATTTTGCTGTTAGAAGTTCAAATAAAAATTCCCGTTTTAATTGGTTCCATTGTACTCATGTCAAGTAATTAATTTATTTATTTTATATTTCACAAAATGAGTTTGATATTAGTATACACTTAATAATTTGTTATTATATACAAACTTGCATACTAAACTCCATTTACAATAGGGCAATAGGGCTTTATTTGAATTCACTTCTTAATGTTTTAAGTCATTAACTGTGGTATATTAGTTAGGTAGTCCATAATTAATGCTTCCTTCCTTCGCGTTTGTTTTAACAAAAAGCATAGATTCAACCTCAGCATTATTGAAAGGAAACTAAAGACCAACTTCACAATATGCAATAAGTATCGATTCCTACTAAAATGTTATATGTTCAAAATTGAAGCATTACTTTAGTGGTCGCTATCCAACGCTTAAGTATGAATTGCAAAACTCGGCTTAACGATTGCAATTTTGGAGGTTCATATTCACAGAACCACGAGCATGTAAATTCAAACCCCTACAGATCAACAATTGATCTCCATTATCGCTGTATAATTGTTTATTTTCACTTGGAATTATTTTCCAGTAAATTTATTCAAATTCAAACAGAATACTGACTGCGACTTTCCTTCAGTCTTCTCTAGTCAAGTACGATCTTTCTTAATTTGTTTATAAATCAGAGTTTTCTACTTTAATAGTTGCATATACATTCATCATTAAAAAATATAATGTACATGTCGACCTATAAGATCTGCTGTACCAACTCTCGAGAAAGTCTTTAAAGTCAACCTTAAAAAATTAAGTTTACTCTTAAAGTAACAATATCACTTGGTTAAAGATTTATACCTCATACTGTTCGATGGGAACTAGATAGAGATGCCGAATACATTTCCTCACAATCATAGGCTCTAAATAATAAGTCATCATATAATTTTATTAAAATATTCGTTGAAGTGTTGCTTTTAATATTTAGATTCATATGTACTTATATTTTGTATAAGACGAATTGTAATAATATTCATATTTTTCAGCTCTTACTCTCTACTCCTGTGTGTTCATGCGTTTCGCTTGGAAAGTGACGCCAAGAAACATGTTGCTGTTTGCATGCCATATTACCAACTCAACGGCCCAATCGGTGCAAGGAGTTCGGTATATCAACTACAATTTCCTCTCCAAAGAGAAATCCGAAGTAGCAGCACTTACAAACTAAAGACACATCGCAGCAAAACAAATATCCACGTATTTGAACGGATCTGCCCAAACTTTGCCACCCCAACCTAATCAAATGATATCTAATTAAACTAAACTAAACTAAACTCAAAAGACACGTTATAGTGCATAGCATAAATATTTACTTTTGTCATCAAATCGTTAATATAGTCAGTCATTGTGATTAAACTACAAAATGATCACGATTATTGTAATGACAACGAAAACGTCGACGGTGCCCCTGCCCTTGCACCTGCCCCTGCACGACGTGCTGCTGTATGGCGTGACAAATTGAAGTATCTCACGCAACGGCGTGAAAAACTCACATCTTGGAACAAACAAAATTTTCTAACTAAAAATGACAAAAAAAACCGTGAACGCTGCTCAAGCACAAATTAGTTAAATTTATGTAGATACTTTTTATTATTTTTATATGTAAATAAGCTTAGCAAATTTTTAAAAATAATGTTTTATAATTGGTTTTATGTAAATTTGATTGGACCCCCAGTACCTTTATTGAAATCTCTAAGTTGAATGAATTTATTTCCATATTTCTATATAGAAACTATATTTTTTATAAATTAATTTAAGTTCAATGTACAAATTATTTTCAGGCGTTTTTTTCAGATTCTGTAAAATCTGTATTTTTTTAATAAAAATTCTGTTAAATTTATTTATGAATATGAAGTAAACATTGCATTTTATTTGAAATAGTTTTACTTTTTTGTTTTGTTTAATATTACGATTATAATAACGATTTATAAGTAAGGTATAGTATTCACCGCGATATAGGTCGTCTAACGTTTTAACCACATGGTTTTAATGGTCATTTGACGCGGGAAACGAGCCTGATAATATGTTCAGATGTTTCAACATCTATATCAGAAAAGCGTCAGATATTGGTCTCTGGAACTATCATTTTGCTGTGAAGATATCTCACTCTACAGTGGCCGGTAGGAATTATGCTTTCTATTAGTGTAAAGACTATTTGAGACTGTTTTGTATGCGTCAATGTAAATCTTTTGCTGTCCGTGGGATTTACAATTCCGAAATATCCTCACCCACTTAGTATGTTATATTAAAGGCTGCTGTGGATTATATTTGGTTCTTATAATTCAATCAGTAATTTTTCAATTCTGATTTCTCCCAATATGTTTGGGAGGAATGTTTCACCCATTTTGTTTTGCCTCAGCAAAGCTTAAAATTTAAGTTGGA
The DNA here is from genome assembly GCF_002237135.1 of Teleopsis dalmanni. Taxonomy (NCBI): domain Eukaryota; kingdom Metazoa; phylum Arthropoda; class Insecta; order Diptera; family Diopsidae; genus Teleopsis; species Teleopsis dalmanni. The sequence continues at coordinate 226,562,570 of NC_051847.1, read as the reverse complement.
TTTCCCATTTAACGAGATAGTGAGCCCTTTTGTTGCTCGCGTTTCCCCTATGTTTTGGCATCCACGACTAAGTATCGCGGTTTCTTACTAAAATAACAGAGTCTAAAGCCAGCGAGACTGATTTGTTGTATTTTTTATGTACATATTTATATAAGTAATATAATTTAATAAATATTAATTGTGAGATTTTATTAAGTCAAATACTCAGAAGTATAATGAGATTTGATATCAAATAATAATTTGCTTTATGAATAACTGAAGTACGCGTGTGAACTCGTATATAAATAGTTAAAATTGTGAAAAGAATATTTAGCGAAAGAGTTTTGTATATTGACAGTAAAAAGCCGATAAAAGATAAAAGATAACGATATTCACAACTATGATAATGCGTTGTAGATAAATGCTTATATTAATTGAAAAACTTATATCCTATCTTATCTTTACTTATCTAAGTGATTATTCACAATTTCTGAGATTAAAATTTAGATCAAATTGTTAAAGTCACTGTAATATCTAAGTTTGATTTTTAAAAAATAGCATTTGGCATATTTTAAAAATATGAAATACTTACTCTTGTCATGATGTAGCATTCTTTTGCAAGCGTAGTCCACATCTAGAGTACGTTCTGTTCACATCGTAAACTAAGATACCAAAATCCGTTTGCACCAGCCGAACGAAATATTAATAAATCTTTCCGCGAAAACCAAAAATCATTATACTCAATTCCAAACTCAGTTGAAGTAGGGATATTGAGGAGAGAACTCAAAAGGGACGAACTGTCGATGTGGACTCTGAAAGGTATAAGTCCATCGTTACTTTAAATGGCATTCGACAAAAAATGTAATCACTACAGAGGCTGGCTTAGTTGGGTACTTTCGGAGCAGTTATATCATTTTTAAGAAATTAAAATAAGGGGTCGTTGTTTGATCAGAAATGATGTGAGGTCAGTTTTGAGTGGTTGAATTTCGACACTAACATTGGAGTGAACTACATTCTAAAATTTGCAAGTTGCACGTAAATATTAAGTAATGTGTGTTTTCACTTAACGACATTAAGAACTCTAATTTAGTAGAGTTCTAAGAACTCTAATTGCAACGAAGTTGTCAGGTCTATGAGTAGTATCGGTTAGCGCTACCCACCTTTCTACCTATTCTACTAGAGAAAGCTAGAGGTTACGATCTGTATCGGGTAGCTTTGGAGTTCGCATTCACCAGATGGCTCAAATATGAAGAGCGGAGCAGTGGCAAGTATCTACTTGAGAGATGTATATATATGATAGTCATGCCGACTCCTTGACACTTGTAGCTTCTTTCAAGCCGAGATATATCCAATCAAAAAAACAAGAAAGTTAATGCTAGCTGGCACAACTTGTCTCTCAAATAACACTACCTTTGTAGACAGTCAGGCAATGTAGCTACGACAACTAATCCAGAACGGAGAAATCTACAATCGTAACATCACAAGATCTCTCTTTGCCAGGCTTCTGAAATATTAAACGAGACAGCTCACGAAATGCGCAAAAAATGTCGAAAATGCTCATAAGTAAGGGTAACACCTCGGTACGAATTCCGACGTGTGGACTGTTTAGAAGCGTAGAAAAATGAATCATCGTAGTGACAAATGGCTTCTGGAGTAATCACGAAGACTGTGCGGTTACTAGACAGGAAGAAATCGAAAAACTTTTTTACGCAGGCTTTACATGTAGGGCACGTTTATACGAACAGAACAGAATTTGTGCTTTGGCGTTTCATAAATCTTCTTTCTGATTGCAGGCATAGCGAGTATATGACCATGTCTTCACTTAAATGAGTACTCATAAATAAATGATTATTTTATCTTCTCTTCGATATCTTTACAGATTTCAGATTTTAGGCTAAGATTACCTATTGCGCTTTACGGTTTTCTTTATATTACAATTTAAGATGTATATCTTATACCAGAAGCCCTTAATTGCCTTCAGACAAGCTAAAGAATCCATACCATATCGATCTAAAGTCAGAACTAGGGACCTACTTATGCTAAATTGAAGTGGCATCCGACTTGTTATGGGGTTTCTCACAGGGCATTGCGGAATTAAAAAGCATCTATCGAACCTATGTATTACTAGAGACGATAACTGCAGACTTTGTTGCGAAGAAGAGGAAACAGTAGAACACATTTTGAGTCACTGTGATAGTCTCGCTAGACTTAGGCTTCGGTACTTATCCACTGCCTATCCATTTATAACGCAATTAGGGAACTGCTACTCGTGTGTAGAACTAAAGTGGGCATGTCACAATAATCTCCAAAGGATGCAGTGATGTGGTGAGAAGTTCCCAACCCGTTTCAAAATCTAATCTAATCTAAAGGCTAGCATAATCGTTAGTTTTTAAAGAGTCGATATGCATCGATGATTTTTTATTTAACATTTATTTTATTTAAGCAATAATGACAAATACAAAAGTGTTTTATATGTAAACTTAAATAAATATGGAAATAATATAGTAATAATAAAATATTAAATTATTAAAATAAGAGCAAAAATGTGTTTGTAAGGAATAACAAAATAATAAGAATATTGTTTTATGTTTAGAAAAAAAAGTTATAATGTAACACAAATAATGATAAAGAGAGAATGAGAGAGTGTACCATAAAATGAAATTAAACTTTTTAATATGTATTGTCATTTTCATTCAAAATTATTGTGCCTTTTATTCTGCCTTTAAAATGAATATTAAAATGAAAATGAAAATTAAAATTAAAATTTTGTGATTCCCAGCAAGCAACTCTCGACCGAAAAGTAAAAGCCAAACAAAAATTTTGTTTCTTTTTTTATTTTAACTATTTGAGTTTTTCAATATTACAATTTGAATTAATTATTTCATTAATTATTGTTTTATTTTACGCATTCTTCATTTCTTCATTTCTTCATTTTCTAATTAATTATTCATTATCCATTTGTTGATATTTTGATTTGTTTACAAAACAAAGTTTCATGTCAATTTTAATATAAATTTAATTTTATTTAATTATTTTTTTTTTTTAAGAATGCTCACGATTCACTCGTATTTATTGTTTATAAAATTTTTTTGTTTTTGTTGTTGTTGTTGTTGTTCTAGCAGATTTTTTAAATATATATTTTTATTGTATTTTCGTTTTGAAGGAGGTCATCAACAAAACTAATTTAAATGTTAAATGTTAATTTAAAATAACATTTTTGAAAACAAAACTGTTTATGTTCCATATTAATTATAATTTTCACGCTAATATGTTTGTGATACATAAAATATTGGTATATAATATTTCTTTCAGTGTATTACTAATTATAATTGTCTATTGTTCGAATTACTGAATTACTGAGTTACAGAATTACTGATTTAATTTTACTTTTGTTTTAAATTTTATTTTTTATAATTTTTTGTAATGCAAAACTAATTTATATTATTTTTATTTATATAAATTTTTTGTTTTTTTTTTGTTTTTTGTAAACTTTCACTTAACAAATAGAGTTAAAAACATTTCCTTAATTTATTTATTTCATTTATAAAAAAGGCTAATTTTAGCTAAAATGTTCTTGTTTTGTATAGTTTTATACTAAATAATATAAAAGTAGAAAAAAACAAATAATAAACTTTCATAATAAAAAAAAATCATGCATTAAAAAATAGTTATAATAATAATTATAATATATCACGAAATTGTATTTTTGTATTATATTATTTATTGATTTTTTTTTTTGAAATATTAAATTTTGAATTGATCTGAAAATTGTACCGAGAAGAAAAAAAATTATATTTTAAAGTAATTTTTAAGCATAATTTAATTGTAAAACGAAAATATCTAAGTAAGTCATTTCATTACTTTTGGGGATAATATCTGATTAACATAAAACAAATACAAAATTATTTTTTGCTTATTTTAAAATTATTAACAAATGTATAAATATTTAACATAAAATATAAAAAGATTTTGTTTTTATTTTTTGTTTTAAAACGTGCTAAAGTTTTCACTTTCTTTAGAAGTTAAAATGGCGACGTTACATTAAACGATTTAGAATTTTCTTTTTCTTTATTTTCTTTATTTTCTTTAAAATTTAAATTTTTTATTATTTTCTTATACTTATAATTATATATATGCATATATATATATATTAGTTTAAAATTTTGCAGTAAAGTAATTGCGCTGTTTACTTTGTTCTTGAGAATTCGTAGACACAACGATAAGAAGAAGAACGAAAAGGAGTTGAAAAATATAGTGCTTAGGAGTGGAGAATCTGAGGCAAGGCTCAAGATATGGAAACGAAGACATAAAATGAGTAAAATGGATAAAATAAGAAAATTAAATAATTCGGAAATTGGGCTCAAATTTTTAGATTCAAAAGTTGGGCTTTGTAGTGTGCTTACAGTTCAGTGATCTAAGTTGGCTGCTAACTGATGAATACATGGTACTTCAAAGGTCTTATTAAATCGTGTTTAGGAGTGAAGAATCTGAGATAAAATAATTCAGAGACTGTGCTCAAATTTTTGGACCCAAAAGTTGGGCTTTGTAGTGTGCTTACAGTTCAGTGATCTTAGTTGGCTGAACTACTGCTGATTACAGGGTACTTTATAGGTCTTATTAAATCGTGCAAAAGTATAAGCACATTATGGAATTGGGAAATAGTTTAATATATATTTTAAAAATAAATTCATCTAAAGTAAATTCTCGAGCTTAATTCAATCTTCGAATTAAGGAAGTCAGAAGAACGTCTGTTTCAGAACTTGGAAGCAGAGTATATAGGTTGAGTTTAAAGATTGTTAATAAAAGAAGATATCATTAAAAAATTCTGGATAATTTGTTGCAATTGTTGTTACTTGATATCAAATGTTTAATTTTTGTTCTAGAATTTAATGAAAATAAAATATTCTTGTCCTTAACTCTTTTTCCCTTAAAAAATAATGAATATTTTCTTTTAATTAAGTATATATATAAAAACAAAAGTATAGGAAAGTGTACTCCCGTATAAAACAGATGAATAGAACTTCCGCTTCTATGGTTCATTAGGAGCTAATAATTAATTCGATTTATAAAAATGATTATTAATAATTAGACAAATTAAAAATTTGTGAATAATTAACTATAAACCTTCTGTAAATTTCATTTCTTAATTGTGAGAGTCTTGGAAGAATGATGAATAATGTATAAAATTTCGTCAAATTTTGAAGTAAATGTTCTGAAACTAATATAAATGTATTTATATTTAATATTAAAGCCAAATAGATTGATTAATCCTTATAATATATTTTCAATTAATACCAATCAAAGATAAAGTTATAATAATTAAAAATGTTGAAAAACGTGAACCATTTTATGTGGACATTTTTGTCGAACACGTTATACGAGAGTTTACTGTACACATACATTTTTCAAATGTCTATAAATAATTTAATAATAAATGAAATATACTTTTCATGTGGCCAAACGTGGTCGAAACCAAATTTATTTTATCAATTCTAGGAAGCCAAATTGTGTTCAATTATAAAAAAAAAATAAAAAAAAATTAATTTGGAAAAAAATTTGGACAATTTGTTTTTTTTTCGTATATTTCAATATATTTTTTATTTATTTATTCAAAACTAAAATATAAATTTTACAATATTATTATAATTTTTATATATGTTCGCAGTCTGTTATTCTTTCATTTTATATAATAATTTTACAATATATACTTTTTCCGATTTCAAAACTTTAAAATCACAATATTTTCAATTTTAATTTTCTTACTTTTTTAAATTAATTTTTAATTATCTTTAATTACTATGCTGCATATATTTCTAAATACAAATTTTGAATATTTCTTTATTAATATATATATTTTTATATGTATATTACTTAAGCTAATTATTTGTTAAATATTAAACAAATATATATATTTATCAATATATTATTTTTATATTTTTTGCAAGAAAAAGATTACAGGCAAACATATTATTTCTCTCATATATAATTTTATTTATTTATTTATTTATATAAATTGTTTACAAATTATGATTTAAACATAAAAATATTTTGCTAACGCGAAACTATTAATTATAAAAAATTACAATATTAAACACAATCATTTATTAATACTTATATTAAAAATAAAACTTAATATATTTTAATGCTCAACAATTAAAAACTAATTTTGCCAAACGTCTTGTTTTCCCGAATTATTATTAGTTAAAAAACAAACAAAAAAAAAAACTTAAACAAAAATATGAAATAAAAATTAAAATTATAATTAAAATACAATACAATTTACACAAAATTTTTAATTGATTTTACATTAAAAATAAAATTAAAAGTAAAATTAAAATACATATATAAAAAAAACAATTTTTACAAAAAAAAGTTAACATAAAATTCCAATTTTTGTATGAATACGAATTGAGACTGCGCACGCATCTTACAAATTTTATTAATTATACATAAGTTTTTAAAATTTAATATTAAAAATAAAAATGAAAATATAAACTTGAACTTAACTTAAGTTTTAAAAATATTAAAAAATATATTTAACTCTTGCTTTAGCAAATAAAATATTTTTCTTTCTTATTTAACAATATAACTTAAAATTAAAATAAAAATCAGTACAATAAAAAATTAAAAATAATCATATAAATAATATTTGCAATTGTATTTTTTTTAAATTTTGCCTTCAATAAAATAGTATTAATAGTCACCAATTTTAAACGAAAATTGTATAAAAAATATAATTTTATAAAATTTAAAATTTTAAAATTTTTTTCTTTTATTTTTAAAACAGAAAAATAATAATAAAATAAATCAAAGTTTTAAAAAATTAAACTAAACAAAACAAAAAACTTTATATATATTTAAAAAAATATAAAATAAAACTTGTACGGAAAAAAGAGCTGGAACAAAAATATATATATGCAAATTTATTTTAATATAAGTTAAAAATAGTATAGAATTTTTTTTTTAGTTTAAAATTAATGCGCTGATTTTATTGTGATTTGCGTTGCAATATTTTAAAATTTTTAATTTTATTTTCATATTAAACATATTATTTTTTCAGTTTGTGGCTGTCTATTTCAAATTAAGTTATATATATATATATAGATATATATGAAAATGTAATTAAATAAAAACAAAGTATTTGTATGAAAAGTAGAAAAGTAAAATTTATAAAAAATGTTTTAAAAGAAATCGTTGTGGTGGCTACAGGGGCAACGTGGAAGATGGAGGGTACAGGGTAGAGGGAAGGAGATAGTATGTTTGAAAATTTCTTAAATAAAAGGAATTCCAAACAAAAAATTTCACAGTTTTGGCTGTTCTTTTCAAAATAATTTTGATTTGATTTTCAATAGAAATTGGGCGTGGCGTGGCATGGCATGGCATGACATGGGCGTTAGTTCTTGAACATTTGCTTACAGTTGCACATGGAGTTTTAACAATACAATAGCAATCGTTGTTGTTTATGGTATATATTGTTTTATATATTGTATTATATATATAAACTTCAACTTCAACTAACTACACATAATAATATATTATATAGTATACTAGAGAAATTAACATAAAAGATTTAAATGTAAATATAAAAATTTTTGCTCTTAAATTTGTGTGTGCATATATCTGTTATATTATTATTATTATTATTATTTTATATAAATTTATATTAATGCTATTTAATCCATATTATATTTATTTAATATATTGTGATGTTTGTTATTTTAAAATTTAAATTTATATTTTAAATGTAATTCGTTGCTATGCTGAGAAAGTTTTGCTTCTTATTTGTATTAATTTAATTAATTAATTATTTGTCTTAAATTTTAGTAGATATTAAACATAAAAATTTTCAACAATTCAAACGAAACAGAACAATTTTAAAATTATAACTTCAACAAAATAATATAATTGAAATTTTCATGGAATAAAACAACACAGTTTAGAAATAATTAATTGAACATAATTTTTAAATTAAAAAATTTTTTTTAATATAATTTTAATTATTAAATATCAAAATATTTAAGCCTTTCATCGAAATTTATTATTTTATCTGTTTTTCAGTCAAAATTTTTTAAGCTTCGCTTTTTTTTGTCTAACATAATTGATTTTTATATAAAAAACTTTCAACATTTTTCTTCGTCTTTCAATAACATAATTGTTATATATAAAATTTTGCAGCCCTCTTCATATACGCATATTTTATTATTGTATCTTAAATAATTTTCATATTTTTTATCGGCAATTTATATACAATTTTGTTTATCAAAAACTTAAAAGAATTTTTAATTTTTTTTTTTTTTTAATTCAAACAGTATTGTTTTAATTAGAATATTGAAATTTAAATTTTAATTAAATATAAAGGGGCGAGCACCCTTTATTTGCTTTATAGACGAAATATTACATATTTGTATAGTTAGTTAAAATTTTTTTATTTTTTTTTTAACAATATTGTTTTTGTAGCGATTTACTTTATTGTTTAAAATTTATTTACTTCAATTATTTATCAAATTAATTTTTATTGTTTTATGTAAACAAACTTCTTTTTACTCAAGCTTATATTTTATTTAAAATTGAACTGTTTTAATAATTTATATATATCATTATTTTTAGTTTATTGAAACTACAATTTTTACTATAATAAAATACGGAATTTTGTTAATTATTATAAATTATAATATATAAATTTATTCTGCATCGTTTACCTTTATTAATTTTTTTTTTAAGTTTAGTTTTATGCGTAAAAACAAAATTTTCCGTTCAGGACGTCACTACTTTTCTCATTTTTAATAAAATCTTATTTTGGATATTTTTAAATTAATAAAATTAATTTTATTTTATTAGTTTTTAATTTTTATGCGTTTATTTTGTTCACTAATTATTGCTTTTAAAAATTCAATTATGATTTTTTAAGTGTTTTTTTTTTCATATAAAATGGTTGTTTTTTAGTATTTGTTGATAATATATATATTTTTCTTAAAAAGAATTCTTTAACATATTGTTTAATTGTTGTTGTAGTTAAGCTAGTGCAGTTTGTTGTATTTTTGTTTGTTTGTTTGCTGTTGTTTTTGTTGTTGCTGTTGTTGATTGTTGAGTTCTTTGTTTGCATTCTTAACTCCATGAAAATGTGTCCGTATACCATTGCTCGCCATTTGTGCCCAAGGGTTGTTGAGTTAATGGTAAACTGCCCCAAGTGCTGCCACCATTTCCGATCAAACCGCTTGGGTAACGTCGCTTAACATCTGCTGGTGTTTGGTGACCTCCATCAAATTTACGTTTACCGACTGCTATATATGGTATTGTTTTAATTGATTTAATATATATAGATTCATTTATATCAATTAGTAGCGTTGTGGCAGGGTGGCAAAGTAAAGAAAAGAAGAAAAATTATTATTATTATCATAAAGAATAATTTATGTATATAAATATTTATTACATTTTATTATGCAGATAACTTTAAGTGATCTTAAACACTGTAATTGTCAACAAATCTTTTTTATTTTTAATTGAATAAATGAAAAATGTAACAAAATTTTTTAAAAATATTTAAAATTTTATATATTTATTTATATATTTATTTATGTGTTTATTTATTAAGTATAACAAAATGATTATATTTCCTAGCAATGCTCCCAAGTTAATTTCTTGTCCTTTAATTAAACTTTAATTGGTTAAGAATCAATCACAATTTTAACTTTTATGATGAGCATATTATTTTAATTTTTTTTTTTAATTAAGGAAAAAATATACTAACATAAAATAATTTTAAGTGATTGGTTAAATTTCTATAAAAAAAAACCAACTGTTAAAAATCGGGGAGCTTGTATTATGAACCTGTAATATACCTATATTCAATTTTTTAGTAAATATTTTTATTATATATTTTATTGTTTAAAAATAAATGAATGATACAAAAAATGCATCTATCGTCGTAATTATTTTGAAAAAATTCCTTTTTTAACAAAAAAACTGTTGGGTTTTATTAAAAATAAAATTATCTAGAGCAAAAAAATATACATTTATATTTTTTTAATAAATCATTATAATTATTACATTATTATTATTATTATTTTTACTTCATTACTATTTATGGTTTCATGAACTTCTCTATCTGTACGCTATTTCATTATAATGAACAACTGTTATTTATTTAATAAATATATTAATATTTAATTATTAAAATATATTATATAAAAATATATATACTTTTTAATAATATATTTACTCTTAGTTATTTATTGAATAAATATTCATTATATATATTAAGAATCGTTCCTCTTTTTATCGCTTATTATTATATTAATGTTATTAAAATTATTATTTTTTATATTATATTATTAAACTTTAAATGAATTTATTTTAAATATTTTTATTGTTATTATGTTTATTACTAATATACATTGTTTGTATAAAAATAATACTAGCAACTTTTTTCCTAATAAAAAAAGAACTTACCAAAAATTAAATTAAATTAAATTAAAAGGACTAATATGAAATCTATTAAGTACTGCAAAAACCTTATTTTTGGTTCTTCACTATTTTCTTTATCCCTATATAATCATGGATATTTTTTAATAATTTTTTATTTTATACTTTTACCAATAATGTTTAAAATCTAACCTCAAATAGAAAATATATTATTTTTATAATAGAAAACATTTATTTTCTAGACATTCTGTTACATTTTCGAATAAAAACGAACACGTAAATTTCTTAGTATTAAAAAAAAATTATATGTAAAACCACAAAAATATGGAGAGCATATAACTTTGACTTATTTACGATATATTAAATTAAAACAAAATATTTCTATAAAATGTGAATATAGAAATCACAAAAAAAACGATTTAAATTAACAAAAAGCAAAAAAATAATTTTAAAATTACTAAAGCAAATTTTGGGATATAACGTAAGCTTTAAGATATTAAAACTAATTCAAAAAATATATTAAATATCCATTTAAAAAATAATTTATTATATAAAATGTCCTAACAAAAATAAAACTAAGAAAAACGTATTAAAAAAAAATTCTGAAATTTTAATTTTAAATAGCTAAAATATATTACCAATGTAATTTTTTTTTTTATTTATTTATGAAAAACACATAAATCAAAAAATTACAATTTTTAAAAACAGAATTTACTACATTTTATAATTATAATATATTAAAATAAATGTATGTGATATTTTAAAATAATAAAAATATATACTAAAATTTTTTCTACATGTATAAAATAAAAATAAAACTTATTTTGAGAAAAAAACTCTATAAAAACTTATTATTAAATTGAAAAAAACTGAAAATTAAAAATATTTAATAAGCTATTTAAATTAAAATATAAAACAAAAAAAAAAACGAAAAACGAATATGAAGAAAAAAATTCGTAAATATTTTTAAAATAATAAAAATTCATATAAAAGGAAATAAATTCCTGTTATAAAATAATAGTAATAATAATAGTTTGAATTAGTAATAGCATATATGTATATGAATTGTGGATTAAATAAAAGGAAACAAAAATCACTTTTGCTAACAATTTTCAGTTATAATAATATCAATATATAAATTTTTTTAATTAAAATTAAAAAAAATGCAAGTTTAGAATTTTAAAAAATACTTGATATCCTGATGCATTTTGATTAAAAAAAAACAAATGAAAGAAAACAATTTTTTTTATATATTCTTACAAACATGATAAAAAGCAAAGAAGAATCGTGAATATATATATTAATTACAAATATACACATCACTTCTATTTAATTATAAATAAGATCAAGTGTATTGCATTTATTAAGTTTCGAGTTTGTTTCATTCTTAAGGTTTATTTTATTTCATTTTCAAACAATTCACAATTTTAAGTCGATCGACCTACTTGCCCGTTTCATTCTCACTCATTCCTAGCGTGCATTTGCGTAATTCGCGGGCTATTATGAGGTTTAAATGAAATAGGCAAGCATTTCTTAATTATTTGTGCCAATAATAAAAATAAATTTTTGTTTAATTTTAATTAAAAATTAAATTTAGAAATAATTTTTGAATTTTTAGTGTTGAAGTTGTGCTTTGTTTCGAGCACTGGTATTGTGCTCAGTGGTTCTTAGTTTTCAATAAAAATTGTGAACAATCAATAATGAAAAGATAATTTATTATTCTCCCATCATGACAGTATTAAGGCATATTATTTACTACAACAACACTAAATTGTGCTCAAAATTAAATATTGAAACATTCAAACTTTAACTTTATAAAATGCATTACCCTTATTAACGATTCTTTTTGCTTTTTATATGTCTAATATATTTTATTTTTTTTTCATCACTTTTAACAATACGCTAAGAATATTATTTTTGTTCTTTTTTTTGAGTTTTGTAAATCCTTTTCCTTTTTTCTTCACTTTGTTCTTTCTTTGCTCTTTCTTGGTTGGTTTCTTCATAGATTATTACAGCACATTATAAAGTACATATAATATTCTTATAATTTTGAAATTTTTACAACCAAACTTTCCTTATCAAAAATTATAAAAAACATTTTCAATATAAACATAACAATAATAAGTCAATAATATTAATTTTAACATTAACTGGATGTGCAGCACACAACAATTTTGAAAAAAATTGCTCGTTTTGGAATTTAATATAAAATAATTTTGTGCGCTGTTTGTTGTAGATTTTTTTGATTCGGGATTTTTTGTTTATGCATGGTATTGCTAATTATTAAAAAAAAGATTAGTAATTAATTTTATGTCAAATAATAAGGAATATATATAAATGTCATACAGAAAAGGCTGTGTATTTAAGCAATCGTGTAGAGTTTACCCAAACTAAGGAAGTGTTTTATTGTTCTTCAGATCTTTTCCTTTTATCGTTTTTCATTAGTGAAATTGTTTGATTTGTAATTAATTTATATTTATAATATATATAAAAAATAAAACTATATAAACGCAAATTTCTTATGATTGTATAAAATAAAAGAGAGACTATGTGTGGAAGATATAAAAACATGCTTCACATTAAGCTTTCACGCACAAAATTGACAAAGTTTTTCATAGCAGCGACTCAGTGCCTTTCAAACTGTCATTTCAACTAAGTATTGCATCGATATGTTGTTTGCTTTAGTATTTTCTATTTCTGTCTTTTAATTTGTTTTTATATAGATTTCGGATACTTAGACTAGCGGCACAATGCATCGCTTTAGTATAAACGGAATTCAATTAAATATCTGATATCGATATTATATGATACGCTGCAATGTTGTTAGAATGTAAAATTATATGGACGACAAACTTCAAAGATTGTACGTATATATTGGGCTGGTCAAAAAGTATTAAGCAATTCATCTTTCTGTTTAACAGATATACTATTAGGTGATAGATAGTTTTTAATAAAAATTTTTCTAAAAATACAATTAAAATTTTGGAAAATTATACATACATTTTGTAACGATTAAATCCAGTTCAAATGTGTCAAAAGTCTTGTAGTGAAAATTGTAGACAACCTTGAACTCTGGAAATTTGGTTGCGATAGTAACTACTCGTTCTAGTCGTCATAACAGCAAAAAGGTTATTGAAATTATGGAAAGATTTATGATTAGATTATGAGCACTGCATTGCTAAGTGTTAACTGAACTAAAGATCAGATCAGTTAGAATTGGTTTAAATCGTCCAAAGGAGACTATATTTCTATGGTTCATTAATAAAATGGTAAATGGTAAGTAAAGTAGTAACATTTATAATAATGTTGTAGGAAAACTTTCTTGAACATAATGACTTTACACAAGGCATCATGAAACCTGGATGGACGACAAGGACGACAATACTATGTGTTTCATTATGAGCTACAGGTACATGTTTTAAGATCCAATAAAAGCTTTGATACATCCATTGAATGGTTAGACTACTATTTGTTCCAATCTTTGCAACAAACGCTGGCTTCCGCAAAATTAGTAAAAGATATAGTTATATGTAGAAAAACATCTAACATACATAACTTTTTCTAAGTTGAAACCTTAAAATTTCAAAAAATGGTTCTGCCTATAAAATAATCACAGAATGTGATCGAAAAAATTTAGTAATATTTTGAGAGTACGTAATTATATATATAATTAAAGTAATTATATCTAATACATATTATAAGAAGATTCGATTGCTTCATGAATAATGTATATATTTAAAAAAAAATGTGAGTGATCCGATCGTAACTATTATGTGTTACATAGACGAGTAGTTCTTCATTTATTTAAAGTTGGGAAACACTAAATTTTAATATTCTATCGCATGGAGCATTTGCAACATGTAAGCTTTAAAACAGGATATTCAATATTTTTCAATGTAAGGGCATAAGAAGAAAAAGAAAAAAAAGAGTGTTTCTTCTCCTATTTAAATGTGTTACTTCCTGTAATTTATAATAAGTGGTTTTGCTATTATGAGTAATAAGCTCGAGTAATTAATTTCAAGTCATACATTCTAACATTGGAACATGTTTGATCCGACAAAAGTACGTTGATTGAGGCAATTTCATATCATAAATTGATACGATCAAGTGTGCTCAGTTTATAGTAACCGATTGGACTTTCTAGATACCGTGCTGGTTTATAGGTGTACGCTTATTAAATTGTTTTTGTTTTGTTAAAGGTCTCATTTGTCCACTTAATTTTCTTGAGGAATATTTAAACTTGTTTCACGGAACATCTTCGTTCCATAGAACACAGATTAAGACTAGAATATATCTATTTTGTCTTGATAATTATTTGTTATCATATATATGTAAGTTTCTTAAAATGCAAAAATTATTTGGTTGAACTCCAATAAAATGGAAAATTATGTCGTCATTAAAAGATAATATTTAATATTTAGTATTTTTTAAGTTTCTCAATACATAAAAGTATAAAATCAATATGAGAAAAATTAGTTAAATGTATACATATGTAAATAAATAGAAATAAAAATTAAAATAAGCTTAAGAAAATAAAAAAAAATAAAATAAAACGAATCGATTAGTATTAATTGCAGTTGTGTATAAAATGTTTATAATGTTGTATATTATAATAGATAAAAATATTTTAAAATATATCACAAATGATTTTTATGTAAAAATTTATTTTCTATATACGAGTATGTTTATAATCGTTAGCAAAAGCATTTGTCATATAACTAAAATAATATTAATTAACAATTTATATAAAATATTTAAAGCATAACACATTTCTAAACACAAAAATTATTACATATTATTTTTTTTTTTTTGTGTGTTGAGAAAGCTTTAAAAGTTTTCAATTAATTAAATTTTAATTTTAATTTTAAATTAATTAGAAATTAAGATGTGTCAACGCCATAATTTTTGTGTCTTAAAAGAATTTTAATTTATTTTACTTAATAAAAAAATATTTATAAAAAATGTGATTATACAAAATACAATTAGTTATTATTATATATTTATTATTAACTTAATACGATATTTTACATTGGAAATATTTGTAGCCAAAAATAAAACAGGCCAAATCATTTTAAATTTGTTTGTGTGATTTTCTTTATTATTGTTGTTTTTATTAGAAAACATACGAAAATGTTGTTTTTGTTTTATTTTTTAATTTTTAAAATTTTTAAAATTTTTGCCTTGTTTTAGCTGTGATTTGTGTGAAATTTCACGATTTTGATTTTGATTTTGATTTTGTACCAAATTTTTAGGGTTATTGTCGGATCTTAAAAAAATTATATATACAAACGTCAAAAGATACATACAGAGTACTGGATAATAACTTATATATTTAAGATTTTTTCAGTTTTGATTTTAAATTTCTTTGAACTGAAGTAATTTTGATTTCTGTGCGAGGTCCAAACAACAAAATAAAATAAATAAATATTAAAAAAATAATACAATAAAAAAAAAATAACGTGAAAAAAAATTATATATATATTGTATATGAATTGAAGCAGGAATTTTGATAGGATAATGTGCAGTAATTAATAATTTATAGTAATAATTTATTGACTTAAAAATTTAAAATAAAATATAAAATTAATATAATTAATTTATAACGACTGCAATATTAAAGTTGAAAAATTAAATAAAAAAATTCAAAGTAGCTGTTTAGCTGTGTTTAAATATTCATATATATATAAATATATATATATATTTATATATAAAAATAAACTGAATTTATGTAATATTAAATAAAATTTCAATTAGTGCATAACTTATTGAGCTGACAATTTATATATAATTTATAAAAGTGGAAATTGCTAATATATCCGTTAAATATTTTAATCTGTTCTACTATAATAATAATAATGTACGACACAAAACTACATACCACATCAATAATTTTACATATTGCATTTATATATATTTAAAATAGTTTTATATAGCGAAATTATTGAAAAGACCACAGAGCAATCGGTCCCTGTGTAAAATGCATATAAACATTATAAAACTCATTATACACTTACAATCGTTTTAATAAAATAATTACTGTCATATTTGAAAATAAAATTATATATAAACGTTATATGTAAACGTGAAAGATACTAATCGATTCATATTGGAGAAAATATACACTTATTATTGATAAGAATCTCATTAGAACAGGCATGACTACATTATCTTATCTAACGGAGTATGTAAATTTGCGAAGACTACCATATGTTATTTATCGTCCATCGCGGACACACTAAGACTAATAGTGAATCGTGATTTTGGAGCAATATTCGTTCATGCATGTCTTGTACTGATATTTTGAAAGAACTGACACTGTTTTGTCCTTCAAATATCTCTTGAATCGAAACTAATATGCCTGCAGTTAAAGGCGGTCTCTTACTGTATCTATCTCAAAATGTTGCTTCTCAATTATTTAAACTATATATTTTTAATAATATAATATACTATACATAAACATATATAACACAAATGGCAACACATCGACAGTTCTAAGAGCACAAACATGCAGTAAGGACAACATTAATAGAAGTAAAAGTAGCAAAAAGAAAAAATATAGGCAACATTTCAATAAAAGCAGTCCTGAGAGTGAGGAAGGAGCTGTGGAGCTGTTGCTAAAGGCTTTCAAGTCAACTCTCACCTCAAGTTCCTGGTCACTATTCATTATTATTTATGTGAAGTTATGTGAAGAAAAACCAAATAGTAAATAAAATAAGAAGCAAACACATTTGCGTCTATTAATTAATTCGGAAATAAAAAAAATAAGTAATCAAAGTTCGAATTCGAGCATATTTTATATAAAAATCCTTTTTTATTTATTCATTTAAAAAAATAATAATACAATCATTTTCACTTAACTAAATTAAAAATTATAGCAAACTTGCAATATTGTTCTTTAATTAATCATAAATCGATTAATTAATTAAAACTAATTAAAACTATTTCACAAAGTAGGTGACAAAATAGTAACAGTAAAGCAAATAAATGTAAGAGAACTAAATGAATTAATTATAACTAAATTAGCAACACAAATTAATATCATTAACTTAATCATTAACAAAACGCAATATCAAATATCAAATATCAAAAATCTATCTAATTGAAGAAAATAGTAGAAAATCTATTAGTATTAAGTAAAATAATTAGTAATTAGAGAATAGAGTACTTAATGTGAGACAAAAGATAAGTATATATATATATATAGATTTATTAGCAACAATTTAAGGAAGTAGCAAACATACTAATAACAATAATTTAATTTAATATCCTTAAAACATTATAAATGATTTATTTTTCCAATAATGTATAATGAAATAATCCATATTTTTATGGGTTTTACGTTCCTTTCATACTTTCATACTTATTAGCATTTTCAAAATGAAAAAGTAGCATAATTCATAAAAGTTGTTAAAAATTATAGTAGTTACTTTCTTTACTGTAGTTGTAGTTGTAATTGTAATTGTAATTGTAATTGTAATTGAAATTGTAATTGTAATTATGTTGTTGTAGTAGAATTAAAAATTATTTTTCTTACTTTTTTGTTTGAATTTCTGAATTTCTGAATTTCTTTAAATTGTAGCAGTTTTGTTTATTCTCTCACCTGGTAAACTTTGTAGTGGCTTGGCGTGCTGGGTGCCATGAACGTTGGGACGAGTTTGTCCCACCCCAAGGACCCCCCCGGTTGCTGCCTGAGCCCCCAGAACGGTGACCCCCTGTGGAATTGCCACCGCCGCCTCCTCCTCCTCCACTGCCGCTTGTTGGACCACCGGACGACGACTGATGTTGCCACGGTGTCCAACGACTCGGCCACGCAGGTCCATGATTCCACGCCCAAGACCAACCCCCTGCTTGTTTGTTTGTTTATTTTATATATATCATCATCAGCATCATCATTATCGTTGTTATTATCATCATTATCATCATTATGTTATCACACACATGTCGTCACATTTTTATATTGGTATTTTTTAGCACAAGTATATGTGTGTTTTTTTTATTGGTGAGTAGAAGTAGGGGGTATGAAGGGGGTTGCATATCCATTTCGAATTCGTTTGTTTGTGATCATAATTTTCAATTTAATTTTTTGTAAATTTTCCGATTACAAATTATTTTTTCGAATTATGAATAATTTTAATTAAAAATTTTGATTTCATATATATGAAACATAGGTGCACATATATATATATATTTATAGGTGGGCATGTATAGATATATATACGGATCGGCAGGATAAGATTTTTTTTTTTTTGAGAATATATTTTGGAAATAAATTTTAAAATTTAAAAATAAATAAAATTATAAATAATAAATTTAAGGGAATTTTTGTTGTTTTGTTAATAAAAATTTGTTATTAAATTAAATAAATTTTTCATTTGTGTTGTAGAATAAATAATTGTTGGAGGGGGGAGCAACAAAAAATTAATGTTTTGTAAAAAGTTTTGATTTTGATTTTTTTTTGTTTGTAAATTGTTAATTTTATTTTTGTTAATTTTGTTTTGTTTTTGGTTTATGTATTATTTTGTTTTGTTTTGGTTTTTTGTTTTGTTTTGTTTTGTTGGTAATATAGTAGGTAGGTATTATGTTTTGACGAACATATATATAATTTTTTTAAGATGATCGAGATTGTTCGATTCGATTGTTTTGTTTGTATTGAAACATAAAAAAGAAAAAGAAAGAAAAGAAAAATCGAAATAAACGCGTTAGATTTTTTTGTGTTTAAAAATTATGAGCTATGATCTCTAAAATAATAAATTTCTTTTACTATTTAAAATTTATATACAAAAAATATTAATTAAATAAAAATTAATTAGAAAAGCTTAAACATAGTTATAAGACATAATTATTTAAATAATTCTTTCTTTTTATAAATTCATAGTAATCTAAAAATACAATCGCCGTTTAGAAGAATAAACTGATCCCAATATATATTACATGACGTCATCACGTATATAATAAATTTAATTAAAGAACTTAAAATACTATTCTTTGGTATTAAATAAATAAATAATTTTATATTATATATTTATAATATATCAATTTAACAATTTGCGATTGACACAGTCAAAGTATAATGTAAAAATAATTAATATATCAATTATACAAATAAAATTTTTATATAAAGCATTAGTAGTAAGAATAAGCATTTTTTGTATTAAATTAAAATTATATGCTGTACAAAAAAGCAAGACAAATAAAAAAGAGATAAGCATTTTTTTATTTCAAAACTTCTGATTGTCATAATATATAACATAAGAGAAATGTTATTGTAATCATTTTTCAACTTATTAAACTGCTTGTTACAATAAAAAAAAAATTTCAAAAAAAAAACCACAGCGACAGCTAATGGCACTCGAACATAAATATAGAAATTCACTTCACTCAATTAAACAGTCAATGCTCATCTTAGTCCAAATATAAATTAATTACAGATAATCGGAATAGGTTAATTAACACTAGTTAATTCGGTGTTATAAACAACTGTGGTTAACAGCACTAAAAAAGAAAATAGAAACCAATTTCAGAAAAACTTTCTGTAAAAACGTCTGGCACTGTCTTAATGGTTGAAATTAAAGTGAAACAAACATTTCTGTATATATAGGGTGCTTTCGATTTGTTTAACTTGCCGAAGAAATGAAGAAAATGACAAGGAAAAGGGTAGTTACAGTTATCACAAGAAAAAAATCTACGTAAAAATGTGCAAAAAAAATTCTCAATGGGTTCAAAAATTATGAACGTTTGAAATTTTTTTTTGAATATTTTTGTAAAACTTTACAGTTCATATTAGTTTATATATAAAGTAATAGACTCGGAATAAATTAGGAATAGGAATAGACCCAATTCAGGCTATAATATTCTTGGGGTCAATATTTAAGGTAACCACCATATAAAGAAGTTGTTAAAATCGGAATTTTCTACATGAGACTAATGCTACGTAATTTATATTTAAAAGTGTAGAATACAGACTATTAGATTTTATTTCAGGGGTTTTTTTTTTTTTGAAGTTGGCACAACGAATACACTGTAGATCCTCAGGTTATATATAAAGCGAAGATTTTATTTCGAAAACTCCGACATAAAGTAAAGTCAATTCGAAGATGGAGCTGCTACAACTTAAATGACAACTTTATAAATGCCGAAGAAGATGCAAACTATGCAATCAATTTCTCACATTTCTTAGATATGAGTTGTTATGGAGTTTCATCGTCAATATGTTACATCTTTGATGCAACAATAGTATGAGTAAAATTGAAGCAAATATTCTGAAAGGGAGAACCGTTAGAATATGTAGTGCCGATAGCATTAACTCCCATTATTCCCATCCACAGAAAAGAATGTTGATGTTTTATAAAAGTCAGTTTAATTGTTAAAATATCCTATGTTTTTTCTAAAACGTAGGACCGCACGGAAGGTATAGCTATATAACTTTCATCTACTAATATCTCTGTGTTTTCTCTGAGACGTAGGACCGCACGCAAGCTATAGCTATATAACTTTCATCGACATTTATCCCTGTATTTTCTCTGAGACGTAAGGTCGCACGCAAGGTATAGCTATATAACTTTCATCGATTAATATCACTGTGTTTTCTCTGAGACATTGGACCGCACGCAAGGTATAGCTATATAACTTTCATCGACTTATTTTTTTTTATTCCGCATAGATACTTTGCATCTATTAGATTAATATGTAATATGTATGTAAATATAGTTGCTTATCTCTTTTTTGAACAGAAAAGTATGTTAATTAATCTTATAATAAAATAATAAATAAGCAATGAAATAAATGTAAGTGTTAAAAACAAATGCTTTGAATTAGATCGCTTAAAACATAAAAAGCATTAAATATTAAAATTATGGTTAATAAAAATTAGCAAAGCATAAGCATTAAATAAGCATTTTTATATAATATATAAAAAAAATGAATATAATTTAAAAATAATTTAAATTAAAGAAAAATCATGAAGGACTTTTAAGTGACTATTATTGGGTGTGTTTTCATTTTTGTTAACAAAAGACAAAATTCTTTTGGATGTGCTCCTCAAAGGATGAGTTCATTAAATAAGTTTAAATCCTAAAATAATAATACTAATTCTATAAAAGCAAGTTTTTTTATTTATATAATGGGAAGTGTTCTAATTTAAAATAAATATAAAAATAAAAAAATAGACATATAGGTGTGTATGATGTTTAATGGATGTGGGAATGTTGTCAAGGCGGTGTAAGACGGTGTGTTTGTCAATGATGATTATGTGCTGGTGGTAGAGTTCCCAATAAATATCCAAGAGTGTTGTTTGAGTTTATGTTATGTTGAGGTGGAAAAAAGGAATTGAAATATAAAAAAAATTAATAAAAATAAGGATTTAAAAAAAAAATAAATTTTAAATATCTAAAATAAAATTTTGTGTCTGTGGATAAAATTGTTTCGATCCTAAAGCTGTGTACATTGTCAAGTCGTGTATTGTACTGTTGTGATAGCAGTTGTCGATAGCAGTTGTGAAAATAGATAGTTACAGATAAATATAGTTTATTTCTTTTAAAGATAACAGATAACCCACCATGCGATGTGAATGCCGCGGCGTACGACGTATTTTACCCGGAGCATCTCTAACAGGTTGAGCCTGATTAGTAGAGTGTTGGTAATCGTAATAGTATTCCTCGTCAAAGGCACGATTGCGAATGTAATCTTCATCAAAGTAGGTGGCGCGGGAGTTGTTTTGAACATTATTTTGGTTTGAAATATTCTGATCATACAAATCCTCATAGGAATCTTTTTCATACATCATGTCATCATAATTACGTTCAAAGCGATAGTTGTGTAAACCATCACCAGAATTCATGTGAGTATTGCTTGTTTTAGTATTAAAGCCACGATAATATTCTTGATAGGTCCCATAATTTGGGTACTTGTAATTGTTATTCTCTATAAATTTATTTGGAAATTTGTGTTGGGAAAATTTAAAATTTAAAATTTTGAATTTTGAATTTTGAGTTTATTTATAATTTTGCCAATTTACATAAAAACAAACAAATAGTATTTACTTAATTATTTAATTTAATAATATTTTTGGTAAAAACTTGAAAAAAAACATACAACATAAAAAACTAAAAATAAAATTAAAATAATATTTATATATAATAAATAAGAATTTATTGCCAAAAACAAAAACAAGTACCAAAGTAAAAAAAAAATAATAATAATAATATCAAATGTGTTTCATTTAGGGAATAATGTGTGTAGGGATTTGTTCAAAATTATAAATAATAATTAATACTCTTAAATAATAATTGAAAGTAAATCGAAAAATTAATCAATTATTAAATAACAGTTACAATTGCAATTGTAATTACTCTTATATATATAAGTTTATACAGAAAATGCTTTGGCCTATTTTTTTGTATTCAAGTACAGGTTTTTGTACACAAGTTTGGGTGGAGCAGGGGGTGGGGGTCATTTCCACATGCTTCAACATGAATTTACATGAATATTCATGTTTTTAATATGTAGGGGGTTACTTCTACGTCCTGTTGATCTCAAGTAGATAGATTTTATAGTAATTAATTCTTAAGTATGGAGTTGGGAATTATATGGAACTATGTTTTGGGTAAAGATTTTATTGAAAATTATAACATGCGCTCGTGTTTTTAATTTTTTTTTTTTGATTTGTACTTATTGGCAAAGGGAGTGGCATATGACATATAGATCTTCATTATAGCAAATTTATTACTTACCAGCATAACATCATTATGTATACAGGGTGTTTATGATTTGCTACACATAGTACATTATATGTAATTGCAACATTTAATATTAAATAAATAAAAAAAGGAAATTCTAACATTACTAGACATCAATCAATTTATTTAAGGCTTAATATTTATGGTTGTACTTTACAAAAAAAAAAAAAACACAAATACATTTAGAAGAAACTAATATACGACATTTTTGGAAAATAAGCTAATTAATTTTTAAAAACATACTAAATACATTTTTTAAGCATGCATTACAACAACTTCAATTGAAATTCAATTACTTAAGAAGGAATTCTTAAATTAAAAAAAGCAGCGCTGGCAAGTCGAGAAAAATATCTTAAAAATTAAGTGCAAATAACAATGAAAAGATACACACACCCAGAAAATGCTTAGTGAAAAAATATATTAATTATTAATTATGTTAATTATGAGATTAAAATGAAAAGTTAATTTTTTATTAGCAGCAATTCAGCTTGAAATAGCAAAATGTGGTTCACAAATCAATGAGAAGACGTAAAAGGGATGAGGTGACTTAAATTATAAATGAGCTTTTGTTAGTATTGAACTTAATATAAATTAAGAAAGAAATTTAATTATAAATAAAAATGTTTCAAATATAAATAATATGTATTTTTAAGAATTTTTGGCCTATGCAATTGCATTACGCGCGCAAATTTTAGATACTTTACTTTAGATACTTTAACGTTTCATTACTAAGTGTTTAGGTTCGCTATAATTCAACTCTCAATTTTACAAATTCTTCGTATGTCAAATGCAAATTTTTTATGCCAAATATTTTTTATATATAACATATATATAAATAATTTGTTGTTGTTCTCATATTCTCATACGAGACACTTTACTCTTCTTTAACAATATTAAATTATAAGGAAATAAATTGTGTATGTTATAAGATTCAATTTGCTCGATTACAATAATCAATAATCAATAATCAATGAGAAAATATACGAAATAACGAATAATAAATCTAACTAATATAATAGTAGAGAATAGTTAAAATAATTATATATATATATACTAATAAATATATGAAAACAGTGTATCAGATGACTTACCGTATTCACGAGTCATTGGAGTGCGCATTTGAATCCTAGGACCACCTGGTATACGTAAAGGAGCAGTAATAGACATCATACTTGGATGTGTTGGTGAGAGATTTCTGTACGGAGACAAGGGTTCGAAGCTTTACAAAAAGAAAAAGTATAAAGTCAAAATAAATAACAAAGAACACACAGCTAAGATATAATCTGAATTTCTACAAACATTACATTCATTGCCAATGTCTTTCTCTCTAGATGGGTTGGGTTGGTTTTCAGAATATATATTAGAAAACTATATAACTCGAAGTGAGCTTATAGTGTTCTTTTTTATTTTTGAAAAATAAAAATTTTGAATACATGTGTACAACAAAGCAGAATGCTTGTTTATAATTAATTGTTTGTTATTGCAAAAGAAACATATATAGGTAAGTCTTACCCTACTATGCCCGGACGTCCTTGCATCATTTGCATCATACGACGTTCACGAGCACGAAGAATTTCTTCTTTCTTTTTCTTGTCTGATGGTGGCTTAGCTAACGAAACCTTCAATGTATAAAATAAATTTAATGTTATATATGTATATATGTATATATGCATATTTATTTGCATACTCACTTCAATATTTGAGGCACCTATTTCCTTGCCATTTAAACCACGCATGGCAATGACTGCACTATCACGATCTTCGAAATGCACAAACGCGTAATCCTTGATTTTCTTAACGCGCTCAACCTTTCCATATTGCTCAAATTGTTCCTGTTGCAGAAGTTATTTATTATGATTGTGTATAAAAAGATTTCTAGAAACCTAAAATCTATATAGTTTAATATATTACCTTTAGCTTATCTTCAGACACATCCTGAGTAAGATTGCGTACATAAAGTACTTTGACTTTTGACATAGTTTGTTCATCAGGCTCTTCTTGAGGGTCAGCCCAATCAACTATTATATCACATCCCCAAACCTAATTAATATAGGAAAGAATCAAGGTAATTTCATACGGATAAATTACACAAAAAATACAAAAAAAT
The DNA here is from genome assembly GCF_002237135.1 of Teleopsis dalmanni. Lineage (NCBI taxonomy): Eukaryota > Metazoa > Arthropoda > Insecta > Diptera > Diopsidae > Teleopsis > Teleopsis dalmanni. The sequence continues at coordinate 226,537,328 of NC_051847.1, read as the reverse complement.
ACAAAAGAATACAATATACAGCATGTCGAAAATAGATTACGTCGTTAATACAGTATGACGATAATAAAGTGTGACAATTACACATATCTGTAAGACGCAATTGTGGTATGTCAGTAAGTCTATAAGTCGAAATGCTTGTAAGTCGAATGGTCGAATTGGTACGTCGATATGTCGGTAAGCCAATATGTTGTTAAGACGAAATATTGGCACGTCGATATGTCGGTAAGTCAATATCTTAGTACGTCGATATGACGGCAAGTCGATAGGTCGATAAGTCGATAGGTCGATAAGTCGATATGTCGGTAAGTCGATATGTAGGTAAGTCGATATGTCGGTAAGTCAATATGTTGTTATAATATGTGATTAAATAATAATAATAATTAAATGTGATATATGTCAATATCTGAAATGAAAGACAATTTGAAAGATAACAGCTTGGTATAATAAATTATGGTAATTATGGTCTTTCTACATATGATTAATAAAAAAATGTAGCTTGTAATATACTTTTCCCCTGCGAGATAGGGGTTAGAATATTCCTGAGGTAAGGCATGCCTGTCATAAAAGGCGGATAAATTCTGACAGACGTCGGAGGGTGTGGTGTAAAAGATCACAATGACCCTGTGAAGCCCCTGTGACAAGACGAGTGGCGCCGTCTTTGAGTAAACGTCCCCCACCACGGTGTTGCATCATGGGATCTAAATGTGCACAGCGACCGTCTCTTGATTGGGGGCTGCTAATGCACCACCGTGGGAGATGGAAGTGCACAGTGCCTGTTGCCTTTTTTAAAATGGCATTGAAGCACCTCTTAATCATATACTTAATCATCAGTGGAAGGCAAAACTAAAGATATGGGGTCATTGATAATATAAGTATATTACAATGTTTCTATATATGAATTATTGTCATATTTCAGTGACTAATGATCTATATTCGGTATGAGTATATAATGAGTATATTTGCATATTTTGAAGGAAGACGGACAGGGCAATCGAAAATATAATTATAATACAATGTTTCAATATATGATTAAATAAAGACATATATATTTTGTAATGACATTTTTCAGTGACTAATGATCTATATTTGGTATAAGTATATAGTGAATATAGTTGGATATTTTGAAGGCGGAGTATTTATTTGTAAGGATAGATTATGACGAAATCTTCGAATGTCAAATATGTTCACATTTTTAAAACTCATTTTGACTAGAAATATTAATCTTATATAAATATATTTATATTAGTCTTTCTTTGGGATATATTGGAGTTTGTTTTTTGTTTTCTTACCTTGATACGACCAGTTCCAAGTCTACGCTTAGCTAAGGAGGCAGCCTTATGTGATTCATATTCGAGGAAGCAAAATCCACGATTTTTCTTCTTATCATCTGGTGAACTATAGATTATGACTTCGATGAGGCCAGCTAAATTGTGTCATATTAAAAATAGCGAGAATTGATTAAATTTGTAGATGGACATATATAAACACCAAAATAAAAGTTTGTGGAAAAAATAAATTTAAAAATACAACAAAAAAGTTTTTATTCAAATTAATAATCTAAAATTATTAAATTATTAGTATAAGTAAATTGTTTATTTTTATACTGATTTTTCCAAGTAAAAATATTCAAAATTTCACATTACAATGCGTTTAACTCGGGCAATTGTTATGTAAAATAATGAAAATTTCTACTTTTTATTCATTTTTGTGTAATTTTTTCTTGATTTTGGAAAAATTTTGTTAAAATTTTGAAAAAAATTAATTTTTTTGCTAAAATATTTCCATACTTTCAAATACAACATTTATTTTCAAATTCTTCTAATAACAAAATTGTAACAAAAATATAAAACCAATGCCAAAAACGCTTAATTAATATTTTTATTATCTGTTTTTTTTGTTTTTTTAATATTTATATTATGTATATTGATTTCTAATAATTTTTTTTTTATTCAATATTTTTATTTGTAAACTAAAAAATAGCTGAATGAATTTATTGATTTTTTGATTATTGTTTTCTTATATGAGTTATAGAATTAGTTTGTATCCTTTATTTATATTAAAAAATACGAGTATATGCATATATGTATATAAGAAAAATTACATTTAGGTATGACAGAGTAGTAGAAAGATAGAGACAAAGAGATTTATAAATTGAATATTTTTTAAGTATTTATATAATTTCTGGTTAATTCTGCACAGTGTATACACTTAAAACAAAAGTTTAAAAAAAAACTATAAACTATAAACTATAAACAGTTCAGGATATACGGGGTGCCCCAAAAGCAGCTCATCTTTACTTTTATGCAACGCTGAGCTGCATCTCTTATAGTTTAATTTTATATATAGTATTATTTTATATATATACATATATATATACAACTGTTACAAACATTAACTGCCAATTTATTTATTTGATTTTGATATTTATTTAATATTTAATATTTAATATTAAAGCAGTTGTGATTTTTGTTTTGCTGTGCAGTCTAAATTTACAAAATATGTTTTTATCCAATTTCCACATTTGCGCCTTGAAGTACACTACAAAAATTTATTGTCACTTACTTTTGCACACACACACAACTGTACCATGTAATATGTACTATGTATTAGGCTGAATATGCTGATTACGCTGCAGTTGAGGCACTCAACATTCTGTTTGTAATTCGATAAAAAAAATTTTCTTCACCTGTGATTGGATAAAGATGGATTGTTTCATTTATATATATATTTAGGTATCCATGGGTTAAAACAACATCAAGATCAACAACAAAGTAACAAAAGAGTCTCCAGTCATTACCACAACAACAGATTAAAACTGATTCATTTAACTGATCGTTCGATTGATTGTTTGTTTGTTTGATTGTTTGTTTGTTTGATTGATTGATTGATTGATTGATTTTGATTTTGATTTTGATTTTGATTGACAGATTGTATGATGCCATTAATTTGTTTAAATAATTTTGCAATTGTTAATGTAATAAAATCATATACAAATAGGAAATGCACTGCAGGTAACATTAAACGTCGATTAGCACAGCTTTTTACAACTAAATGTTTATATATCTGTTCAAAAAATTTGAAATTTGGGGCGTATGGGTAATGTTTTTAAGAGGGGAAATAAATAAATTTTGTGTTTTGAAAAAATTATAAAATATAATTTTGATATCCAAAAAATAACATTGAAAAATATCTACTTTTTGTTGCTGTAGCTAGACAATTATATATAGTTTCTTTTATACAATTATGTATATAATTTTGAGACAGTTAGTAGCCATCAAACTGTCTTGGTTGCAGATTCACCAACCAAGTCTTCAGTATTCAAGTATTCAGATATTCAGATATTTCAGTATTTTATATTTTTGGTTCTTGTTGAAATTTTGGCTTAAATTTGATAGCTACCTTTTAAGTTTTTGCTTATAATAAAAACTGCAACAACATCAGGAAGTGCAGTTTTTATTATTTTAGTTTGTCCAAAAGTTTTTCTAGCGAATTTGGCAATGTTTTTATTTTTATTTTATTTTTTTGTTTTATTTTGTTTTTTTTTTTTTGTCATTTTATTTCATTCAAAAATTGTTAAGCTACAGTTATATAAAGTTTTTATAAATAAAAATAAAAATGAAAATAAAATAATAATAAGTAATCTATCTTCATATGTGAGATTGAAACATAAATTTTTGTTGTATTTTTAGTGGCTGTTACACATTCGAGGTAATTTTAATTTTTTATTTCTTTTATTTTGTGGCTACTAATTCCAATTGCAAAATTTCATCTGCAAACGATGTCAGTGCTTTGCAGAAAATAAGAGAATTTCATTTGATTTTTGATTGTTAAAAAATTAAACTTCACATTTGTCGATGAATTTTTACAACTGAAATCATTTGGTTAGCATTTGAATAAATTTTTTAATTATATTTTATTTTATTTAAAATGTGCGTTTTTAAGCGAAAAATTGCAAAACAAAAATCCAATTAAATATACGCTCTTTTGTAGTTTTTTTTTTTTTTTTTTTTAATCTTTTCTCAGATATTTTTTCAGATATATACAAACCCAATTATTTTTTCTATATAAAATTCTGCAAAGTTTCGCTCGCAAATAATACTCTTTCAGGACCAATTAATAACCAATCTCATTACCATAAACTAAACACAACTCTCACCACCAATTAGCAATTAGCTTAATTAATTATTTTTTTTTTTAATTTAAAATTTCAAAATTTCATAAATTTTATAAATTTTATAAATTTTTAATTAATTTTACTTTAGTTTTTTGGTACGTTTTGGGAGTCAAAAAAAAACAAAAGGAATTTTTCATTATGATTTTGAAATGTACCACTTACGTGCATGTTTAGAAAATTCCTCAATTAATTCGTCGCGATCTCTATTCTTAGGTATATTCCCGACAAAAAGCCGGTGATTATTATAAGATATCGTAACACCAATCTTTTTGCCTTTCCGAATTTCAAAATCATTTAGCTGGAATTGTCAAAAGTTCACACAAAATATTTTGTTTTCTTGTTCGATTTATTGTTTATTGTTATTGTTGTTCTTCAATGTTTCAATGTTTTAGAGTAATTCTCTTTTAAGTAAACTTTTTAATTTAAATGTATAATATAATAATTTTTCTTAATATAGAAATCGTAATCGTGCCAAATAATAATTTGTAAAATGTTGAAAAAAAAAATCAAAAAAATTGTCTTATATTTTAAGAGATATTGTTGAATGTTGCTGTGTTCTGATAATTTTACTGATCAATAATATTATTAAAAATAAATTCTTTTAAATTGTTATTAAGTTACTACCAAAATATATGTATGAGTACTTTTTAAAATAATAGTTTTAGGCATACCATAACATTTAAAATTAAGTTTTATGTTTTTAAATTCAACAAATTTTGATTTTCTTTCATTTTTTTTTTTTGCAAAAAGTTGAAACATCTTCTAATTTTCTAGATCTCCATAAGGCTAGTACACACTATACGGTTGTAGCGGTAAACAAAATGAAACCAAAAAAGAACAGATCTTTCAAATGAAGAAAATAAAAAATAAAATTAACTTGTGTAATGTAATTTCCAACATTATTTGAAACTAATTGGCAACCCTATCGCTCTTGTTTGACAGACAATGAGGACGATAGCCGGCCCACTTGACAAAAACTGAGGAAGAAATATATGTCAGTCGGGTTATTGCATTCGTACGGTGCGTTTTAGTTAAATATTAATTAAATGTTTTGAATTATAAAATCAATTATTAAAAAATACCTGGTATTAAACTTGAAATATTTTCAATAACATTAATAACATAACAGTAAGAGAAATACACTCTCTCTCACTGAGGCTCTATGCTCCACTGGGAGATACACTGGCCCAATGATAAAAATGACTATAAAAATGATTTATAAAAATATGGCCAGTATTACTTGATATATGTTTAATAACACTTAATTAACAAAAATATAATAATTATGGATGTTATAGTGTCCAATCAGATTGGTACAAATTAAACTATAAAGTTTATAAATATAATAAATAAACTTGAAAGGAAAAAAATGAATTTCATACACGGTTTAAAAATATATACGGACTATTAAACCATTAAATATTTCTAAATACTCTTCAAGATAAATTATTGGTCAATAATTTACTTAATCTTTATTATAAACAACTTCTCCATTAAAAAATACAAAGCTTGTCATTAAAAGTTTAATTATTATTTAGAAATAAATTAACCTTTATAATTATTAGTCGAGTTATGGTGAGAGTAAAGGCGTTGCTATAATTCAAGTACTACTCATAACAAGAACCCTATGCAAATATAGTGAAAACGTACATACTCCATTAAAAGGATAATAAATTAACCTCTCGAAAGTCCATTTCTCTTAAAAGAACAAAAGTTGACAGTCATAAAAGTTTTCCAAGATGAAGTACCCTAAATAATAATCAGTTGAGTTATCATGAGAGTTTAAAGATTAGTAGGAAATAATAAGTGAATTGTTGTAGAAACCTTTAAGTTCTTTATAAAAACCGTGAAGAATCTCCTATCGAACATATTCTTATCTTTTGGATGGACAGTCCTCTCGAAAGATAAAGAGTTGGCTGACAATGAGTATCCGTAATGAAATTATACAAGGTGAGATGAAAAAACTGCAACCAACTTCAGACTGCTGTCATTTCTAAACCGCTCGTCCCACAGCTGTCAGATTTATTCTAGTGACAGCTCATTATATTGTTTACAAGCGCACAAAAGCATTTTGGTGGGAATTTTTCAGAAAAAAAGTTATTTGTGATGGAATTCAAGCGTGATAGTGTGATTGCTTTGCATTTGGCTGGAAAACCACAAGTGGCTATCGTTAGAGCCCTCCAGCATTTAGAAGTGAATAAATGTTTTGTGTCTCGTACCATCGCTCGTTACCATGATACTGGTAGCGTAGCCCGACGTCAAGGAAGTGGACGAAAAAAAACAGCAACATCGGCAGAAATGGTTCGAAAAGTGAAAAAGCGAATTGAACGAAATCCGCGTCGCAGTGGACGAAAAATGGCTCGTGAGCTGAACATATCGCAATATGCCATTCGGCAAATATTGAAAAATGAGCTTGGACTAAAGCCATTCAAGTTCCAAAAAGTGCAAGATCTTACTGATGCGCAAAAAAAAGTTAGACTCGAAAAAGCTAAAGAGTTGTTTCGCTTGGCCGAAAGTGGTGAACTGCCGAATTTGGTTTTCTCCGATGAGAAACCATTCGTTATCCAGCAGTTTGTAAACAAACAAAATGATCGTGTTTACTTGCCAGAGAGGTCAGCTGAAAATTTGCAACTTCGGTTGGCCATCACAACTCAAAAGCCGGCCATGGTGATGGTGTGGGCCGCCATAACAGCCGATGGTCGCTCGCCGCTCGTATTCATCGACCGTGGTGTCAAATTAAATGCGCAAATCTATCGCGAAAATATTTTGGAGGGAGTTCTGAAGCCCTGGGCACGCAAACATTTCGGCCGCAGACCTTGGACATTCCAACAGGACTCAGCACCATCGCACTCAGCACGCGCCATCCAAGAATGGTTAAGAAATGAGGTTCCTCGCTTCATTTCCACCGCACAATGGCCACCAAAATCTCCGGATGCCAATCCGTTGGACTATTGTGCCTGGGGTATTTTGGAAAGCAAGGTTGGAACTAAAAAATACCAAAGTGTCGATCATCTCAAGCAAGCGCTTCGCCGAGAATGGGACAAAATACCGCAGAGCCACTTTCGGTCAGCGTGTGATGGTTTCATTGGCCGTTTGAAGGCCATAGTTTGTGCCAAAGGTGGCCAATTCGAACAAATCTAAACCGATTCTCAAATTTGATGTTATTTCCGACATTTTTTGCTTTCATTCAATAAAATTTAAAAAAAATGAAAAAATTATGGCGTTTTACTTTGTTGCAGTTTTTTCATCTCACCTTGTATATATGCAATATATAGTATTAAAGACAAATTGTTTAATAGAAATTTATTACAAAATGAAATTTTTTCTAAACACCAAACCAACAATTTCTGTAACCGATCTATCGAGTCTTTTCCGTCTGTGAGGGTCTTGACATGTCACAGTCAGAAGGTAAAGGGATTCAGAACTGATTCATGGCTCTACTAAACTCTATAATTAGTAAGTGATAAATGTTTCAACTTTTTGCTTATAAGTAGATTTGTATTAATTTTAAAATAATATATTATATGAGTGTGTGTTTATATATTAAAATATTAATAAAAAAAAATGGGATTACAAAATATTTTTTGGTATGAAATAGAATTGTATAAATTCTCATAATTAATTCAAATCTAAAATTAATGCTCTAAAAATATATTTGTGATTACATAATTATATAATTTATTAGTTAATTAGTTAAAATAATTTGATGCAAAAATTTTGTAATTTTCGTTCACTTTTTTTCTTGTACGCAGAGTTAATGACTGGAGATTTTTATATTTTTAATTTAGCAATTTTATGATTTTTTTAGTTTTTGGATGATTTTCTTTTTAATAATTAATATTTAATATTTAATATTTTGCTAAACTTCAGCTTTACGTTTACGTTTTAGCATTTAAAAAATAAGCATTATATATAATAATATAAGAGTACATACATTTCATATATGTAAATATATATATATGTTTTGTGTGTTTAAGCGTATGCATGTGTGCATAAAATAAATAATACATTAATACATACATCCTAAGCTGCTGTAAATGTTGCTAAAATTTAGATGAGAATACAGATTTTTTTAAATTTTTTTTTAATAGATTTAAACTGTATTTGACACATTTGAAAAGATAGTCTCAATGAATGAAATGCTGCGAATAATTTCTAGTTAAATGCTAATATATATATATACATATATATATATATATATAAACGATATGTGTTGGTGCATTTGTGAATACGAAAGTAAGTGCATGTGAAGAGGATAAATAAATAAAATTTTTTAGATGTGTTAAGGTGACATTTATGTATTATAAATATACATACAAATATATATATATATATAAATATGTATTTTGTTATTTACATTAAAGCTTGGTGGCATATTTGGTTGATTGGTGGTGATTGGCGGTTAGGGAAGCTTATAAAGAACAAAACAATTTTAATTAAATATTTTTACAATATGTTTACAAATAATTTAGGAACAAAATATTTTTGACAAATAAAACATTTAAATAATATACGTATCAACAACCAAACCGATAAATAGGATTTAACTATAACGCAATAATTGTTTTTAGCTATTTTAACTAAACCTATATGATATATCATATATATACTTTATACACTCCTCTTATCTAAATTGATTTGAATACAAGAACACAACGCTGACCTTTTTTCTTGTATAGACATTTTCTGCTAAGGAAACTGACTATTATCATTAAAATTACTAACAAACTTCAGCCCATTGGTATCAAAAAAGCCAATTCTCTTAGCCAATTAGATTTTTGTTTATTACATGCCAATTTTTCATAAACGCTTATATATCCTTAAAAAATTTCATTGCATAGTTTTAGGTACAGCCAATTATCAGAGATAGGTGCATAAGTGTAAATCATACATGAAAACGTTTTACACTTATGCACTTATTTCACATTTTAAGCGTTTATTTATTTAATTATTTTATATATAACAAAATATTCATTTATTTTATGTCATATCTTGTTATATTTTTAATTTTTGAATTAAGAATTTAAGTAATTTAAAATTTTTCCTTTACCTGTTAGTTTACCGAACTCATCGAGTATCTCATCTTTTCCTTTGGACTTAGGTATGTTGCCTACAAACAAGCGTAGATTTGGTACGCTTATATTAATTTTAAGGCATTTGCCCGGTTTTATTTCGTGATTATCGAGCTGTAGATTGGGAATTGTATCAGATGTTTACAAAATTTTTAAAAACTTTTGGTAATTAATGTATTTGTAGTTGGTAAGGTAAAATAATAAATAATATGCATAGTAATTAATATATTAAACAAAAACAAACAGAACGAAAAAAATTGAAATAATAAAATATATATTAATTAAAATTTAAAAATTTTATTAAACGAAAATAAATAATATGAACGACGATTTTCTATAGGAAATAGGAAGGGTAAGGGGTAAATTGGGATAAATAAATTAAAATATAGTATTAAAGGAAGTATTGAGCATTATATTTAAAGAAGGATATATTTTAATTAATCTACAATTATAAAAAAAGACTCATAGAATGACTCATAGAACTTAATGATAATGTTAGTATTGGAAACGCAAAAATCATATTATAAATTATATATTAATATACAAAAATACAAAAAATAAAATAAAGAATTTTAAGATCGTGTGTATATATTACCATTGTTTTTAGAATTAATTTTTAATGCCAAAAATTCGTAGTTGGTTAAAATTTTGTATCCAAAAGTTGTTTACCCAAAGCATTGTAAATGTAAGGAAAAAAGTGTCAAAAGGAAAGTATATGTTAATTGTGTTACATTTTTTTAATGCAGAAAAGACAAACTAATGCTCGTTTTTAAAGAATAAAACCAGACGGAAAACAAAACGTACATTTTTTTTAAATGGAAAATATCAGAAAAACTACTCAATTTCAGAACAACGATAGATTTCTTTCTAAAAATTTCGATAGTCAATAAGCAATTTAACTAAAATCAATAGCAGTAGTCAATATATATAAGCTACGGTATACAGTAATTTAGACTTCAATATCAAATATTCAATTTTTAGCTTAGAAACAGTTCAATTCTCAACTAAAATATATATATTTTTTTTTATAAAACATTTCAAATATAATTTTGGATTTATTTTTAATAGGCTTCAAACAGTTTGCGTTGATTTTACATTTTTACAAATAAAAATAAAATAAAATAAAATAAAATAAATATATAAACAAAACTACATTAAGGTAAGGGGGGTTTTGGATAAGGTACTTCTTCAGATACGAATACAAAATAATAATATAAGGAAATAGGAAATTTTATTATTTTTACTGGTTAAAAGAGACTTCTTTTCAAATCGTGTTTACTTTTTAACTTTTTTTTTCTTTCGATTTTTTCAGGTAGTTTTTTATTAAATTCTAATCAATACGTTGGAATATTTAAAGCCGCAAATTTGATAGAATAGAATTAAAAATCAAAAATTATCAACGATAGCAAAAATATTTGTTCTTAAATAATACGAGTATCCAGTAGAAAGAGCATGCAATGCAGGGTAAGAAATACTACATAAAGTTTTAACTAAAAAGAACAATTTATATATACTAGAATACTTAAGAATAAGCAAAGTACAAGTAAAGATATTTTAAACTACGTAAAGTTGTAAAGTTGTAAAGAATTAAAAAAGTCTTAAACTAAAGCAAGTATAGTGGGACAATAAAAGGATTTCATGAAAAATCCTAGCAAGTTGAGATAGAAAAAAAATCAATCGTTCGAATTTTGCAGCCTAAATTTGGATTTTCTAAATGCTTTTCTGCATTTTAAGGTTTTTGTGCCTAAAATTTGACTATTAGAGAGTTTAAAATATTATAAATTCTGTTAAATATATAATTCTTTTTAAAGTTTTTTTATATAAAATTCATATATTATATACATGATTACATATCTTACTGAGAATAATTAATTGAAATGTTTAAAAATACCTGTCTAACAGCATTATGAGCCGCTTCACGTGACGTAAATGTAACAAATGCATAACCGCGATTGGTGCCTGTCATTGGGTCCATCATTAAACGCAGATCCCAAATAGTACCACAGTTTTCAAATATTGGAATTAATTCGTCTTCGAACATATCTTTTGGTATTTTACCGCAAAATACTTCGCAACCATTACCGGGTGTAGGACCATCCCAATTTGGTGGTGGACCACCATATTTACGTTGACCTACAAAAAAAAATTGTTCATTGAGATCTATATAATATTTTTTAATTTAATTTGTTTTTTTTACATAATTTTTTTTTAAATCTAAATTATTTTAACTACACAATTTTTTTTAATCTATATAATTGTTTTAGTTTGTTTTTTATCTTACCAGTAGTAACATCTAGGGAATAGCCAGTACGTTCAAGGATTTTACGTATTTTTTCTTCATCTGGTCCTTTGATTTGAACTGTGGTAGTTGGTGGTGGTACACCTTGTTGGCTAGCACGGCTCTTTTGCCTATAAGTCTTCATTACACCACAAAGGAAAGCGGATTTATTTGAAACATGTTCAAGATTTGATTCTAAGAACTGGCTTAGAACATTCAAGGCACCATCCACTGGAAATTCTTTAAGTGCATCTAAGGCACGTTCATCAAGCTCAACATGAGCTAATTTACCAGTTTTGTATATGTCATCGAGCTTACCGGCGACCTATTGAATTATTTGTGAAATAAAAATTTTTAAAATAATATTATTCTTTATTATTATATATAGTAATAAATTGTTTTTTAAAATGTATTTAAATAAAATTTTATAAATAATATTCCTCGTTTCTATATAGCAAATAACAATAGATATTTTATTATAATGTTGTGGAACCTTAGTAATTTTGGTATTAAAATAAAAATTAGGCACAATCAAGTACGTACAGAAAAGATTTTTGCGCCTTAATTTATGCTATAGCGCTTTTGTTTTTTATTTTCAAAATTTTTTTTTTTAATTTCCGCTGTCCTGTTTTATAAACAATAAAGTTTTTACTTAAGTAGATAAGTAGCCAAGCCTCTTTTTGTGCTTTCTACTTTTTTTTTATATTTTTATTTATTTAAATAACTTATTTTATTAATTTAATTGATAGTACTTTAGCAATCACTAATAAAAATCCATGTAATCCTTAATGGATTAGTTAAGACATGATATTTATTAATAACAACATAACATTAGTACAGATCATATCACGCAAACAGATTTAATCATAGCTTGTCTTTCATTGAATCAACTTTTACGCTGTTTTGTAAAGTTTTCCATATTCGTATAATGTACTTCATTTATTTTTATTATTTTATTTTATTTAGTTCTAGTCTTGGAACTTCAGTTTGCTGAGTTCAGTCTGGACAGAAAATTTGGATTAATGTGATTATTCGAAGAAAATAAATAACTACATCTAAAATATTTTATATTACATATAAGAAACTTACTTTTTTATCTAAGCCATATTCTATTAGTTTAGGGTAATCCTCAGTACGTTCACCATCTCCGCGATCGTCAGACTTTTGATTAATGTCATCTAGCAGTTCACCATTTCCCTCCGCCATTTCTAAATCGAATACTAAAAAAACAAAATTATATATTAAAAAATCGTTGAAAATAAGTTCAAAGTTAAGTTTCAAAGTTAAGTTTGACAAATATTTAATTAAAAAAATCATAAATGAAATCCAAGTGAATGAACAAATTTCGCAAATTTTACATTCTCCCTCAACCCACAACCCGCAACCCATAACGCTACACCAACGCATTAGTACAATTGAGGAAGCACATAACATAATTAATTCACCTTGAAGTGAGTTCAATAAACGCAAAAAGCTGTAACACAAATTTTTGCAAACCAAAACACACGCACACACGCACATACGCACACAAGCAAACGCACAACGGGCATAAACTTTTGTATATGAAAAGTAAATAAACAAAAATTAAAATTGGCAAAATTTGCGAATACGCAAAGTGCGTTGACACCAAACCAACTGATCTTTGGAAGCAAACACATGCACACACACACACACACAAACACAAGCTAAATGCTATTCATTGCTCATGTAAAGTGCGTACCAAACAAATATACGTATAAATTTTTGGTAAATTCGGTGAGAGAAACAATAACAACAACAACAATGCAATAGAGAACGCAAATAAAAAATACTTAGAAAGTTTACCAAAGTTTACCAAAGTTTAACGGTGCCAGCCAAATGAGTACGAAAAATATAAACAATAAAGTGTGCGTTGCGTATACGTACGCACAACTGTTATTAGTGACAAATAGTAGCAAAAATTTGCAAAAAGAAAATATAAACATAAAATAAAAATCAAAACATAAATCAGCTGTTATAGATGAATATATCATATGAAATTGGTCATTTTTAGATATTTGTTTATTTTTTTAAACTAATAATTATACTAAGTATTTTTTACGACGTATGCATGACGTATGCTTTTCTCTTTTTTTTGTTATTATTTATACTTTTGTTTAAGTAATAAGAAAAATATTTATTTTAACAAAATAAATTGAGCCATTTAAAAATAGTTAGTAGCTGTGCGATACTTGGGAATATAAGCAAATAATAACAAAAATACCAATGAAAAACGCTCTCACTGCAATGCGTTTGTGAAGTTGCTATCAACTTTACAGTCAAAAAAGCTTTTAACTTTATTTTGGCGCTAAATTTTTGTCACGGCAGAGGCGTTAGGTGGAAATATTTTAAGCTTAGACTCGAAAATTGTTATAAATAATTAAAATTGTAAATGATTTCAAAATTGTTAATAAAAATATGCAACAAAAATATTTATTAAAAATATTTGAACAGACATAACACACTTTTCCATATACAACTTATTTCAAGACGAAGAAGGATCACCTAATGTAATTATGATTGACAGACTCCTAATTATTGCTCACTCCCCCTGTTATAATTTTTTTTGAAAATTGTATTATCGTTTATCGAAAGATTTTAGAATGAATAAACACTTAAAATGGAAATTATTTATCTTTTAAATAAATATCTTTTTTAGAAATGGAAATACTTAATTTAAAATAAAATTAATACTCAAAATAAACGTCATAAATTTTCTTTATTACAGTTAACACTAACCTATTAAAATTTAATTTTAAAAAAATTAAAAAAAAAAATTTAATAAAATAATAATTATAAATTTTTAGTTTGTTGCCAACGACATTATCAATTATAACAAATTATGGAAGTAGCCTTACCTCACCTGTTGAATCTACAAAACTAATTAGAGTTAGAAACTATACGAGCACAACATTTACGAGTAAAAAGAAACTAGAGAACTGGCCGAGTAGCGCAAAAATATAAATAAAAATAAAAAAAAAAAATAAAAAAATTTGTACATATATTAAATAGGTCAGTAGCAACAAAGAGAGAAATAGATTCAAATTTTTGCGTTAAAATAAAATTAGCAAATGTTTAAGTTTGTTTTTGGTATATGTGTATGTGTGTGTGTGGATGTGTGCAAAAATAAAAATGAGTAGAAGAGAAAAAAAAAACAAAAAAAAAAAAGAAAAACAACAAACTGTCAAAATGTTTGATAATAAAGCAAACAAAAGTAAAAAATTAATTATTTTTAGAGGCGCGTATCTAATAAAAAATAAAAAATAAAAAAAGAAAATAATTAAAATAAATATTAAATAAAATAAAAAGACACAAAAAACTCTTAGCAAATGAGTGGTAGGTGGAGGAGAGGCATTTGAGCGGAGCACGAGTAAAAAGTGAAAAATAGAAATTTGAATTGGAATAAAACAGTATTTCTATCTATACGTGAGCAAACTTTATATGAGTAATAATAATAAAGAACTTTAAAAAAAGATGTATTTTCAAAGAACGGTACCATATATAATAAATCGTAAGTATCGTCGAGATACGAATTTGCAAGTAAAAATGTGTTTGAACAATTTTTTTTTACTTTTTTACTTTTTCTTCTCCTTTCTTCTGTTTTGTTTGCTTTTTATGACTTTTAAAGTTTTTGTTAGCTTTTGCGAAGTTTAAAAACGAAAATGTTTAATTTTGGATTTACACATAATGTTCCCCCCCACAAAAAAAAAAAAATAATTTTAATGTGGCGAATTCAGGTCTGTATCCAAGAGATACTCTGTATATACTTTGTGCGATCCTACTTACACATATAGAAACCTATAGAATGTTAATCTATCAGTACGTACATATGTGTTTTTTATGATATACAAAATGTTTGCGATTTTGTGGCGGCACTTATCAATTTTTGCAAATATACTCGTTTGTCAAACAATTTAAGAATTTCAGATTTAAAAAAAGTAGTTAAAAAAACTGGAAAACCAATGATTGCGTAATAAAGCAAGCATAAGTATCTAAAATCTAAAATTAAACTTTTCGCAAATGTTAAGCAAACGGCTTTGACTTTAATGATATTAATTTTATCTTTTATGAAATATTATATTACTGTTTTTAATTAATTAATAATACTTATCTCTTATACTTAGTTGGATATTTGTTTCGAATTTTAGAGAACTAGAATGGTAACGTTACTTTCCCCTTTTATTTTAATTGCGGCTTTTGTTATTATTTTTCTTTTCGTTTAAATGAAAACCTAAAATTGCAGGTTTATTTTGGAAACAGTTCCTGACTTCTTTCTGGCATCACAATTTTACAACACAGTAATTATAAAATAATATCATAAGAAATAAATGAAATAATAAATCAATTTATTTCTTTCTTTTATTTAAATGGCTCTAATACTATGATATTGATATTGTTGATCTGAAAACACCCACATCGTCAGTGCGGTTTTTTCCAACTTAGAAAAACAAGCGAAAACACAAAGTATCTTCTAATAAAAAACAAATTTCCTTAGCGTTTTAGGACCCACGTTACTGTTGACAACTATAAATTTGAAGTTGTGAAAGACTTTGTTTATACAACAAAAACGATGTCAGTCTAGAAATCACACTTGCCAACAAATGTTACTTCAAGCTAAGTAGACAATTGATAAATAAAATTCTCTCTCTTATCATGTCTTTCTTGCTGTACGGTTCAGAAGCTTGGACAATTATTAACAGTGATGAGAAGATGCGAATGGGAAAAAATACTTCGGCTAGAAAGGTGTTTACTCGCTAGCTACCGGTAAAAAATGCGCCAAACGTTCGTATCTTCGGAAGAAGGACCAGGTGACAAATGATGTGTGAAGGCACTCAGTACTACTAACTAGTGACAGCAATGTACCTATTAAGCTGACTCACGGACGCAGTCAAGGACGACATATGTCCGAAATGGTTAACTAAGTAAAGAAGTGGTAATACTTGGGATCTCATCTAAACCGATAAATGTTTTTTAAACCTTATAAACTTATACATTTATTTGCTTGGTAAATGAAGTGTCAAATTTTGTATAAAAAATAGTTTACAGACACTTGATAAATTTACACAAAAATTTTACCGAATAAATTTATATCGTATAAATTTATCTGTGGTCAATACAGAGTTGCATTCCAACATAAGCAAATCATTTTACAAAAATGTCTTTGTAAATACTTTTTAGTTTGGACTTTTGGCTCTATTTCGGTATTTCATTTTATAATTTATGGATGGCGACACTGCTGACCAATAAAGATTGCACAAATATTTAAAATTGCAACGATATTAGCTAAAAAATTGTATTTTGTGCCATCATAATTATTACTGATAAATAGTGCTATTACACAGCAGATTAAAAAATGTACATAAGTATTCCAATAAGTGCCTTCATACAACCGTGTACGAAAACGCATAAAATTTTACAAATGATAAATTTATATGCTTAGATAAATACTCCTACTATGTATATTTTTATATAGATTTTGTATGAAAAGTGGCATATATAGCTGCATATTTGTCGAGTTAAGTAATATAGTCTAAACACTGCATAATTTAATTATTAATATAATATGTTTAATATGTTGCAATAATTTTTTTTTATTTAACAAGTAAATAGGTTTAAAATTTATTATAATACTTTTATAAAATTGTTAGCGTATCGAAATTTTTGAATTCCTTTTCAGGTCGAAATGATTAAACAATATCACATATTACATAGATCAACTCAGATGACACTTATATATAATTAATGAAATTTTTTTGTTATAACCTTTAACATTTATAACTTCCAAATGTTAATTTTTATGTATTTAAGACCTCTGCATAATGCATGAATTTGTTAATTAAACTATGAAATAATGAAATTTAAATTTTGCATGCCATGCAAAAATATCTCAAATGTTGTTTATTGTTTTTTGTTATGAATTAACAAATATATAAGAAATTCCAAATGCAGCAATTGCCACTACCAAATATTGCCATACAAATATGCCAAGCATGCAAGAATAAATAAAATTTATGTACATTTCCTCAACTTCCGTTTGTTTATACATATCCGGTGCTTTAGTGGTTGGGTCGATAACAACAGAGTACCTATACAGTGTAATATTTACCTACATGGGTCTAGTTGAGATACGGATAAAATTTATTGCCACTGCAACACGGAATGAAATTGTAGTTTTTGCACTTCGTTTTTTTTTCAATTATGAAAATCGATGCCAAAAATAGTTGCAATACCCTTTGTTGCAGTTGTTTGTGTTGTTTGGATTGTAGATTCACACTACACTGCACATAATCAAGCGAAAACATCCTTTGTCTGTCTACTGCCCTGAAGGATGTTAAATAAACTATCGGAGAAGAAGTTAAAACAAACATACTATGTATATAAAATAGAAAACATAGAAGTAAAAATGTCGCAATTGTAAACATTCATTGTGTTCTATAAATGAGATAGATAGATACTATCTATGTATCTAATTGAGAAATATTGTATTCTGCAACTATATGTGGAATGTTGCCAAGATTTTTGGATCATTATGTGCTTTATTTATAAGTAAAAATAAAATATATTGTAAATATACACCAAAATAATTATTTTCGTGGTATGTGCCAATAATTAATATATAATAACTAAAACTACATCATGTAGATTGGGAAGTTACCAACTCCAAAACAAAAAACAACAATTTAATAGAGAGAGAACTTTTTATTTTAAGAAAAAAAATCCTACCAAAGAAGGTGCACTAAAAAGTGGATGTTTATATTAATATTGGATATTAATATGTCGTTATTAATTGATTGAAAAAATGTTAAATTAATGGAATCCAATAAAAATTTTTGTTTTTTCAAAAAATTAGAGTTGAAAGAAATAGACAAGCAAGACAAGTACATTGAAAAGAAACACCAGAACAATGTGCACTTCATTTAGAGAATATGAGAACTCATGAAAATATGAGCTGTGTTTATATTCTCAGTTTATAGAGCGCTAGTTGAGCAATAAACTTTGTTATAATAAAGGCACTATATTTGCATGGGACAACATTTCTTTACAATAAAAGCACTGATAATACGGAAATATCGTACCATCGGAAATATGATATTAGATGGTAAGATTAAATTATAGATATTATTATTATACTTGAATCGCACCTGATGAGACCAATCTTAAGAAAAAATTTAGCGTTTATTATTTTAATGTATTTTGTTTGCTTATATAAAATCTTCTGTTTCCGAGTTCATATTTTCTTTGCAAAAAATTTTTTTATGCTTTATGATCGAAATTGCGTTCGAAACAGTTGGATGATATCGTGCCGGAAGTCGCACATATCCACATTATATAAATTCAGTGTATAATCAACAACGATATCTTATTCGGTCAAGAACTAATGTACCACAATGAATTTGTTTGATGGTGCATTATCTTACACTCAAGTTTCCAGTCGAAATCACGAAATTTTGGTTCTCAATATTTATAGAACTTCTAGTTAGTATTCTACGTACACAGTTTGACCTTTTGAAATAACTTTAGTATAAAGAACTCAATTTGAATCGTAGAAAAGAGTCAGCATTATTCTAATTTTTCTATTCCAAAAGCATAATTTTTCTCTTTTGCTTTCTTCGGTATCTACTATGCCATATTCTGACGTTGCGTTCTCATCTCATATTGAAAACACCAATTCATCTATTCTGTTCTTTATTGTGAGTGGTTTTGTCGATGGAACTCGATCATAAACTTTAAGGTCTTCACGGCCCTTAAAAACAACCAACAGTACACCACACATACATTTATTGTTGTACAATTTTTTAGTATTTCTTTAAATTGCAACAACGATTATTATATTAATTATTATTTTAATTAGGATTATCTGTTTGAAAGAGTCCGTATTTAAAAAAACGATTTATGACAGTTGTGTTAATTTGTTCGATAAACTACCTCAATAATTTTATTGTTGTCATGTTCAGTGGTGTGGTTTAGATTGGTGGTGTAGTTCTATGGGTGTTTTTTTTCCATTGTTGCAACTAAAAGAATGCATAGACAAGAATGAAAAGAGCTACATAAATATAAGCTTGGAGGGGTTGAAGCAATGTGCCATACATTAAAAGCAACTATAAACACGTGTTGTGGATTGGTTCGTTTGATATAATTTATTCGTATTAACATTGTACACAAATTAAAATTCTGATATTAATAAATATTTCTCAATGTTTTAGCAGAAAATGCTATGAATAAAATTCGTGTTATTGTAGCCATACCGGCTAGACAGTATCGGTATCGCAACTACACAAAATCGTTGTGTAGTAGACCAGACAGAATGCGGAGTCACTATAAATGCTCTACTACCGCATATCGTACAAACGCTTGCAAACCAAAGAGTATTTAAAATTGCCGTTATTTTGTCACTTGCTGGGTGGTGTGAGCGGTAAATTGCGGTGGTGTCGACGGTGGTTGTTCACTTCAAAAAATATGTGACAATTTTGCTTGGGTGCTACGTAAATAACTATGGTTATGTACAATTTGTGTAAGTGTTGACGAAGTACAATAGAAAGGAACAAAAAATACTGTTAGACAATGTCTTTTGCTTTGAGCACGCACGATGTACTCTGAATGTTTATGCATGCATATGTATGTTTGTGTATATATGTGTGTGTATGAATGAATTAATACAAACAGAAGTGCAATCCAGCAAACATCCTTGACAGTTAAAAGCACAAGAGAACTCAATGTTTCTTGTGCTGTCTAACACAATGTAATAGACATATACAAATATGGCACTACAAGGAGCACATCGGCATACACAAATACACAACATTTGTTATGCCGGTATATTAATCTATATGTGTGTATATTATCTGTATTATACATACAAACAACTACAAAATATCAAAAGGCAGACAGGCAGTGCATACCCATAAGAAAAGCCCCAAAAGCACACTGAACAAATAGACAGCAGAGACGATAGGCAAGACAGCTAAACCGACCTTATTATTGATTTTAGTTTTAAATGTTTTTGCCGGCATTCTTACTGGATTTACACAGTAACTGCACGTTGCAGTTAGCATTTGTGTTGTGCTCTTTCTTGCCGAGCAGAGAAGAAGGAGTGGCGTAGAGAGTGAAGCAAGTTTTCGCTTTAAAATAGTAATTAAAACAAATGCAAACTCTAATAAAATACAAGACAAAAGCTGTGTAAATATGTTAATTACAGTTGTGGGTAGTCAACAGGATGGCTTCACTGCTATTTGAGAAATGTGTAGATACCGTGAAAATCTTTTTGCATAATTTAAATATAAATCAAAACATAAAGAAATTACGAAAACGTTAATGATAACGTGATAACGCTTTTTTGACGAATTGATCTATGTTTCTCAACGGCAGATTCGTAATGTAGTGGTGTAGTTCAAAATAATTGATCATGAAAATAATCGTCATGAAAAGATTTAGAGTATTCTAACTTAAGAATAAGTAATTACACAATTTTAATATTACCTTTGATTAGTTATGCTACAACTAGATCACAACTACAATAAGCAACATATCAGAACGGTAGAAACATGATCAAAAAACACTGACATAAATGACATTTTGCAGAGAAGGGAGTAACAAACTGTCCAACTTCGATATGCAGATAAATCAGATCTCTCAGATCATAAAAATTAAACCATTTTCCAAAAATATAAAATTTTTTTTTAAAGCAAATTTTATAGATGATGCCGAAGAGTCTATAAAATATTCTTAATTTTAGGAAATAAAAAAGAAATCAAATAATGTCCGCACCAAAAGTTGTTTAATGGCGTGGCGTTGTATGTAGGTCAGCCACGTGTATAGATAAGCTCAGTAACTAATATTTTTCCCAAAAATTTACTGCAATGCGAAACTGCCAATACTAAAAAAACGTTGAAAAAAAATGCACCATTAAAAGACATGGCAGACTCGAAGTCGTTTTACCAACACATAGACAAACACTGACAAACAGAAAATGCATTATAAGAGACACAACTTACCAAGAAGTTCTTTTATACTGAAGTTTACATTGCCATTACATGTATCTGCAAAATTTTAAAGCACCCAAGAAACTGTGTTCATGCCAAAAAAATAATATACACATACACACACATATATATATTACAACATTTCATATGCAAGTAATTTTTTTTTTCATTGAAAAAAAAATACTCTCAATTCGCTCTGTTCTGGTAGTGAAAAAATTTACAAAAAAATGTTAACCGTTCAACAAAGAATTATAACAAATATTACCCCAGGGCAACGCTCCAAGTCATGTAACTACGGCTGCAACGAAAAAAAATGTACAATAAAATTGAGAAGAGCACATGTAATGTTGTAGCAATTGCATGTGTATTTATGCTGCATGTTTGAAGCGCCATTATGCTGCCCCACTACCAACAGATAACACACAACAAAGCAGGGGGCCAACGATAGCAAGCAAGCGAACCAAGTTGACTGCATTGGAAGCGCAAAATATTAGCCCAAACAAAAAAAAACAAAAATAACAACAAATATTTCCATTACAAATTTTTTCATTTTATCATTTTGACTTTTTTTTTCTGTTGATACATATTTTTTTAGTTTTTTGATAGTTTTTTTTTATTTTGCTTCTTTATTCTTCTTGCGCGCATACCTTTTTGCCGTTTTTAGTGCACATGTTTTTGTAAAAATAAATCTTGGAATACGTGAAGTGAAGCACATGATGCTGCAATAACCAACAACAGTAAAATCAGCAAAGCAACATGACACAGGATTGCCATTCATGCGCTTTTTCAAGTTACTATGCCAAAAACGGAAAAGGAAATGCTTTTAAAATATTTATATTTATACATATATAAGGGACAAGGGACAAGGGACAATACAGCAAGCACAATACATGCACTTAAATGCATAATACGTTTGTGTTTGCACAAACACAAATACATATATGTTATGTTATAATGGTTGCATAAAAGTTACTGGTGAATGACATAAGAGAATACCGGTTCTGTTGCAATTTTAACTTAAACATGTAATGGTCCTCGTATAGGATCATATCATTACTTTGAATTTAATAATTTCTTTACATATTTTACGTATAAAATCATCATCTATAAAATATTATCGTATAAAAGTAGCCAATTTAAAGCTTAATTTTGTAGAGTTCAAGAGTTCTTTTTTTTTTAGATTTTAAAGGTAGTCATTGTTATTGACATAATTATATTTAAAAAAATATAAATACATGTAATTAAAATAATTTTTGTCAATGTTTTTTGTTAAATATTTGCTAAGTAATAAAATTTTTTCACCAAAAATAGCACAAGTAATACCAATAGTATACAAGATTTAAATAAATTTTCTCACCAAAACTTATTCCATATGTTCATGTATAAGTGAATTATTGCAATTTATATTTCTTTAAAATGGCAACCCATAAACTTGAGTCAAAATTTTTTATGCATTTTTATAAAACATGTTAAAAACGTGTTTCGCACATTATTAAAATGCTTGCAATGCATCGTAGCAATACTAACGACCCAACTTTTTGCATCACTACACCCCACAACCTCCAGCAAAAACTGAACAACTCAAATATACCACCATACATTCCCTACGACACCGTACACTTCGGGTGACTTTTCTGTCGCAGTCACATTCACATTCACATTTGCTGTCAAAGCTTCAGTCCGCCGCAATCGTTATTTTCGCCTGTTTGGAGTAAAACGCAGCAAAAGAAACAAAAATGGCGAGCCGCCAAATAATGCATACACATATTGCGCAAACAAATGCATGTGTATGCGTAAGTGCATGTGTAAGTGCATGCACTGAGAGCAGAGTAAAATGCACCATGTTTAAGCAAACATAAATTGAAATATT
The DNA here is from genome assembly GCF_002237135.1 of Teleopsis dalmanni. NCBI lineage: Eukaryota > Metazoa > Arthropoda > Insecta > Diptera > Diopsidae > Teleopsis > Teleopsis dalmanni. The sequence goes on along the minus strand of NC_051847.1, from coordinate 226,513,936 downwards.
ATACGATTATACGATTAAATTATGGTTGTAATTTTTTAGCAAACATTTTCATTTCAGCCAAACCGAAGCGACAAATAAATAAAATTTTCTAGGGCCTCATAAAATGCATTTTTATAATTTTTCTTCTTTTTCTTCTATATAATCACAGCACCACAGATTGTGTTATGGCATGTTCGCTTCATAAGGAGGGTTTATGCAAGTAATTTAAAATAGTGCAAATACTAAGAAGCTTTCTAAAAGCACACTCATGCATGCATACAATTGCATAATGTAATACATATATATATATATAGAAGAGCATCTATATATTTGCTTTGCAATGGGTAAGGTGGGTGAGCAAAGCAACTTGCTGAGGTGGATTGTATATTATAGTTATTTTATGTGCATTGAAATACAAGGTGTCAGAGTGTAGAATCAAAAAGTAATGATAAGAGGCGCGAATGCGAGCATGAATGTTGGTAAACGTATAGAAATCATACAAGAGTACACATTTGTTCTTTTATACATACAACATACAACACATTGCAAGCAATAGAATGATTGAAAGCAAAGCACACAGCACAGCACTCGCCATAAATTAAACTTGATTTAATAAAATTATTTCATTTTAATGTAAATAATTTCAACATTAGAGCTTAACAATTTGGCAACCCTACGTCAAGGGATCTTAGGATGTCTAGATATAATCAAAAATAAAATATGTATATAAAAACAAACAAAAAGAAAAGAAAAGAAAAGAAAACGAACTGAAAGCGCAGCAGAATACAAAAGAAAAGCAAAACCCTTTACAAATCCTGTACCGAAAAATCAAATAAAGTTAAGAAAAAGGGCAAAACAACATAAGGTAAAGAAACTAAGAACCGGTCCACTAAGTTTTGCACGTTCTCTAATTAAGTTTTTTTATTTTTATTTTTGTTTTCGTTTTCGTTTTTTTTCGTAATTTCTTGCTTTACTTCAGTAAACTTTTACGAACGTCTATGGAAACAGCGAAAACAAAATGGTGGACAACGAAATGTTTTGCTCCCCACTGAGCGATAATGCGATTGTGACGTGAATTGCAGTCGAAATGCAAACGAACGCAACAACAACACAAACAAAGAATTGCACATTTTGAAAAGTGAATGGAAGAAAAGACAGAAATGAAAAATTTTGCCACGAAAATTAAGAGTTTTGTCTGTTTGAAAACGTGGGTGAGAAGAATATTTTAAACAGATAAATAGTAAATTATAAGTCACTTCAAGCAAACTGATTTATGTAATAATAATAATAATAATTTATTTTCATTTATTTATCAACAAAAATTAGTTTTATTGATTTTAGTTGAGAATTGAACTGTCAAGCAAGAAGCGCTATCAAACCTGAACCAACAACAAATTGGAAAGTAGCAAACATTTTGAAATGCCAGCAAACACATTTGCAAATGGAAAAATTTAGTTGATTTTTTATGAAAGCTTGAACGAAATGTCAGACAACACCTTTTATTTAAACTTTACCGACGGCATACTCTTGCACTTGCCTATCGCTCAACAATCGCGTAATGGCATTTTAAAACTTTTTATAAACATTAACAAATTAATTAAAGTATTATAATTAATTGGAGTCAACGTTTTTCAAAGAACAAGAAATAAAATTTTTGCTAAAAATGGATGCAGTAACAAAGTTTAATAGTAGACATTGGTTTTAAAATTTCGTTTCGTTCATTCGAAAATATTGTGTGTTTTAACTTGTCAGATTTGCACTTAATTGCACGAAACACATACACACATACATACATTGCACACTACATGCACGCACAACACACACACGTACACATGTACAAGCTACAGTGAACTTTCAAGTATTATTTTTATGCATAAAAATTTTAAATGATTGAGGAGAGCATTCCGTCTTTGCACTTTTTTCTTTATACGATATGCGATATGCGATATGTTTTAGATACATTCACTAATGCTGTTCAATTCGTTGTTATTACCTTTTTATAATTTAAAAGAATTTTGTCACTTTTGTTTAAAATTTGTTTAATTTATTAGGAATTTTTAATTATTTATATTATAAAATTTCCTCGTTTGTTTTGTTTTAAATATTGAGATCACTTGTGTGTTGCAAAATGAATTTTTGGTAAGATAAAATCAACTATTGTAAATTGCTTGGAATTTTTATACATGAAAAAAAACAAAATAAAAAATTAAAACTAATATGAATGGAAAACTGATCCAAAGCAATTTTAGTGCCGCGGTGTAATATGGCGGACGCTACGTCACCGGTTCTTTTCGCTCGTCTACTCGCAGCACAATCGTCGTTCTTAGTCTTCACGTCGTCACTTTCGTCGAACAACACAACTTGGTGAATCGCATCAAAGGCACAGGGACCGCTGTGCTCAGAATGCGCCTCATACAAGCACATCAATAATGCACACACTTGCAGTAGTGTACCACTTCCATTCAAACTCACAATACTACAAGCGGTATATGAGCGAAAATTTAGCAATTCTCTTTATAGTTCAACAATTAGAATTAAAGCAACAATACAAAGGCAGTAAACTTTACTCTCGCAAAAACTTGCAAAAACACAGATACACACCAATACTATGACAATTTCAATATGAGCGCACAACACACAGCAAGTTCTGTTACTCATGCCGCTTATAAAGTTTAACATAGCTATACGACAAAGTGAGGTGGTCAGGGTGGTAAGAGCGCATTACGAATTTGCAGCTCAAAGCGTATTGCAAAAATACAAAAAAACTCTATACACTAATGCGACGGCAAAGTTTCAAGGCACACAGACACGAGTTTATTTTGTACTGTGAGCGAAAGGTTAATGGCAAACGACGGTAACGTTGATTCCTCTCTCTCTGACTACAATCCAATAAACGTGTTGCACGATCCTCTGTTTTGTTTAGTTCCCCACTGTCTATGTGAATTCATAACCGCGTGTAGCTTGTGGATGGCAAAAGCTGTGGAAGACATAAATTTATAGGACCGAATTTGCAAAGAAAAACTAATGACAAAAACAAAATTCGCAAATACCTAAAACAAAATTCTTTGCGAATGTCAGACATGAAAAGTTGTGTGAAAACAAATATTTCATGTAGGCGCATAAAACGAAAGCAATTTTTTCAGAATTTCATCTTTAAACATAAAATAATAAATATATGCAGTAAAGCGATTTTGGTGACGATTTTCGAATTTTGACTTTTAGGAAATTCTAACCGGTAAACTTAGTTTGTATAGTTAATATAAATGACAAATTCAGCTTTTCAAATTTAATAATTAAATACATGATGTATCTGTATATATATTTAAAAACATTTATTTTTAATAATAACAATATGAACTAATTTAAAATCTTTTATATGAAAAGATAACATAACATTTTAATTATGTTATAATCTAATTCGTATTTTTTATAAAAATTTAAAATCCATACGGAATGTTTACATTATATTACATATAGCACACAAATACAATGAACATACATATGAACACGCAATATAATATTGCTACTATTTTGTATAAATACGAATACGCATAGATAGTCTATCTATCTAACAGACATTTATTCTGTGACAAAATAAGAGTTAATTATTTCTTTACAATATTTTAGAAATACTATGTCAGAAGATGCAGCGTCGAAAGTAAAGAGAATACTTTTAATATTTGGTAGGATGATTTTTTATAATAAAATAATTATTTGATACTACACAAAACTTTATATTGAATTTTGTTTAATTTATAATAAATTCACAACCAATCCATAATAAAATAGTTTTCATAAAACTTAATTATTTGATTTTTTTATATTGTATATTTGAATTCTGCGGTTTTTTTCTTATTCTTTGGTTGATGTCTACCTACAGCTTTGGCATAGCACATTCTTTTCACTTGAAGTTATGTTTGATGCTAATATGTATGTATGCATATGGCAAGGAAACTGTCGACGTTCCACATAGATTCCACAAAATTATAAACAAGAGATTTGTATGAGTTGAAAGGTTTGTTCAGGTAAAATGGTTAAGAAAATTTACCTTGTGTACCTTATTTGTTAATTAAAAAACAAAATAATGTAGAAAAAGTTTGTTGTTATTTTGAGTATTGACGGTACTATTGTACCGGTTGTAACACAATTAATTATTTACTTCCTTAAGTGAGTGGAAGTTTTAGTTAAACCAAAAACACAACTAAAAACATTTTTATGAAATGTGGGGGAAGTTACACTTATTTAAGAATAACAAAAGTACTTGTATCGATACAAATTATTAAAATCAAAAGATAATAATTGACATTTTCAATTCAAATACATAATTATATATATGTAAAAAATAACAAAACAAATAAAAAACTTATGAAATTTTTGAATTTTTCAATTGTATATAAATATGTACAATAAATATATATACATACATATTTTGAGTTATCACTCTAGATAAGTAATAACATCAGGACAATATATAATGTCACTATGAACCGTTATATGGGATTGAAAAACATACCAAAACAGTAAACCAGATCTTAAATTGCTCAAATTATCTTATCCTTTCGTTAGACAAAGAAATTTTTGGTACCACTTTTTTTTACATTTACTATAATATTTATTTCTAACTATAAAAAATGAATCTGATTAAACACATATTCTACATATCTGGAATACAACATCATAAGTTAAACGATCTACATTTATTTGAAATGGTCCGGAGATATCTATGCTGGTGTGTAATATCAACAAACACAATCTTTAATTTTTACACTTCAGTAAATCCTTTCCTAAATCATTTCTTAAATGTTAATTATTGGATTCGCTCCATGCCCACGGTATAACGCCTAATGACAATACCCGGACATGGCGAAGGCTAGTCACCTAAAAAACGTCAAAACAGACTACAGACTATAATCTATCTAATGGCATACTTAACTCCCATCCGCAAACCGATGAAAATAAAAACAAAAATTTTACAATTAGAACTGTATATAATTAAATGTAATAAATATATACGAGTATATTATTGTAAATTATTGTCATGAAGAAGACTCTATTTGAATTTTAAGTACATAAAAAATATTTGCGTGGATATATAATTTTTTTAATGAACTGGATCTTCTGAATCAATGCCCTGAATTCAATAGAAAAAACAGCGCTGAAAAAGTCAGGAGTAATTTTTCAAAGAACTCTGTGCTGTAGGAAACATCTGTAAAAACATATTCAATTGTATATTAGCAAATATATATATACATATTTATTAAAATTTTGTTTTTTATATTTTTGTATATGCTGACAGACATATATTAACGAAACAATATTAAATATATTACAATTTCTTTTTAACTAATATGCACTTATTATTGAAAATGAAACCATTTAAATTTTGTTACAATATACATATACATGTTTATATATAATTATATATTAGTAACACATATGTATTACTCATACTAAGAACTATTGGTTTTTACACTATATTTTTGCATAAATAAATTCCTTTCGAAATTTAATATTCCAACTACAGAAAAAGCAATTAATCAATACAAAAATTCTTAAAATGAAACATTAAAAATTTAATTGGAAATATTCCTCTGATGTTTTCGTATTAAATTTTATTAAAATATACAATGTAACTGTTTTGTTTATAAAAGTAAAATTCCAAAAATTCATAGAAAATTTATTCGATCAAATTTAATTCTATGTAATAAGGGAGTGGTTTCGATGTAAGAGTTAACTACTAATCGTCTACTGATTAGATAAACTGTTCGTGAGAATTGCAGAAAAGAGATAGCAAATTAAAACCGAATTATGTCTTATCATTATTTGAATTTTACATCTCAGCGGATTAAAGTGCGCATTTGGGGAATACCCCCTTTTTCCTTTTTGAAATAAAGTACGAATAATAACATTCATCAACTAACTAATTTATACAAAACTTAAAAAAAACAGAAAGGAAAATTCGCTCAAAAATTAGAACTAAAGTTCTAAATTTAGAGCTTTTGGTGCATACAATGTATTAAAATTTTTCAGTTCTAAATTCTGGACAATTCGAATTTGTGAGAGTTTTAATTTGTGAGCTTCTACTGTATTACTATTTTACTATTACATACTTTTATTACTTGTATTTATTTTTTATTTATAAAAACGTTATAAGTTACATGATGTATCAATTACATAAAAGACTATTGAGAAGTATTTAGACCTCTGAGAAATATGTGTAACTTCTCAAGCATTCCGTAGATTCGTATAAAGTGTAAACATTTAACATCACGCCCACTAGAATTCTAAGTAGATGAAACCAAGCTAACTTATCATATCTATACAACTAATTACTCGATAATTATTATCATTATTTCTCCAACTTATTGATCGAACCTCTTTAATATGATTTATTTATTTTTAAATTTTAGAAAGAATTTATTGACAAATACCGAAGTTCCTAAATAAGACCAAAAGACTTATTTTTACATCACTTATTGGCACTATAAATAAAGTTTTAAATTTGAAGTAAATGCTTTTATATAGTAGTTTGATGGTGGGGCATGACCACTTTTAGTTCGTGAACTGTTTTATCTGGTTTATTCTGTTAAAGAACTAGACACACATATATTAAGTAGATGTATTTCACAAATTCAGTGAAATGTACATGTGTTTCGGTTACATCACTTATGTAGATAAAAAAAAGTATTATAACTTTTAATTTATAACTTAACTTATAATTTATAAGTACTATATAAGTATAGTACTATTTTAAATATTTAAGTTGCATATACTTATTAATTTGAGATAATACAATAACAGCTTTATGATAAAAGTATTTCTTAGACCAGCAAAATAAACCATAAATCATGAAATCACCTTCACAGATTTGGAACTATAACTGTTCACATGAACTTAAAATTTCCAGTAAGAGTCATTAACACATATATTGATCACGTTCGTGCCATTTGTAAACATAGCTTATCAGTAACATTGATTGAATTATGTGATGTGTTCAAATTGATTCGTCTCAGTTTATACGAATATATACTGCACCTATAGGTTACAATATATTCTCCACTACTATACCAATTATTCCGAAAACTAAAGGTATATAAAATCGATTATAGAGATTTAAACGACATATATAGACTGTGAGTAAACAAAAAAAAAAAAAAGAATTGTAAATCTTTGTTTTTAATATATATTAGAACACCTTTTTTAGTTACTTAAATGTGTCGACCTCTTCTTGAGCCTTTCTTGTTTACATTATCACTTCATTTGTTAATTTTTTTTGAAGTAATTAAACCAGAATACATATCCTATACGGTTATAAAAACATACATTGATACTTCTGTAGAATTTTTGTAAAAACTTTAATTTATAGTTCTAGACGAAGCGAATTACAATAAGTATATATACGATTTTCGGAATAAGGTAAATGTCAACTAGCACTACGAGTGCTACAAAATGGAATAAAAATGTAAGACCCATATGTCGTATACGAATATATCAGTTTTCTATATGACCCATCAATTTGTTAATAGAATTTTAAAATCCTACCATATCCAAACAACTGCAAGCATTATTTGTATATTATATTACATTAGATGAAATAGTAAAATAGTGTTGAAGTAATGAGATTGTATAGATTAAACTGAAAACTAATACTATCCGGAACTACAAACAAAAAAATAAAAACAAATAAAATTGTTTAAACTTACTTGAATTTGTTGTGGCCACAATAGCGTTGCTGTTTTATTTTTAACTCGACTTTGGGTTTGAAAGATGATAAAGATTTTATTTTTTTAGGTTTAGATAAAACGTTCTTAGGTTCGTGTAGTTTGTAATTTTGCAAGTTTTTACGCACACTGCACTAAGTTTACAAGTTATAATTCGAATTATTTTTCAGTTTTTTTGTTTTTTAACATTGCTTTTAAAAAGATTATATAAAACAAGAAAAACAATCTTTAGTAAGACAAAAAGAGTAGCTCACTACAGAGAACACGTTGTAACAAAAATATCTAGTTTAATTTGATAATTATATTACTTGTATTTGTCACACACTATATACTATATATAACTATATATATGATATATTAAATTCTATAAGTGTTAAGTGTTGTTTTTGTTCTTGTTCTTTGCTTAACGAATATTCTAATGAGTTTGAAGACGAAAGTTAATAATAATGATGTTTAATAGACTAACAAATCCAGATTTCTGTTGTTACTTTACTTGCGATGGTACACCAACATAGCACAATTATGACACAAATACAAGCGCGTTACACTAAGCGCACATACAGGTGCACACGATAGGTTAAATTGCTATCTCGTGGCTGATGCTGTTGCTGTTACTGTTACTGTTGCCGTTTACGTTTACGTATACGTTCTGGTTCACGTTCACATTCACTTTCCCGTTCCCGTTGCTGTTGATGTTGCTGTTATCCGCTGGAGTGTCAATAGCAATGTTTGAACTGCAGCAGTGCTGCAATTTTATAAAAATTAAAACGTTGATGCTCCTCTATTAAAGCTGTGATTGTTTCGCTGCTATTGTTTCTGCTACTGCGTTTCGGGTGGTTGACTAGTTACCGAACAAGCGACGAGTCCATCCGATGTGAATGTCCAATATGAGTTTTTATCGTATTGCTGTCTTGCCTGCCTATGCTGTGGCGTGGCGTGGCGTTGAGTGTGTTTGTGTGAATGCACTTTTCCTTTGCTCCAATACTAATGCAACGACTGTGTTGCACTGCGGTTAACGTGTGCTGAGAGTAGTTCTGCTACTACTGCTGCTGCTGCTGCTGCTGTCGTTGCTTCTGAATGGTAGGTAACGTTGCTTAACGGGGGAGGGTACTGCCAAAGGGGTGCTAGCAATAAGAGTATGTGTATATTGACGACGAAGTTTTACGATCAGGTTCAAAAACAAGTTACGACTGTTGATCACTGTAAGATCGTGTATTGTAATCTTAGGCTGGATGCGTTGCAGTACGTGGAGATGTTGAATTTAATTCGGTTTCAGCTCTAATACTCAGATACTTTGCTTTAGTGCTCAGTGCAATGAAATGAGCTTTTGTATACAAATTGTAGTTGCCGAGAGATTTTTTTTTAGTTCTATTTTGTAGTTGCAATGCATAAACGTTTCAATGTATTGTTTCTTTGTTCTGTTTTTGTTTTTGTTTTTGGTTTTGTTTTTGTTTTTGCTATTTTTACCTTCTATAAATGAAATTTTGTTGTTGTTTGAGTGCAATTTGCCGGCTTTGAATTGAATTAAATTTGCTGCCACGTGTGCAGTTGCAGTTGTAGTTTAATTAAATATAATTACACGTAATTCGTAATTAACTTTCAAGTAGTTCTTTCTTTTGTAGTTCAAATAACTTAATTTAACAAATATTCAAAATTAAATGCGTTTTAATTAAACTTATAGTTAGGTTTTTAATCATAAAACATAAATTATTGATTATAAAAATAGACGAAGAAATAAATATTTATTAGTAGGCACAGTTACTTGTCAAAAAAAAGCTTAAGTTATTTTGCTTTTCTAAATTTAAAATAATTAAAATTCTTCTTCTTTAAGTATCTTGACTCCTGATCTCAGTTGAAAAAGTTAGTAGATACTCAGTTTTACTTTTTGGAATATTTAATGGCTATTTTATATTTTATTTTTATTGTACTGCAAAATTTTTGTATTTTAGTTTTTTTTTTAATTATTATTTTTAGCTCTTTCAAATTATTTACTTTTTTGTTTTTTTGTTTTTGATTTTTGATTTTTGCCGGAAAAATGACTGCGTTTCGTTGGAAAACGTGCGATTTTAGTGATTTTCCCTAAAGTCCTTCCTTCCCTCGTTGTAAGTTAGTTGTAGGTTACGTGAAAACGTACGTAGAAAACTGCTGAGTATCTGTGCTTGTAGTGTAAGAGAAGGCAGCGTGTGTTAGTACTTTCCAGCTTGAGCTTGTAAGCTGTGTCTTTCTGTCAATCTTGGGTTGCTGTTGTAAGTTCTTGTAAGTTGTTGTATGTTGTTGTATGTTGCTTGTTGGGCTTGTTGGTCTTGTTGGTCTTGTTTTAAGCCGTAAGCTGGGGAAACTGTGAGTTGTTACCTGTGTTGTTCGCTTGTTGCCGAGGAGAAGTGAGTGCAGCGTTATCCAACTGCAATTGTGTCCGATTCGAAGAAGATGAAGATGAAGTCAAAGTCAATGTTTGAATGTCCCAAAGTGTGTGTGGTGTATTGCTATTGTTATGTTGTTGTTGTTGTTGTTGTTGTTGTTGTTGTTGTTGTTAAAAACGCAGTCAATTGGATTCTTTTATAAAATTATATAATTTTTAAAATTTTAATTTACGTTGTTTTATAATAAAAATGAATTTATTTTATTATCAAGTAACAGATGCAATTCTCTGCATTTGTATAAAATTTTTTATTTGAATAACACTTATTCGAGCACATATAAAAATGCATTTAAACTATATTTAAAATGCGTTCAGTTCATTTACTTTGACTGCGAATCAATATCTTTAGTTTTGTTATTTATATATATTATTTAAAAAAATAATTTAACAATTCAATTTTATACACTTCACTTTATATATTGAGTACACAATACTTTCAGACTATTTTCGTTTTTTTTTATTTTTTTTTTTTGTTTTTTTTGGAAATATATTTTTAATTGTACTTTAACGTTTTCGTTTTATTTTTGTCGTTCAAGTCGTATTTATTTCACTTTTTTGTGGTTTTAAAATTTTGTTCAAAATTTTTATGCACTTTTTCGCATTTCTCTGCATTTTAGTACTAATTCACTAAAGCTATCGAAACGAATTGTGCTAATTATTTAACTGAATTCCCATAGATAGATACAAGTGCGGTTCATGAACGATTTTCAAGGCAAGAGCTGAAGCGATATTTGATACTCTTCTCAACCGTAGACGACAGGCGGATTTTGATTTTGATTTCGGTTTTGTTTTTGTGCTGTGCTGTGCTGTTCTGTGCTGTGCTATTTTCTTTATGTTCTACACTTTCAGTTTTTTGTTTTATTTCAATTTTTATATACTTTTTAACAGACGTCTGGCATTTATATTGTATTAAAATTTTTGAATTTTCAAATTTTAATAAATCAAAACTTTTTACATATAATAAAATAATTAAAATTAAAAACACGGTAAAATATTAAAGGAAGTAATAAAATAATGTAAAAAGTTAAAATTAAATAAGTTACAAATTATTTTAAATACACTGTTTAATGTTATTTACCAAAAATTTAATTTAAAAAAATATTATAATTTATTTTTGTTATCAAAATTTTTGTAGACGCGGACTTTTTTATAGCAATTTTTAAAATTTTTAATTTTTTAGAATCTATTGAAATTTTAAAGTCCGAAAAGTTTGTTGGTAAAGTTTTATAAAGCACTTGGTATTCGAAATAAACTTTTGGTTAATATGAAGAGTAGTTATTTTATTTGTTTGATTTGTATTTTAAGCGTTTGACCGTTTTTTTGTTATCCAATTAAAGTATTGAAAATTTTTATAGATTTATTACTGCGATATTTTTTCATCGTCGTCCGTCCGCGAATACTGACGATTGGCGATGATGTTGTCTGGTGTTTGGCTAACAACGTCTCTCTACTTCGGTTGCTGGTGCAACATATAATCGCTAGCAATTCAATTTACTTGCACAACTCACACAGCCAAAGGAATATAGCAGTGTGCGAAATGTATCTCTGGCTTTTTGGTAGCAAAATTCGTTGCTTTGTGGCTTTACTCGCATGCAAATTCTTTGCAAAACGACAAAAGCTTGTGCACTGCAATGCTCACGTCACGTCACGTTACGGCTATGAAATTCTGTCTGCGCTCTTCAGTGCGCTTGTGTCTGTCTATGTGCATCAGAAGTTTGCATTTGTATTGCGTATCTATCGTGTCACAGTGTTGGTATGTTGTTGCCGGTCGCGCACACTGCACACAACTCCTTTATTGTTCATTATTCTTCTTTGTTGAAGTTTAGTTTTTCGCTTTTCGCTTTTCGCTTCTAGTTTCCTTTTCACTTTTTGTTTTGTTTTTACTTCGCTGTCTGTTCTCTTTTTTATCATTACCAATACAATCAAGTTTTTGCATTGGTAGAAGCCCACTCACAGATACTATTACATGATGTATTGTATCTAGAATCCACAGAGTGAAATACAATTTTCTAAGTTATCGTATCAACCACCCAAAGCTATATTTTGAATCAAAATTTTGTCGCTTTCAAATCTTCTCTCTTGCCCTTCCTACAATCCGTCTTATGCCATCTTATGTCGTCTTATGTGTGGATGTGTGGATGTGTGGGGAGACTTGATTCATTTGATTCATGCATTTCGTTGTTAGCTATTTGCAGTTGTGCAGTGTCATCCTAAGAGGCACACTTTTTATGTTATAGATAATTTCTTGCTTTTTCATATCTATATTTTTTTTTCTTTTTTTTCTCTCTGGTACCAACATTTTGTTTTATCAACTTGACTATGCTCTGATTCTCAGTATTTCCATCAGATATGCTCAGGAAACATTTCAATTAACTGCAATTTTATTTTAATTATTTCTATATGCCATTATACGCGACTAAGAGTATTTGTGTTTTTGGCTTTTTAATTAACTTTTAGCAGTAACATTTTGTGATCAGATAAAATATAAGGAATGAAGTTGTCTTCATTCGGAATGTAAATTATACGGAAGGAAATCGACTTGACGATACTTGCAAACCCAATCCTGTGTCATCTTTCATAATTATACAGGTTGAATAGATAAATTACGGAAAAACTATTCACATAATCCATAAGCGTTAGAATAAAATTAAAAGTCTTTTAATCCAGATACTGACATTGATCGGTTTTAAGTCTCATACTCTATATTTTAAAAGCACTACTATAACTCTTTCAACTCATACTTTTCCATGTTACGCCGTATATTAACGAGATAGAGTATTATAAAAACTTGGATAACATATCCTATGCAATTTCCCCAGAGGTGGCAAGACGTAGACTCGACTACCTTGGAAGCGGGATCTTAGTCCCAAATCAAATAGGTAAAAATAAGCCCACAACAATTACGAGATTTATAAATAGTCTAGAATTGTTTTAGTTGGGCCTTTAAGCGCATAATAGATTTTTTAAATCGGGGTGCTTCATAGCCTATTATTTAATAATAATATAGTAACTTGGAAACTAAAAATATTAAAATTAATATATGAAAACATCATAAATGAACTGTATTTAAATTTAATAAAATCCTGACAAAAGTCGGAAAACACAACAAAATATTACTTGTTTTAATTTAATTACCCGCACAGGAATTATAACCAAAGTTTACACATGATGATGATCATTAAACATTAACCCTTAAAAAAATAAAAAATTGCGATAAACTCGGAAATTACTACGCCAAAGAATTCAGAATTCTGAATGCTCGATGTTCCAAGTTATTTTGCACCGTCCACCACCACTAAACAAATGTGCCACAATTTTATTGCGCAAGGATATTTCGCTGATAGTAAAAAGGATGACCATCGCGATTTTGAATTTAAATTTGAAAATCCTGTTTTTATTCCCACAGTTTTTTTTATAGATCGACACACTGTTGTACATTTATTTATAATTGAGCATGTGTACGTCCGTGTATGCATGTTTTTTGTGTCTGAAATAAAAGGATGACATCCAACACTTCTTTCCTATTCAATGCTCTAAAGCCTTCGTTCTCGGGTAAGTGTTCTAAGTATAACCCAACTTAGATATTGCAGATACTATGACAAAAAAGGAGTATTGAAATAAAGTTTTTATCATTATTTTTTCTTCGAGCAATTATCTTAGTTTATGAGGCACGTCAGCAGAGAAGTTGATCATTATTTTCAACGCTAAGACTTGTCTGCATTTGATTTGAGTTCTGCATAGTGCCACACTGCGCGCAGGAACTTAAGGGTAAAAGCGACAAATAAATGGACATTGTCCATAGAGTTTGCATTTTGGATATACATTTACGATTATAATAATTATACACATGATCTCAGTGAGCAGATCTCTTTTATAGACAATTTAAGTTATTAGTTCAAACATTTGGGTAAGTAGTTTTTACTACTCAGAGAACGGAAAAAATAGTTCGTAATTTTTAAAAAAGCTATTTAAATGGTAACAGGTCCTTTAATAGCCCATCTTGATGTACATAAAAGTAGATTAAAAATCATTATTATTATTACGAAACGCATTGCACGAAGCGGGGCGTAGTAGGCGTAGTCAAGTGGTTCACATAAGGCTATGGTCAGTCTATAAAAATATGTCCGAAGAGAAATATTTCATAACAAAAAGAGCCTACTAAGAAGTGATATTTCGATGAGTTTAGTTTATTTGGAATAAAAAAGTTGGTGGATGTCATAAAGTAAGTTCGATTGCTTCTTGATTTTTAAGTGCTGATATATGGATACTCCACACAATTTATAAAGCGCATTTCAATACAGTCATTTCGGATTTCGTTAAGAGATTTATCTTTCATCATCAATATTTGTTATTAAATTTGCTGCGAATATTATTCTGTAAAAATCCAAAAGCATTTTTAATGAAATGCTAACTACCTACAAGATGAATCTATTATAAGACGAATCATCGAAGGTTCGCTTGAAGATAAACATCAGTAAAACTGAAGCAATACGTATAAAAACCGAAAACTTAACATAATTTACAATCAATGGGCATCATCATATCGTAGACACTGAGAGCTTTACTTATTTAGGAAGTTTTCTATCGGTGGATGGCGGTGCGAAAAAGGACATCAATAGTTGTATTCAAAAAGCGCGACTATCATTTGCTAGGTTGCGCAACATATGGCGGGCACACAATATACGTACCAACACCAAGGTAAAAATTTTTAACGTATGCGTCAAATCGGTATGCCTATATGTATCGAAAACCTGGCTTGCTAACTCCGAAATCGAAAGAAGATTGCAATCATTTATCAATCGATGCCTGTGCAACATATTAGGCATATGGTGGCCTAGAACATTTCAACGAGATAAAAGAAGCCTTATGAAGATATCGCGCATGCTACACTAACTTGGAAGCCCAAGGGACTAGACACAGAGGCAGACCAGCAATGACCTGGAGAAGAACAGTTCAGCAACGAGTTGAGTGCAATATCACAAAATAGAAACCTGTGTAAAACTTTTGTAGACTCCTTAAGCTACTAATAGAGTATGGAAATATAATAATTTATAAGCTTTAAACTCAAGCAGATTTCATACATATTCCTGATATTAATGTATCATTTACAAAATATTAAATTGCGGTTTTAAAATGCAATTCTTCCATTTTGTCGTTAAATTAAAATTAAATTAAAATACTAATGGGCTAACTTATCTTTTTCTTCAATATTTTTTGATATTTTGACTATAATTTTTTGTTTAAAATAGAATAAATTAAACTAATGATAACAATTATTAGTACTTCCTTATGTGTATGAATGGTCGTGTACGCAGTAGTTGGAGAGTAATTTTGTTTTACATTCAAAGATTTGTGTACTTAAAAAACCACTGGAAGACAATAATAAATCGATGCCTTCAGCAAGATGGTTGGCCATCGTGTGCTTGTACCTTTAGAATCTAATTTTTTTGTTTTTTTTTTTTTTGGATCTTCATACAAAACAATATTGTTTACCTAAAATCTTAAATTCAAACAAAATTAAATGAATAAATTGCAAAGCATAAAAACTAACAAAAACATTTGCATTTTTAATGCAAAACTAAACATAAAATTCAATTTTTTATTACATTTTTTCTTGCTTCATTTTTTACAGCGTTTTTTAAGGTCCTTTTTTGTTTCGCGAGTACAAAGATGCGCTATTGCCTTATGTGGTGTCATATTCTATAGCCACTGATTGTCATCAAAGCTGACCAACGTTATCAGAAAAAACTATGGGCGTACATTATTACGAGGACTGCAATGTATAAAAAATATATCTATTTATTTATACTGTAAGAACGAGCGCAGCACACAAAAAGAAAGGAAGCAGTTTTAATAAGAAAAGCACACAGAGATATCCTTTTGTGTGATATATGAGTAAGTTGTACCTGAAACTGAAGGATGTTGCGTTGTCTTACTTAATGCACGTTTTTTATAATCAAAAATATTTTTTTCGTATTAGCTTTAGAAGAATTGTTTTTATATATTTTTTGCATCAAAATTTCTGTTTGTTCCACTTTAGTTGAGTTCTTTTATACATAGAGACATGAAAGCTGAGCGCGATTAATGCACTGATCTTGCATTTAAAGGATATTCATATTATATGAAAAATACGGTCTGTGTGCGCATGTGCGCATGTACGATTATATGAAAATATTGAAATGACCACACGAATGTGATTGAAATTCCGTTGGTGACTGTGATGTTGTTGCCGTAGTATCTGTTGTTGTTGCTGCTTTTGATTATGATGAGCGAGTAGAGTACATCAGCTACAGGGTAAGGGTCTTAAAGATCGCATATTTTGGTGTAAGGCTTTGTACATAAAAATGGACACCCTAATGCACCCTTTCGATGGGTGTTACTATATCTTTTGTTTTGCTTGTTGTTGTTTATCCTATATCTGTTAATATTTGATATTGCTGATGATGCTGCCGCTGGTGGGAAAATTTATCTAAATCATCAATGGTGCTACAATATGCAAGAATTTTGCGTTGAATTGAATATTTTTTTAATATATATTCTCTTTTTTATAACTGCCTTTATTATATGAAATCATATTAAAAAAAAAATGTTTGTCATATTGTGGAATGTTTTGTCGTCACTTTTTTTATGAAGGCAAAAGACAACTAAAGTCCATAAATTACCAGTGCAAAAGAAAATAGTGCCACACAGAGAACAATAAAGAAATTGGATGAAGGTGTTAAAATATAAAAGGATTCTGTACTACTTTATCAAAGGATTCGTTTTTTTTTCTTCTTTTTTTACATTTTACCGGCACACATATATATATAAACATTTATACGTTTATACTTTTTTACATACATATATAATATATTTGAAAATAACGGCTACAGTTGACATTTTCTCTTAAAATTATTTCATCAGCTAGCAACTAGAATTTTTTAGTAAGAATGGGCATTACATTTTATCACATTTACTAATTTCACATTTTAAACATTCTTACAAGGAATATAGAGCCACCATTAACACTTTCCATCGAAATCTGTTTGCCAACTTTTTTTTGATTTATTTTTTGCACTTATTGCGTCGAGACCCGGGTGTGCTGCCTTGGGGATTATAATTTAATAATTATATTATTGAACTTTTCTGCAGACTTGCGTAAAATATAACATTTGCATTTCCGGTTGCTACGTTTTTTATTACTGGGGAAAGACTGTGGTCAGCAAAGCCCTGCAGATTTTGGTCGCTTTCAGCGATTATGTCGTCCTCAAAGTTGTCAAATAACGATTTATACTATCAAACATATTCAATGCATGACAAAAGAATAAATGTGATTCAGCCTGATTTTGTTTTTAATGTTGGTTCTTTTTAATTATTATAATTAAAATTATTGAAATCGCCCCACAGCCAGTACTGCGGCCAAAAGAGTCCTATGGTACCAATATGTTGTTTTTTAATTTCACGTGTGTTGGGCGGCATTGTGCTTTTGCATCATATTGTATAGCTCATCGGCTTCATATTCTTTGGAGTGTAGCGCTCATTCTTAATTATAATGAATGCCTCTTGAACTCGCAGTTAATATAGTTTGTGATCAAATTCTTCCATGAACATCATTAAGATGCTATTTTTGATGATGTGACACTGTGAGTGGATTAGCAAACTTTTTCACGAGTTTGTTGTCTTCTGTTGGTATTGTTGTCCTTGTGTTTGACTTTAAATCTTAAGTCGCCTATATAAACGTAAAGGCCACTGGCCTTCCATTAATATCACAAAATGAGTGTATTCAGATTTTGTTGAGGACGATATAAGCAATTTGATTCTGCGATATGTAGTCAGAAATATCAATATTTAAACTGCATATGTTTTTGTTTGTCGCCTATTATAAGTTTACATAGTCACAAAGTGCTTCCCCTATTGTCTACAATAGTTGATTTTTGGCATTTAATGATTTTTTAAATAATATTACGAAGAAAGTATTGAGAATGACTTAAATCTCGGATCTGTTGTGGTAACATGGAGATGTCTGGTGTCGGAAAAAACCCTAACCATTCATATCTAGTCCTGTCAAAGTCTTGTTTAGTTATCCCTTTGTTTAGAAAGAGACGCGATCTCTATTTTTTTAATATTCCAGTTATCAAATATTCTTACTCATGTATAAAATGTAAAAACAAATAAATTGTAAATAAAGTTGCCGATCTAACAATATCTTTCACGCATTTTTTTATAACAAAAATTACTTATTATATAAAAATTCTATTTGCAATAATTTTCATAAGATTCTTACCAAACTATCTAATAAATCCTGCAATCCAATTACTGTTATTACATTATTCAAATACCCGTGATTTATAGAGAAGGACTTCTAATAAACAACTATGCTTTTTTTTTTGATTTACGACCTTTTACACTCCACTTTACAACACATAAATTTACTAAGAAGTGTGCATATATATTATGTTTTTGCGATTTTAAGTCGTTGTTAGGTCAACGTCCTGTAAAAACACAAACTTCCTTTTGTTTTATGCAACGAAGGATGGCAGACAGAATGAACAAATTAGGTGAGTGAATTAATTTAAAGTTTTATGAAAAAATATTAAGAAGAAAATGTTATAGTTCTAAGAAAACATAAATTTTATCGTGATTTAGGGTATTTTGAAATACAAATTTCACATGTAAATGACGTGACAAGAAAATTTATGGCAACCACGCCTTTTTCATTCAAGATATTCTATAATTGCATTTTGTAACTATTTACTAAAATCTTTTCTTTTTCTTTTATAGAAAAAACTATTGAATTGGATCGGTGAAGTTTTTGTCCATGATATTAAAGAATTATTCATTTATATAAATATATATAAAATTAAGAATGTCAATTAGTCATTTTTGTTATTTGACCAGAACCATATTTTATTACGTTCCGAATAATTGTACAGATCTTTTCAATGGAAATTTCTATATGTTTTGAAAAAATTATTCGTAGAAAGAAACTAACACATACGCACAAACTCCATCTATGATTCATTCAAGTGTGTTTGGTTATAAATTTATAGGGAATTCTCGGAAATATTGTAATTGATCTTTTATAAATATAAATAAGTGTTGCCACTTACATGTTTTATTCAATCAATCAGTAAGTATAATATATTGACGTTATTTAGCTTGCTGAATTCTATTTTATATCAGTGATATTTTTTTATGATAATCATATGATATAAGCAAGAAGAGGTGTAAGTGTTTCACTGTGCATTTTAAAAAACTATGTATATATAAGCCTTCTTTGATTGAATATTACAAAAGTCGATCATTTACAGAAGTATGTTTAGTTAAGTCCAGTAATTATTTTAAATTATTAGTTTATTATTGACCGGTATAGCTTCATTTATACATAATATTTTTAAGTGTTGATAAATTGATTTCTCAGAAATGTTTGTTATCGGCGAGTCACCTATGAAGAGATGAGTATCACTTTAGAATGAATTAACTGTCAGCTAGTAAATTTATCTTCTATTATTATTCACGTAATTATATATATTGTGGGATGTTAGGACGGCGCACCGTCCAGTAAGTTACCCCACTGAAGTGAAGAATTAGCCGAAGTAGACCACGAAACGACTCGTTCTTTACTTCTCGGATGTCGTTATTGAGTTAAAACTAGAGAGGCTTTAATTCACATAAGTACATCTCTTGTTACTGCAAACAGCGAGTCATCACCAACCCAATAGTGTCCCAAGACAGTCATCCTCCTGCTTGCCAGCGCTGGACATTGGCACAATATATGCACCGCTGTCCCCTTTTCTTCTAGACATAGTCTGCAAGTGTCTTCCTCAACAAGAGTTATCTTTTTGAGATGATACTTAAAGTTTCCATGTCCAGTAACCTATGAGATCAGCCAGCTTAGGATGCCCCGCGGATAACTAAGCACTATTATCGCTTCCCTGGCTAACTGTTTTAGCATTATCTCTTTCCATTTGTTAAGATGAAGTGAATTTATCCACTTATCGATATAAGCTGAAATCATGTTGTAGCCCAAAGGCATTCTGTGCTCTGGCCTGCGGAAGTTAGGGCTTGATACTTGCTTTGCAAGTTCACAAAATTAATATGTCCATAATGCCTAATCTCGATGAGACGTAAAACACTCAGGTGAAGTGAGAAATAATATTCAAACTAAACCTTTTGAGTATACTCAAATATGAAAATATCTTAAGTAATATTTATGTAAACTTACAGCAATTCATTTAAGTTTAACAATTGCACTGAAAATTAAGTTGTTTCAGAACTTATTTAAAATATCATTTTTTTAATATCTGCACAAATACAGACTATTGACATTGACCAATGTAGTGTACGGTGCTCATAATAATCTGTACTGATAGAGTAATTGCAATTACAAGCTTAAACGAAAATTAACTCGAAATACGAATAGTACCCGTACTACAACTATTAAAAACACATTATTGAATACAACTTTAGATAATGCCTTTTCTTACTAATAAACTGAATTCGTTGATTTTTCAAATATTAAGGTTTAGTGTGTTTATTTATTAGACGTTATGAGTTTTATAAATCTTATGGCGATTTCTCGTTCTCTCCTTCTCTCCTTTTAATTTATTTATATGAGTATTTAATACTATTTAATACTGTTTGAGACATTGCTTTAGTAGAACTCTCCCACTGCCCTACTGAACTATTAACAAAAAAATTTAAATCTCTTAAGCTCCCTTGATCATTTTAAATAGTTTTAACTTTAACTGGTTAAACACCTTTTCAGTTGAATAAGTAATCATTATCAAAATCGAAAACGCAATGCATGAAGAAAAATAAAATTAAAAAATGTGCATCAATGTATCAAGACTTTAAATCAATTTTAACTTGGCCTACTTTAGATATTTAAAACAAAGGAGTACAGTAACCCCTATGCAACGAATGCACTAAATACACAGAAGTAGACCAAACATGTACGAGTACTTATATATTATATACAATAAATAATCCGATATTCTTTTCACTTTAATATTCGTTGCCGATCTTATAGATCAAGATAGTATCTGATGTAGTAAGCAGTAAAAACGAAATGCAAAAAAGTGCATATGGCAATGTGTTCTGTTTGAAAAATCATTTTTTTTAAGCATTAACTAAAATGCAATGCTTTAGGTATTGAACTTTAACAAAACGAAAAAAACCAACCAAAAACCTATTGAAGCGTTACGAAGGGGAAACTGATATTTAATGAAAAATGAAGTAAATGTATATGCGGGCAAAAAACTGCTACTACTACATGCTATTTATATATACAACATGCAAAAAACAAAAGAACATACATTGAATTTGCCCTAAAAAATGTATGCCAAAGTGGACCTACATCAACATGGAACTTTCAGTTACACAACAAAAAAAATTTCAACAAGAACAAAAACCTCATAAGAACTTGATCGTTGCAGTAACACGGTGACCTCGGTTACTGCTGCTACATTATTTTCAACCATTTGCGAATGACACATAAGCCAACAGATACGACACGAAACACCGGCCGGCTTTACCCACAAATAGTGCAGTAGTTAACTGCAGAAACAGCATGCACCATCTACACAGTCCACACATAACCACGTACTGCTCGGGCTGCAGATAAATGCAGCAACTTAGCTTTTTGTAGATGTTGTAAGCGCAGACATTGCAGTGCTGCCTCCATATGCATTTTATTATTTGCATTTACGGATTAAAGTTGGCAACATCTTTCTGCAGTTCCCGCTTGGTTTACTTAACGGCAAAGGTTGTTTTCCATGTAACTGCTGAACAACAGCTGTGCTGTATTAATATGCAAAAAAGCTATACTACTGAACTACTAAGCACAAGGAGCACCCATTTAGCAAGAACTGTACGTTCTTTGATCTTCAGATGTGAGTACCTCTTTATCTTAGCTGCAACTAGATATTTTTGTCATGTCATTTAAACAAGTAGAGAACAGAAAAGTCCTTGAATTTATTTAATTGCAAAGTTAATTTTTTTCTACATATGCACATCAAATAGTATCTGTGTTCGGTGTATCTGTGTTTATACTCTCAGATATGCAATTGTTTACTAATTAAAATAGTAAAATAGTAAAATAGTGTTTTAAAATTAAAATAATAAATGTTTTCTTTTATTAAACTATATTTTTCGAACTATTAGATACTAGTTTTTAAAGCATAAAATTTGATTTATGAAACAAATTTGTGTTAAACCAACAAAGCCACTTAAATTTATCCGTAAGAATTAAGTTAATCTATTTTATTAAAAAGAAATTATACTCATAAAGTCTCAAGTAATATTAACAAAAACACATCCAACATCTTTAGAAATTACTAAAATTTCACTTCTATTGGTAGAAAATTTAGTGGAAAACGATTAATTAAAAAAATATTTAAGTATAATTATTAGGTAAATTTTTTATTTTTTTAATTGTGGAATCAATAATATCATTATATATTATATTTTTATTATATATTACTATATATTTATTATTATTATATTATTTTATTAAATATATATATATTATACATTATATTATATAATATTATTGTATTATATATTATTATATATACTATGTTTTTAGAGGGGTTAGATCAAATAAATGTAATATATTTTTATTCGTTTATAATTTAATTGCATTAACAACAAAAGGTGATATAATAATTTGAATAATTTTTCTGTATTTTAAATTTTTTTTAAATTTTCATTTTTCTGGAATACATGGTTGTATATGAATATCAATAAAAATATTGAAGCAAAAATGATTTCTCGCCAGCTAGGCAACAAGAGCTACCTGAAACGCCAAATCCACACCAATGGATTTCAGGCATGGACCGACCTAAGAAAACATTCTCAAGGTTGAAGAAGGTATCGTTACCAAGTGATTGCACTAGGTCACTTGGGGGTCGAATGATGTGGCTGTGAGTGTCATTTAAAATTTGTTGCGTTCGCATGGGCATCTTTTGCCAAAAGGCAAACAGCCGGTAGCACTTAAAATTGACAAGCAAAAAGAAACATTTAACTTAGCGTTTTTGTATTGTATGATTACTGTGGTGTTGATTGAGAAATAAAGAACTATATGGGTCTTTGGGTCTTTATTCATTCAAATGTGACAATAATTTTGATGCCTTGCCAAACATTACTTAATAAAAAGAGATGTGGCTTAGTGTGCCGTTGTAATGAAGAAAATGCATTCTTACTGTTTATTCTTAATGACCCTGTATATATTTAAAACAAATATTTATGTAGAAGTCATAACGGTACACTGTGAAATTCATGCTAAGCTCCTAATTCTTTTAAATTATATAATCTACAAATACTATCGGTAGATAGACTATAGACCTCAAAAGAAGAATTGATGAAACTTATTAAAGACTCAAGAACTCCTTGAGTCTTTCAGAAAGAAATCCTAACATAACTAATGGGAGAGCAAATTATTTTAAGCAAATCTAAGGTATTTCATACTGTGATGTGATAGTCTTAATTAGATAGTGCTAGTTGGTTTTTAAAAGCGAATTATTTCACTAAAATGACTCTAGAGAATTTTATATATTCAGTTGAACTTAAATCTGAAGTCTATATCAAAGTGGTATGAGAATAAGTAAAGTGTAAGGTGTATCGCAATCAGCTGTAAATAATGTTTAGTAGAATTTAAGAAATATCGTATTTCCTATATTTCTAATGAAAGATGTAATATGACCTAAGATATTTTTGTTTTGTTTTTATGTATTGTTTTACTTGGTAACAAATATTAAATATGCCCGTTTAAATTTTATTATAAATAAGTGGTGCAAAAAATAAGTCGGAAATATAATTCTAAGAATATATAAAAAATATTTCAACTTAAATACATAAATTTTGTATACCGCCTGGTATTTAAGTTGAGTCTATTGACAATAATGTCAAAATAATATCGTTATCTATATGAACCTTGCTGTAGTTGTTGTTGTTAAAAAAACTCAGTACCCAATCGCGGATCTGTGCTTATTGTTTAATCGTAGTAACTTGAAATATAACACCGGCTTTAGTAAGTGCTGAGCTTGTTAGGCCTGCAAATATTAATTAAGCTTGATTAAATTGTGTAGTCTTTAAGTTACTTGAATAATACAAAAAACTTTTAATGATTTTGTTAAAAGCATTTAACACTTCGGTGCTCTTACAATCTTTCAATTTGTGTCTGTTTGGTGTAATAAGAAAATCGATATTCGCACAGAAAGAAGGTTTCAGCAATAACAACAATAAAAACAGCCAACACCTTCTTAGACAGTATTGAATGTAATTAAAAGAGTTAAATTACAAAAGGATCCCTACAACTTCAATGCAATGCGCAACTGCTTTCTTTTTATTATCCTGCATATACTCGGCGCACATACACACCACCACACACACACTCACACAAACTGCCATTGACACATGCATAAGCAGACGCACACAAGCAACTGCACACTGAAAAATTTCCTACAAAGTCTTCTCAAGCCAAACTCATATTCACTTCAAATGCACTTTTAATGGCGGTTTCCGGTTACATGAAAACACACACACAAACGTTCGCAAAACATATCATATTGGAGTGTAGTCAACAGCAACAAGGCGCAAGGAGCAAAAAGTAAAGTACCAGGAACAGCATTGCACCGCTTGGTACATACTGTACCTTATCTTAGCGCATTAACGAGGTTAGTGTGTGCTTACATGCCTGTATGCATAATAACGTACTTTTATGTTTATTTTGTTTTTGTTTTATAGCTGCTCTTGCTGTTGCTGTTGCTAATATTGTTGTTGTTGTTGTTGTTAAAATTTACCTTATTATTATTATTATTTAAAATTAATGTGATTTATTGACGGTTGCACGCTGCTCCTTAATATAATTACCATGCAAGTTGATGATTAAGTGAAGCTTCTTCACTCACCCTTCAGGTAAGTGCATTTAAGAAAATATTTTCATTTAAATATTCATAAAAGGATAGTAAACACGACATAGGTTCCTTGCTTGCGTATGAAGTGTAATTAAAAGATAAATAAATAAAACAAGGACACGATAAGTTTTAATCGGGACGCAATAACTCCTTCTCATAATGACTTCACTTTAAAGAAGTTTGGTCGATAAGATTTATTAATGTGGATATGTATATGAGAATTTATTGATCTTAAAATTATATGTATTAGTATTTTTATAAATTTTTAAATTTGTCTCGAAAAACTACTCGTTTTAGAATATGTATAAATAATTTCGTTAACATAGCTTATATTTCTTCTATTAACATAATGTCAGATTTAGTTAGTTAAGCTGACTGTTAACCGATATCGAAACATTTCGGTTATTCTAACATTTTTACTTTCTTCTCTTAGATTATAGATATATTTCTAAGATGGATTCGAATAGCAAAGGACAAAGGACAAGGACAAAAATTTTATTTAATTTATTGAAATTTGGCTGACCATACAATGCTGTTTCGAGTATTGCCAAGTATTCATTGTCAGTGGTCTTAGGAAATATTGGAATTTCGTAATTAATTAATCGCTTACAGCAAGAATAAATTAACATATATATTTCTGTTATATATACTAAAAGATTAGCACTACATGTGTAAGTCTAGCTGATAGATTTAATTCAAAATTATACATTGATATATGCAAAGTCTAATAATATATAGAAAAACTCATAAAAGATACTATTTACTATTAATTATATTGATATTAAGAGAAAAAACTATGCATTTATGCATTTTTTAATCAGCCTTTTTTTATGTCATTGTCTTATATGCATTTTGTTGATGGTAACAGTTGTTTGTAAAACCTTTAGTTATCGTAATCAGATATTAAAAAAACTATTCACACTTAAACTAAAGTTTCCACACTGACACCTTTTAGTATTAGTATTTCATAAAAATATTAATGTGTAAATATAGTTGAACATAAGCAAATATATATAAAAATGTATATTGATGTAGTAACAGCAAACCCTACCGAATATAATTTTTATGGGAATAGGTCAGTTTTTTGTGCAATATTATAAGCAAGCGTGCATATTAAATTTCAAGTACGTTATGCACATACTTCAAAAAACTCTTGGTTTTTGTTTTTATTGGAATTAAACCCTTCCCGTTAAAATAATTTATTATTATTATTATTTTGGGTTCATTGACAGTGTGGAAGGCCATTTGTCGTCAAAACCTAACAGCTTTCGCAACTGCACTCGAAGGAGCACACTTGCAACAGTTGAGGACAACAATAAATTTTCCATGAGTGTGTATGCAGTCAGCAACTGCAGCCTGCAGCCAGCAGTCAGCAGTCAGCAGCCAGCAGCACGTCATTTGAATTGCATTTTATATCGGTCTTATTTTAAATATTTGTTTTATTGTACTCCTGCCTAAGTGCAGTTTAAACCATATCATACTTCCATATCAATCATATGTAAAAGTTCATTCACCAGCATACGCACTACTCACAACAATTGAAGGATATTACGCATGAAGTTCTTTCTACCCTCAAAAGCTATTGATTGTAATAACACATTTAGCATTTCAACAGTTTGCCATTTATTATTTTTTTAAATCACAATTTTTAATTTGTTTTCTTGGAATTTCGAATTTCAGCCTTAATAGATATGAAAGTACAATTAAAATGCTGTGTTGCCCTATCGGGCAGTATTCTATCGGAGCAGCTGTAGCTGTATCGGGAAGTTGAGTAACATTAACCCCTTTGACTTAATGCCTTACCTTACGAAACTTCAATTTAACATCAGAAGCAAGAAGCATTTACGAACGTTACACGTTTACTTGCCTGACTGACTTACTGTCTTATTCAATGATTATTCCTATGCTTTTTTTCTTTCGCAGTTCCATTCTGCCATACTGCATTAACATCATCCCTTATCGTTCGTTGCAATCACAATTGAACTGCAATAAAACAATGGCGAAAAATGCATTTCATTACACGCTTATGTGTGACCAGTTCCAGCAAAACTAATGCACCGCAGCTCAACAAAACTGCACACACGCATACTTTCTATTCTTCCCCACCGTTGCTGCAGTTGATTGATATGCATTTCTGTTTCGAGTTCTTTTAGAGCTTTAACAATGAGAAAAAAGTATTGCCTAGAAATATGCGTTTTTGTGCCTGAAATGCTTTAGTTATTTTCATCTCTTTTAGACGCTGGATGCTTACTGCATTCTTCCTTTCTGTATTTAACCCATTTATTTTAGCCATACTATTGATTTCAGCAAATTAAGCATGTAATGTTTGTGCACTTTTGTTCAAGTAAATGATTTTTTATTATTTCAAGTGTTCCCGGGACTTATCAAAAACAAAATAAGTTCATAAAGCAGAAATAACAGCATTCACATATAAAATATATTTAAAAACGATACCCTTTACTCCTTTATTACTCCTTTGTGACCACTAAAAAATCACATAAATACCATAGATAATATATTTAAAACACTTTAGACCTAACAAAAGAACCAAATTTTCTGCAAAATGGTCTTGATGATCCAAACATCAATATGACACTGAATATATACAATTCAAACTTGAAAGATGCTGTGATTAAACATTATCGAGACTTAATTTAAGTATTCGAGACTTAATTGCAGATTTACACAAACTAAAATATAAAAGAAGCATGTACTTTCCTATATGCTTCCAAACAAATAGTTGGTTGGAAATAGGGCATCCAATAGAAACTAAGCCCAATTTCATCATGTGGCTCAGTGGTTCGATAGAAAGCTTTGGATAAGGCACAGTATCAACAAACTTGATAGTATGCGATTCGCAACATATATGGGAGCAGTCGGAGCTAGACTTATGCATAACAGAAAGGACTACTATAAGTCCATTAAGGTTAAGAGAAGCAGATTGCTGGAAAGAAAAAAAAATGTATCAATAATTTACTGCGGTTCTAAAATTGAAGGAGTAAAAAATGAAATCTTTGTTTAACGGTTTTAACACAGCAATCTTTATGGGTAGCTTAAAAATGAACTGCGGTGTCGAGCAGTTCTACATCTCAAAGGATTAAATAGTGAAAAGTGCGCGTTACGAACTCGTCTGGCGTTTTCAATTGGGAACGCATATCGAATGCTTATCGTAGACTACATATTTAACAATAACATTGTAATTGAGGCTTTGAATTCAGCCAGTGCAACCTTTTATTAAGTGCCATTAAGCAAAAAATGAAATAGCTAGTAAACTAGAGAGAAAAGAGTCTGCCATGCAATCAACTCACACACACCATTTGAAGTGATAATTCGAGCCATTAATACCAAATATTTCTAAATAACAGATAGATCGAAACATCTTGCAACATGTAAGACTAGCAGAATATTATGGACGCGTTACAATCTCAAACAAACGCTATAGCTTTTAAACAAAAAAGGATGGATCTCCCGAGACAAATGGCAGATAGCTAGAATGTGAAACCCTCCCAATATTTACTATAACATCTATCACCAGACAGGGAAAAAATAAACTATTTCCCATTTACTATGTGCATGCCATGCTCTATGAAGGCAGAAAATATTTACCCTAGGCGAGTCGTTTTTGAATAATTTTAGGAAGCTAACAGCAACTATATAATATATAGTTTCACTTACATATATTTACAAAATAGCAAAAAAAAAGTATTTTGTAGTTTTATATATTTTTTCAAAATCTAATAGAGAAGTTGCTAAGTTCTTGTGACTTTTGCTGACATAACTCACCATTAAATTCAGTTTATTTTAATTCTGTCTTATTAAAAGAAATGGTTTTTATAATTTTAAGAATTGCAGTGACCAAAAAATATTTAAGTTTTTTAATGG
This sequence comes from Teleopsis dalmanni, assembly GCF_002237135.1. Lineage (NCBI taxonomy): Eukaryota > Metazoa > Arthropoda > Insecta > Diptera > Diopsidae > Teleopsis > Teleopsis dalmanni. Next base: position 226,485,038 of record NC_051847.1, on the reverse strand, counting down.
TAATGGTTCGATAACCTTTAAAAGAAATCGTTATGAAAGCCCTTCATAATA
>NC_051847.1:226477824-226484887 GCF_002237135.1 Teleopsis dalmanni | reverse complement strand
TAATGGCAATAGGTTCTAAAGCGAAAAATATTAAATAGTTTTTTAATAAAATATTAAAAGAGCATTCTTGCTGCCTTGAGTACACACTCAAACTACACTCTAGCACAGGTACACTTTACTTGGACTTCTATTGACTAAACAAAGGCTTGCCTTTTCCACTTAATTGCTATGGAAAGGCACTTCAAAATTTGTCGTCGTGAATGATATAAAAAGCACTACTGCACAAAGGAAATGTCGGCAATTATACAGTGTAAGAACGTTTTTATATAGTTCAATTCATCATTTGTGTGTCACTTGGTCAAAGCACTTAAGAACACAAATTTAGATCCTAAAATTCAGATTAAATATTTTCGTTTGCGTGCAATTCTTGGCAACTAAAACAAAATAAAAATGCATAAAAAGTAGTAAACCGAAGAAAGAAATCAAAATAAAAATTGTGATGCGTAAAAGAAGCAACCTACAAAGATTAGACCATTCACCACCAGTACTAGAACCACCAATAACACCACATAAGCCATTATCTTGTGCGTGTCTTGTTGTAAGCAAGTGCTGACTATTTGTTTTATGAACGTGTTCGCGCTCATGATTCAAACGACGACTGATTAAATTTTGTATTGCCAATATACCATTATCCTCCAAGCCATTGGCTGACATTCCTGAGTAGCGCTTGTTCTTGTTGCCGAAATGCGTTTGGCGTCCAGCGATCGTGGGAGCACCGTTCTGCTGGTTTATGTCTAGATCAGCCAACTCTTTAAGGCACAACCATTCGCCATCGACCGACACTCGAAAATTACACAAATAGATGGTGTCTTGCACACCGCCGGCGATTTCTTCGTTCGTGTTGGCATGTGCTGCTTTTGGAATTGCAATTGTTGTAGAATTATTGTTGTGCTGCTGTTGCTGTTTTTGTTGTTGTTGTTGCTGTTGTTGGTGATGCTGCTTCTGCCTGTTCTGTTTCTGAAGTGCACCATTGCTGCTGAGATTTGCACTTTGTTGCTGTTGTTGTTGCTGTTGCATTTTACAATTTTTATTCAACGATTTGTAATGCTTTGTAATGTTTCTTGTTTTATTTGTTGCAGTTGCTGTTGCAGTTAGAGTTGAAGTTGCAATATTATTAGAAGTTGTGCCAATATTGTTATTGTTCAATGCAATTTTTTTGGTGTCTTCGACCAAGGTACGCATGTTAGTTACGACAAAATGCTTAATAATATTTGCCTTTAATGTACAATATTGGTGGTCACTTCACCTTTCCGCCTCCTTGAGAACATAAAATTAAATAGAGAAATTGAAATAATATTATGGGACCGTAGAGGTGACAACACAATTGACTTTTGCACACTTTTGTGAAAAATCGAAATGATTCAGGATTATTTACGTGATTACCTTTTTGATTCACAACTTTGCCCAGTTGCAGTTGCACTTTATTACAAAATTTCTGAGATAAATTTTTATTGTATTGCAATTAAGAAATTTAATTCAAAATTCACAAAAACTAAAATTACTTAAAATTAACACAAATTTTATAATTATTGCTGCTTGAAAGTATTGCTTGCAACAACTTTTGCTCATGCTCCGTTCGTGTGCAATTTTCAACGAATTTTTAGGAATTGTTAAATTATTGATTTTCCTGCAATAATCAAAATAAAAGTCATTTGCAACACACACTGTGTGTTGTGAGAAGCTTATATCAAAGTTTTCACCACTGTGGTGAAAATTTAGCTGAAAAATAAAGTTCTGATTAGGAAGAATAAAAGTTGCACTAACAGCTGATAAATGTTTTTCTTCTTTGTTTTTTTATTAAACTAAATGTAGGGAAATAACTTGCTACTTATAGGCCATTATTATTATCACCTATTCAAAGTTAATATATACTTTTTAATTGCTATTAATAATTTTTTTTACATTTATATAAGCTATTTAACTATTATTTTTCTAACATATGTCGAATATGTCGAATATATGTAAATATTTGCAGTTAAATATGGTTAAATAATTTACATAAATACAAAAAAATAAATTTTAATATAAATTATAAATTATAATATATTTTATGTAGTAGTCAGAATTTCTGTCAGATACTGACTCCTAAAAAGTCCATGACTTCTTTTTTAATACTAATTGATCTTGCTAAACAAAAAATATTCCGCTCTTCGAATGAAAACCAAAATTACACCTGTTAAGAATAAAGTATATTCTTAACATTATTATATTATTTCACTGAAATGATATAATATTACAATACGATAAAGTAGCTGAAGTGCATCAGTTACACTTACATACCTAGTGGTTTCAAGCAGTGTTTATAATAAAAGATAGTCATACGAGTACCTTGTAAAATATAGAAAATGTTTCTATACACATTAATTATTTTTATTTCAAATTTGTTTAAAAACAATAAAACAAACAACAATAAAAACAAAGACATTACAGATTAAATTCCTTATCACTAATCACTATGAAGAAACGCATATCAAAAATTCGTACTTTTATATATTTTAAAAACGAGTAATTATTTCCAAAAAAAAAATATATTTTTATTAATAAAAAAAATCAACTTACTTGACTTTTTCTTAGTTGGTGGTGGTGGTGGTGGTGATGATTCGGTGGGTGTATACATGCTCGATCCTGGCGTTACTTCTGAAGCAGCGCCAATTGTGCTCGTACCAGTGACAACTCCGGATGCAGCCTGTGCTGCATTCGAAACTATTGTGCCAATTTGCGATGTAAGACTTTCGGATCGTCGAAATGTATCACGTAAACGACTTAAAGTGGGAGTCGTTACTGATCCATTAGATGATTCTTCACTTTCTTGACGAAAAATTAATTTTTTTGCACTCATTTTTATTTTTACAATTCTACAATATTGCACTAAATTAAAATTCACAATTATATTTCTTTACACTAACTACAACTATTTACAATTATTTTATATATATTATATACATAAATTTATTAATTTTTTTATGCAAGCAATTATTTTATACACCTTTAATTTATTATTCTTTCGTATTGTTATTCTTTTGTTGTTTTTGTTTTACTCTATTTTGTACTGACGTTTGTTTCTTACTACAGTGCCTAAGAAACTGTGCACGGTTTGTTAGTACCTGAAATTAAATTTAACAAAATCGGATTATAACAAAAACTCAACGTATGCAAAGTTTAGAAATCAAATCAAATTTTTTTAAAATTTGTATTAATTTTTTCGTGAAAATATTTTATATAATAATCATACTAAATTGCTTAACTTCTTTGAAAAGTATCTTATAAAATAAACGAATTGTCATGTATGAAGCTGTCAAGCAATTCATATATTTTACAATATTGTTATGATCCAAGAGCTAATCATGTTCTTTACGTATGACGCAAATGATACCCTAATTTGAAACTAAACTAAGATATTCCACGTGATCGTCCAGTTTAGTCTGTCGTCGCTTAGTCTCACAAGTCGTTATTAATTGGTTTCCTTCAAATATGGACATTATATTGGCTTTATCTACTTCAACTTGTCTTACAGAAAGTGAGGCATCTTTTAAAACCACACATACAGACCGAATATTTATTTATTTGTTTGAACAAAATTGTTATGTTTATGATAATAAAAAAGTAAAATATGCCAAAAATAATATCTTCAACTTTTCACGTAAAAGCTATTTCGCAACATTTAAAAAACTCATACCAATATCTCATACCAATTTATCAATTACATATAAAGTGTCCTCTTCTTTGCGTTCAATGTACTTTGCTTTATTACGCAGCAGCAATAGTTTATAGTGGGGACCTGAAATTTCAGATTGTACCTTAGAATTTTAGTGTAATACAATATATAAAATGTATAAATAAGGGTAATGATAGTGTTGATCTTGTATGATGCACCACAATAAACTAATGTATATTGTCATTATAATGCAATAGTTATCTTTATACTAATCCAAGTGTTTTAAGCTAGAACGTCGGTAAGGCTACTAGTATACAAACTTCAAGTCCACTTCAAGTCTTTTTAAGCTCCCAGATGGTCCATTTGAATAAATTTTTTACTGAATATAATATTCGTGTTTAGTTGAAAACAAATAATTTTTTTAAATCAAATATTCTTTAATGAACTTTAAATCTTTATCTTATAAGTGCCAGTCTTTTAAAAATTGCAAAAACTAATATTGCATCGGTTCGTTATTATAATATGCTATGTCATGTTAACTACGGGCTTTTTAATAAAATTTTTTTAGCAACATGGCAGCTCTTAACGAAGAGAAACAAAAGAAAATTGAAAAACAATAAGTTTGTAGAGAGCGAACAGCTGATAACACATTCCGCCATTATTCGCACGGTACACAATAATTATATCTAACAAAACAAAACTCCAATTAAAAATTGAGAGACAATTAAAAACAAAACCTAGTAGGCTCCCATACAGAATTAATAATGTCAATTGTTTTTACAACATTTTCATTACAAATTTGTTCGTTGTTGTGTTTGGTAGCAATGGTCTTGTATTAAATATATATTTTATATTGTAAAATTGGACTTCAAAATATTGCAAAATTGCAAGTATTTAAAATTTAATTGAATTCGCAAACGAGAAGGCGGCAATCAACTCAGTTTCAGTGTAAACTAGTAAGATACTGCGTAATATTATTGTTTATACGTACATGCGTGCATACATACACACAGTATAGATATACAACATTAATTGTTTAAAATAACATAAGACAACAACAAATACACAAAGACAAGCCATTTTATTTTGTTATTGATTTAGTTACGCTAACGGATTAACAATACAACAGTATAAAGCAACAAATTCTCAGGTGAGTATCCCATTTACAAAAAAAAAAAACAAAACAAAAATAATTTTAAATAAAAATTAATAATTCAAAATAATAATAATAATGACAAGATGAACCAATTGCTGCGGAATTCGGTAACATCATATGTAGTAACAGCTGACTCCAATATATGAAGTGTGTGTAGAGTGTTCATAATATTTAATTGTGTGTGCAAGTTAAGTTGCAAGCGATTCAATGTTTTTCTTTTCTTCTTTTGTCTTCTGATAAGATTGTGAATAGCCTAGGAGGCCTGATGAATGTTATAACAACAAACTTCAACATCGTCTATAAGGGCTACTTGTGTATGCACTTCAACGCCATGTTTTTAAGCTCCAACATGGTGCACTTTAAAGTTTCTTATACCGACGACAGAATGTCAATAAGAAAATAACTCTTTCTATATATAATTTCTAACAATTAATCGCTATGATTGGTCTTGATTGACCTAAATATGCCTCACAGCTTCTTCGTTGCCACTAAAAAATTTACGAACAGGTTTTAATATTTCAAAAAATAAATAAATATTTATTTTTATTATTATTTTGAGGCTAGTTAAGTCAGTACACTTGAGCACTTTTACTCTCTATTAACTGCAAGGTTACTCCATAACCCCACTCTACGCCTTGACTGGATTGTTGTTTATCACTTCATCAGATTAAGCAATAACTGACCTCAGATCTGCATAACTACCCGTGGAGCCTGTAACCATTCTAAGATTCGATAACGCGGTGTTGGTAAGCCTGTCAGTTATCGTAAATAATTTCAGGGCTCTATGCTTTATGTATTTTTTGATCGGATCAATCTTGAGGTCTCTGAGGATGTCATAAGTCAAAATTTAAAATTTTTACAAATAATATCAATTGCCTTTTATATAGAATTTCTGGGTAGAAAAAGATTTTCATGCAAAAAATCAAATCTTCCACAGATTTAATCAAAAATTGCTGTGGATGGGGTCTGCAAAGATGAATTGGTCCAGAAGAGATATTGGAGTGTATTGCTTTGTCTATCTATCTTTTTTTAATATCCTACGTGTTTATCAGCACAACATGATGAAAATGTCTGCATACATTATAAAAATAAACTAAATAATATACTAATTATTTCTTAAAAGTCAGCTATATAGATATTATTTGGGCTTCTTTGCTGTCCCAGATACATTTTACCAACATCTAATTGCGTTTAAAGGCAGTTTTATCTATTTTAAGTTATTTGCAGCATTTAGCACATTTAAATGACCCGAAGATATTAAGTATGATGCAAAATCAACAGCAGGGCGAATGTCTATAGTGTAGTTTTTCAGATCTTGGGTTGTTGTACTGTAAGAGATAAGTTTTCGTATAATATCGTGTTGTAAGTTCATAAGCTTATATAAATGATTACCATAAAAAATATTTCTAGGAATAAAAAAATATGTGAATTCATTCTTTTACAATCTTAAAACAATGATATCGGCTTGCATATTTCGTGTGCAAAAATGACTTCACTTCTTAAAAAATCAGTCATGTTTTCTTTTGTTTTAGCTTCGAAATGAATTACACAATTCCCAATTCCGATTTTTTAAGTACATCGGGATGTTATGCTTTATATATTCTGTTCTGTTCGTCGATTTACTCGTACACGTTATTCACAAGCAAAGATTAGCTTTGCGGAATTCAATCGATTTCATTAGAAGCCTCACTCGAAGACATTTGATAAGAAATTTTGAAATATCACTTGGCTTTGTGTTTCAATTACTTCAGATAATATATTGCTCTATATGCTGTAAGGTATATATATGTGTGCATATGTTTATGTTATGATAAAGATTTGCCATATACATATATATGTATATGTATATTCCTATAAATTTATTAATTAATGTAGCAATGTAGCAAAGTAGCCAGTAGCAATATACAAACCAACAAAATCTCGAGTGCGCCCATAAAATCAGTGGCTAACAGCTTATCATGTCTATGGAGAGAGGGTCCGAGGGAAGAGTAAGATAAAACATTTTTTTTCATAGAAAACCAAAACAATGAATCACAGATAACAACACAATATCGTTGGGAGAGAAGTGGATTGATATTAAATGCGACATGTTTGCACATTGCAAAGCACGTTTCGATTGATTATGAAAGTAAATAGTGCAGAGTGCAAAAAGAACTTAAATAAATAAAATTTCTGCGGCTATATTGCAAAAATGGCTGTGCTCATGTAAAAGCATAGATCAATATTTATACTCGCATATGTTAAACATCTGC
>NC_051847.1:226466158-226477724 GCF_002237135.1 Teleopsis dalmanni | reverse complement strand
TAACTTCAAGAAATTTATATGCTAAAATTGCCTTAAAAGTATTTAGTTATTTTGCATCAAAAACTTATGAATATTAAATAAAAGATTTCATAGTTTATTCCTGGGGGAACTAGGTAGACAGGAAAGTGAAGTGGAAGGAGAATCAAAACCTTCTCAATTAGCTAAGAAAACTCTTTTAGATTCGACAAATCTTGTAATTGTGGGTGGAAAGAGGGGCATATTAAAAAACCGCAGGACGTAATAATAAATGCAAATATTTGACCAATACTAACATTTCGAATACCTCTTAGTGTGTTTAACAATAGGATACTCAAAAGCCTAAGATTGTTTTTAGACATGCTTAGACAAAAACAACTGGTGCTCTGGTGACTGCTCTTCGAACGCCCGTAGATATATTTTATAGGAGAATAGACAGCGCAGATCGAGTCTATTCGTATAGTTCAGATATATATTAGAGATGGGCTCTTTGAAAGGAGTTAAGGAGCCCATCTGTTGTGGTTGTGGTTAAACACCAAACATACGTGGTTGACGGGTGCTGTGTTTCAAAGAAGAGTAGAGGTGTTAGATTGGTCCCGTTGTCCAACAAGGAGGAAATTATATCCAAACGTTTAGCTTTAATGTCAGAGTTGTGAGAGCCTTAACGGAAGGTTATCATGTTATATGACTCTTGATTCTGTCATACCACAGAACAGTTTTAAGCGATTGATTAGTTAATAGAAATTGAATAAAGAACCTTGTGATCAGAAGACTACTTGACGTGACGATTTTATGAAGCGGGAAATATTTCTAGTCCATATATTTCTGATGCTAGCATTTCCGATTTCCAAATTAAAGTCAGCTATTTTGAGCAATACTTACCACTGCGCTGTATATCAACATAGCATAGTAGAAAAAGTTATTGACTTCACTGAAGTTCCTAATGAAATAAGCATTCCCGGGAAATCTGAATTATTTTGTAAGATAGTTATTAATGTATAGCAAATGGACGCCTTCTCCTCAGTACTGGGCATTGGAAATATTGTTCGGTTGCAATGGCTAGTCTGCAGATATCCATCCACTTCTATCCATTCCTTCTTATGAGTATCTCCCATTGAAAACGTTGGTTGATTGCAGTGACAGATATTCTTTCACTTCCCATAATTAGTGATTGCTTGCTGTTTTATTGCCACGTTTTTCGTAAGTAATTTAAATAGAAAAGAACTAAATCCATCCAATTCGATTGATTATGAATCATTTTATTTACTTCTCTGACCCATAAGTGCAACAGAAGTCGTTGAATGCGGTTTACATAGAGTCATCATGGCGGCCACTGAGTGCTACAACTGATTCAACAAAAAAATTTTCTGACTAAGTGGCTTGCCTTTAATATGTTTTGATATTAGTTTTTTCATGGTACAATTCTCTAAGTTTACTGACTTGTCAGGTTAGTTCTCTTTTACATAAATAAATCTAATTCTCTTTTACATAATCTAATCAAAGTTCTTATTACAACCATTCTTAATAGATATTTTTATAAAAAATATTATTACATTATCTTATTAGACAATAGAAGCAATCAAACCTACTATTTACTTTTTCTAATGGCATCGTAACCGGATCCTGATATATGGTTGTCTTGGTATGAAAATATGTTCTTTTCAAAATCTTTGATTCATCTTTTGAAAGTGTTATATTCATTTAGTTACCTTGATTTAGGTCGAAGTGATATATACATCTAATGTAATTGATCTCTTAGGAAAATGTACTTCACTTCAAGACAGTTCAATTGCTTTATAGTTAGCATTGAATATATCTTAAAGTTATTGATATGGTTTACCATATCATATCATATCATTTGATTAAACACAGTCTAATGAAATATCTTTATTTGATAGGGTATAATTTTAGCAGATAGCCATAAGATCTATCATAAATAAATATAATTTGAATTAAGTTTTTTACTATTGCCTTGAAGTCATTATTATCTGACTAAATCTATTATCTATTTAAATGTTCCAAAATAAATTAAACGATTCTTTAAAGTTCTGTACAGTTGAAAACATCATGTAATTTTACTTTAAGTTGATATCCTTACGCTTAACGGCTTATTCAGAGGTGAAGTAGGTGGTGAGCAATGGTTCGAAGGATTGTGTGCTTTTAAGTATCTACAGATACTTACAGATACCCGTACGTGTTGTTGGGCTAACAGCAATAGCTGACACATTAAATTGCTGCACTTTTTCTTACTTACATACATATCTTCAGGGTTATTGTTTTTGCCGGCTCGCTGAAGGTGTTGCAAAAATAGCAACAAAAACAGGAAAATATCGAACGTTGGAAAAACAGTTTCCGGTCATTATACGGAAAACGGAAACAGCTACCAATCGAATGAATTTCCGGTAAGGTTTTTCCTCGTGCCTGTTTTTGCAACGCTCATACACTTTGTTCTTTATGGATCCTTTTTTACTGGTTCGCCTGGTATTTCTTTCTCTTGTTTTCCTTGTTTTGCGTCAATTTCACCGTTAATGTGCAATAAAATTACTGCAGGCGTTCGTCGGAACATATGAATGCAATGCATCCATTGCTAATGTAACTGTTTTTGTGTCTGTTGACATGGTTTTTGCCCCATTGGCATTAAGCCGTTAAAGTGATACCACCTTTTGCAGTTATTCTTCCTATACGTTTGGATGGTTAGAAAAAGTTCAAAGCTCTTTTGGTTACCAGGTGTGAAAAAGTGGACGCTTGGTCAGTTTCGCTTCTTGTCCTTTTTTTAGGAGAATATTAAATGTACAATAATTTTCTTTTTAACTCATTGACAAATTTAAATTGTTTGGTTTTGATATATTTTTTTCGGAAAATATATGTTACGTATTTTATTTTCTGGTTTATTTTTACTAAACTTCACAGTAAAAGTTTTTGTTACGCAAAAATAATTTGGCAGAAGTACTAAATCGATATATGTAAGCCGGAATGTATCTACAGGAATACTGAAGAATATTTTTTTTGAAAAATGAGAAATATTTGATAACTGTATTTTGTGTTTGATATTAAATATTTAAATAAAGCATAAAAATATTTAAGAAATAGAACCTTCCACTCAAATGGTAAAAAGATCATCAACGATTTATTTTTGTCCAAGCTGACTATTAAGAAAGGTTACTCCTAATGGTCTAATTTTATATCCATTACCATTCTAATATTTAAGATATTTAATGTTAAGTTTCTTGATTTCACTTTACTATTTCCCTCTATAATGGAGAAGATTCAAAATTTTGGCAGAATGAATAGATTTCCAGTTAAATTGATAAAAAGGTTTATATGGTCCAGCTCCTAAGACATAATCACATACATACATATATACCTACATACCTAGCAAGGGTGCGATGATGGCTTAAAAATGCAGAACTGTAGTTTTGCGGCTCAGAAGCGGTACTGATAAGCGTAAGAAAGTAAAAGAAGAAGATAAAACATTCAATTGGTAGGCATGAAATACTACTAATTAAAAACAATAAAATACCTTGGATTCATGATCGATGTAAGACTGACTTCCAAATAGCACTTTACCGTGGTAAACGTTAAGGCAGCGACGATGATAGCTTGTTTACGCAAATCGTTCATTTGCGTTCATTAGGTGGTGAGAGAAGGCATCCTCTAGCGATGGCTAAGGGATATATTATGATATATACCGTAACCTCTTTGGGCGGCAGCAAAAAAGTATCAGAAAGACTATTAGCAAAGATACACAGACGCAATGCATTGCGTGTTGGTTGCAATCCGATATTATAATTTTTTGTAAAATTAAATTACATTAAATTCTCTGTTATTTATTATCTACAAAATTTTTCATTAGTTGACCTTTTGGGTTTTGGTATATATAGTGCTGTTAGCTAGCACATTGTATTTGTTTGTGTCTTAGTTATTTAGCTAATTTGAGCACTAATTTTTGGTTTGTTTTTTAATTTATATAAATTTAGTACTGTTGTATATGTCTTAATTTGGTATTAATTGATGTAAAGATTAAAATATATTACATTCCACATAATAGGGACTATTATTATTATTATTTTGTTTTCGACCTATGCTCTGGTTGTGGATGTCAGTCATATATGGTTGGCGCCAGGCTATAGAAACTTTCAATGGAATGAAAAATCAGACAATTAAGCTCTCCTTGGTGATCTGTGAACGTCTCCCTTGAGGTTTCGGTTTGTTTTCCTAAGGAGTTAGATTTTCTCATTTTAAAATATTATATTAAATCTATATTTTTGTTATCATATATTGTTGAAATTTTGAGCTTTATTAAATATTAATTACATTTTCATATTATAATTTTTTCCCAAACCCCTCAATACAGATCTTCGTATCTTGTATCCGTATAAAGTGAAAAAATAAAATTGTTAAAAAATTAATATTTCATAATTTTGAGTTAAAATTGTTGTTAGATGCCTTAATTACTTATTTTCTACATGTCTTGCAAATTTTTGTAATATAATATTATAATTTTAATTTTGTAAGCCACATAACAATAGAAAACACTTTAGAAGTCACCTCACAGTGGTTTTAAGCTACAACGGATGTACTGCCACGTCCGGTGCTATGTACAGAGCCATTAAAACTTCATACTTAAGCAGTTCGCCCCATTGTTAAATATTTATTAGGACAATTTTTTAAAAATTCATGAGTTGCTAATTGAAAACGTTTGTCGTCCATTACAGGCCAAACACACACACTCAAACTCACACTCACACATACGAAGGCAAGCAGGCAGGCGAGCAGGCACGCACGAACGAGCACAAACCAAAAATGATATTCAATAGAATCACAGTTTCGAAGTAATAGTCCAGAAGCTTCGTAGGGGAAGTTTCATAGGGGAAGTAAAAAAAAGACTAAAACTAAAAAGGTAGACCAAAAGCAAAGAAAAGGTAAATTTGAGGTAAGACAAACTATGGTCAGGAAAGCAAAGAAAATCTAAATCAACTATGCCACAGCAGGTACGCGAACAAACAACATAGTTTAGCACTTTGGAACCCTTTGAAATAATAGAAAAGAAATAAAAAATAAACATATTTAATGCGTAGCGCGTATGTGTGAAATGATGTTAACGCTGTGTGGAGTAGCGGAAGGGGAGTAAGGCCTGTTACATATAAAATTAAGGTACCCCTTGCAAAAAAATTTTTCTGCTAACACTTTTGTATTACGTAGTAACAGTGCTTGTATACTTCTTTCTCTTCATTTGGGTATATATGTGTATATAAATTTATTTATGTATTTGCTAGAACACATTATGCACACATATTCCTTCAATCACTTCCGCTGAACGCTAAAGTGGCCCTTTCACACGCTATTATTTTGCTTGTAATTGGAACGTGTGAGAAATAATAATATGTACAAGGAGCTATGGCAGTTATAGTTGTTGTAGGACTTTTGTCCTACTCGGAACTAGTACTCGTATTCAGTGCATATTATGAAAACAAAAAGAACTAAAAGCCATGGTTGTCGTAAAAGGAGTTTAGACCAGCGGAGTCGTATGTACGCTTGACTGGGGAAGTTCTTTGCTACTTCAAATATTGCCACTCATACTTTGTTAAGAGGCAAAAACGAATAAAAAAAAATGTGAAATTCTTAAATAAAAAAAAAAAATGAAAATACAAACAAAACAATAACTACTGAAAATTTAAAACTTTTTTCTTTTTGCCTTCAAAGTTGTTAAAAAGTAGTAAAATACGTTATAAACAGTACAAATGAAAAAAATGCAGTAAAAGTGCAATAAGCGCGAAAACACGTTATAACATTAAGAAAATAAAATGAAAAAAAAAAAAAAATAGAAGCGTTTATGAAAAGCATAAACGAAGTGAGGCTCAGCTTACATTTTGCTTTGCATAGGCGCATGCATCAATATGAGTACAAATAACAAACAAGCACACACACATACTCCTTGCTTGATGACCCCGTCGCGTTAGTGTTTGTGTAAAGCTTTGCAAAAGTTTAAATGTGTTCTACTGCTATTATTGCTACGTTGCAGTTGTAGTTGTTGTTGTTGTTGTTGCTCCACTTCCAAGTGTGTCGTTGCATTTATTGTTTTCTTCTTGTTTTGTTGTTGTTTAGTTTTGTTTTTGTAGTATAATTGTTAGTGCCTATAATATGAATACATTTAAAACGTTTTATAGCATGTCGACCCCAGTTCCTGTTTACACTTAAACTTTTTGTTGTTGTTGGCACTGCTATTATTGTTGTTGTTGTTGCATGGCTTGGCTTGCTTTTGAACAAAAGATGAAGGTAAAAAGACTTTGTTGTATTAAATTTTTTAATGTTTTCTCTTTTTCTTTTTGTTTTTGTTTTTGTTTTTCTAAGAACGTCGTTAAGAGAAGTTTTTATATTGAAGTGGCCTACTGAGAGCTAAACTGAAGTAGTAAGAAGCCTGACAGCCGCAGCACTTTTAGCAATGGCAATAACAACAATAACAATAACAACAAGAACAACTCTAGTAAATCGAATAAAACGAAAATATTTTAGTTAAATTTAAACATACATACGTATGATTTTTTTTTTATAACAATTTAAATATGTTAATAAAATCTTAAGCAACAATGACTTAACATTTGCGCTGCATTACTACATTTAGTTTATTGTTAGAAATAATACAAAATATTAATTATATTATCGCTAAGGGTCCGGAAACCTATGTGTGATTTCTATGATCCGTCAATTATCTCTGTGTATTTTATTATCTTCATTATCTTTAGTATATTTTTACATATTATAACGCGTAACTTTTCTATTATATATTGGGTGATATTGCAAACTATCCGCAGTTTTTTGTCACTAAATGTTGTTAGTATCCATATATCTAGAATCTTAATTAGAAGAAAAATGGAAAAAATACCCTTGGTAACCCTCCATAACTTACTTTGAAGCCTGAATTGATGGCAAAAAAGGTTATGTTAAGTGTTTGTTGGGATTGTAAGTCTGGTCCTATGGTTAATTTAGTCCTCTATTACAACTTATAACACCCAATCGGAGGTAATATCTATATCTTGTACCACATAATCCAGTTATGGGCAAACTTTGATTGACCTAGAGACGGAGTTGTCTTCATTAGAGTAGTTTTGTGGTAGTTGTGGTTAACATCCAAAGTAAATAAAAAAGACTCTTATACTTTTATTCAATGTGAAGTTATATTTTTTCAATCGGATGTTGTAATCCAAACAACAGCTGAGGGTTAGATATGCGAAGCCATAATGAAGGAGGCAGTAATATAAGACATATGTATATGGCTTCAATTGGTACCGGCAGAATTCTTTCTAATGGGGGCATTTATCAATGCATTTTCTTCATATGAGTGTTGAGCATACCGTCTATGTTGGTAATACTGAATGTTTTACGCTCTCAGTTGATTGTTTTGATTCTTTTAATAACATATATATGTAAATAGATTGTCTTTCATTTAATAGTTAATGTTCATATTTGCATGAAGTCAGGTTTGTTTTGTGGCTACCCTCGCGGTATATGTAAAACTAAACATCTGCGTAACTAATCAATATGTCTTTGAACTTAATTAGTGCAGATCATATTTTGATAAAGGCTTTTAATACGTACAAGATTTTAGTTAATTGCTATATGGTAGCTAATGGCTTAGTCGGTCATTACCAACCATATTTCAAATAACTTGCTCATCTATTTTTGTTTTTTATACTCTAAAAAATTTTATTTTTTTTTATTCCCTGCTTTTTGTATTTAAAGTTGATAAGCGTAAAAAGACGATAACCTGCTTTTCGCCAACATTTGTCCTTTGTCTTTCGCTATACTACTTTTGTACTTTGGTCATCAGAGCTCGGTCATTCGTGTATCCTTGAGGAGGATAATATCCTTCGAGTGGCAAACGTGTAAACAACGTTAAGTGCATGAAACTTTGGATGTGTGTATATGTATAAATGTGTAGCACTGAAATCTTGTTAAACTGGCAATGCTGTCACTGGTACTTACACTTATGTTGTTGTTGTTGTTTTCACTTTATATTGTTGTTGTAGTTTGGCAACTTAACTTGCCCGTATGTTACACAATTTATATATCTTCCGTGTTAATCTGAGATGTTAGTAGCCTTTTTTGGTTGCTGGCTTTGAATGCTGGTACAGGTGCATATTGCAGAGATGTCCATGTATGCTTCGTTGCCTGTGTATATAAAGTAAAGCTTGTTGCACCTCAGTTAAGCTCATTTATCTTGTGACACAATGACAGAGTCTTAAATGTGGATTTTAAGTTGTTCATACTTAGACAATATTTTGTAATTTTATGTCAAATGATTTTTAAATGATGTTTGTTAATTTATTATAAGAAAGTAACTAAGTAAATTGCAAATAGTGCATTAGAAAAATCTAAGCAAAAAAAACAGTAAAGTTAATGCTAATTAAAATATGTTGAAAGAACTTAAGCTTTTAAAGATAAAATTATTGAGGATACTTAAAATTTAGTTGAAAAAATAGTAAATTTGTGAGGATGAGTGATGGATATAAGTTCTACTTTTTCTTTGCAATCTTTTTCTGATGAAATATTAGTTAGTGTTTGAAGCAATTTCATTCAATAGTGTCGACAGTAACAAGAGCTTCATTGCATTGTAATAACAAGTTAATCAGGTGAATTTACAGAGGTATTGTTTGAAGCCTAGCATATCTTTACTCTACACTGTGATTAACAAGTTCTGAATTATGTGAGCGTAAACAAAATTAAACAATTTCAGCGTTCTATATTTGATGTACTTTTGCATAAATCTCGAGTCTGTGTGTATACCATCACTTCTGATATACCATGGAACTTTTGGCATATGTTTCAACACATTATTTTAATAAAAGTACGACTTTGAGATTTTCTAATGATAAAAAATAACAATAACTTCATATATTAGTATGAATACTTCTAAAATAATAACAAATATACTTTAATCACTTATCGACATATATTAACATTTAAATAAATGTTTCTTCTATAAGTTCCAAACTCAGTAAATAATATTTAACTTTACTTATATTGACTCTAGAATACATAAATTATTATAAAAATGCTTTTTTAATTATATTTAATTTATTACTTTTAAATTATCGCAAATTTCCAATACCTCAAAAAGTTACTCATACGCCATGGAATACAATTTTAAAATAAAATTTTTTGTTTGTCGATTATAACAAACAAGTACGACTTTCTACTGAAGTTCATTAAAAAACCGCAAAATATAAAAATTAATATATTGTATCTGCATATTTGTATGTTTTAAAGATAAAATTAACTTCATTGAAGCATGTGTACTTCCGTTGAACTCTGTGCATTCACTCTGCATCATTACAATCGATATCGAAATCGATGTAACAATTTTTAATAAAAATTTTTAATTGAATATTTAATTATTGCACTTTGACATTGCACCTTTAGCTTGTATTCAGTATGTAAATGTGGTTTTGCTATGTCAGTTACACTCATCAATGTAGTTATATATTTGTATCTTTGCATGCAATTACTATACATATGCGCATCGAATATCGCATTTCTCTATATAAACATACATTAATGTAAATATGTGTATATTTGCACATAAGTGCATCTGTATATATATGAATTTGTGTATTAAATCAAAATTAATAGCGTTACTTCCGTTTCCGTTCACTTTGTGCACTTTAACGCATCCAAAAGTCATAATGAATGCTAACTTGTATCATCATTCAATTAATTGTTAGCATTCAACATAATGTGCATCCGTTGCATGTTGAATGCAGATTTGCATATCATCTATTCTATATATTGATTTCATATAAAATCTACATCTGTGTATGAGTATTATAAAAAATACATTTTATTACTTCCTACATGAAATATTACACAAAAAATATATATTACAGTTACATATCATATATTTTCAAGTTTTTTTCGCAGCACTCATACGCATATTTTACTGAAAAAAAATATATTGTAGTTTTTCAGGAATTTTCATGTGTAAAACATAATCAGAGGTTGGCATTTTTTTAATCACTTCTACATAAATTACAACAGGAAAATTTATAAAAAAATTTATGGCACTAAGTGTAAAAAGTTCACAACGTGATTATTTCATATCAAATTTTTAATCCTTTGATTTGTAATTCTCAGATTTATAGTAAATTAAATTGATATTTATTTTGAGCAAATATGGGGTAGATATTTATTGTATACATTTATAGCATACATAAATTTAAGTACTTGAATATATGGCATAATTGTGATATGATATATTTACAAAATTAACGAACCAAAAAGTAAGTTATCTTTGGCAGTGATAAAATTACTGATACAGGTTTCTTAGTATCACTGATTGGAATTAGTCATTGCTTTATATGCTTAGAATGTATTTAAAGTAAATTTCATGTTAATATCTCTACTGGTGCTTACTAGATTCAGTCGCTTCTTACTACAATCATGCCTTATAACGGGGTTCTTCTAGCCCATTTCCCGCGGGTTGATAATAGTCTTTCAAAGCAGTGTGACAGCTAAAGTTCGAGCTCATGAAATACTAATAAGTCACTTTTTTAATGTAATGTAGATTAGATATGCCATAGATTAAATTATATAATATAAATAATATAGTGTTATTTTATATATGTATTAACGTTTTTATCAACATTTTAAGTAAATACGACATCTTAATGTCAATAAAAATATTATCTGTTCTTATATGTAATATATCTAAATTCATGATAAATTTTTGAGGAGAGTCCATTACCTCAAAAACTTATTTATTTGTTGGGAGTATACTTCATTACAAAACCAAAGAGTTAAAATTTTAAGGAGTTTGTTAAAGCTCTTATAATGAAAGGTTTATAGTTAAGCTTAATACTTTTATATACGTTATATGCGTTCATATACATTAATAGCTTTAATCCTATGCCCTCTTAATGAGCATGGTGTTAACGCTACATCACACCTTTCTCCAGTTGCGCCTGTTTTTAAGTTGATTCTCAATTAATATACTAAAGCACGATGAATATAGAATGCATAACCCAATTAGGAAACCAACATAGAAGTTTAAGTCGTAGTTACGGAGAAGAAGATGTTAGTGCTTCACATGTTAATGTTCAGAGTATGCGGGTCGGATATTGATTATGCTGAGGGCTCACATTTTTGGGGATCATGTCCAGGTTCAGGACCTTTCAGTAAAGAGCAATTTAGGATTTGTTAAAGTTAGTTTTGAAGCCTTTGAGTTTTTTATAGAGTAACACAATGGGCCAATAGGTCTAAGTGAATCCTTTGGATTTCTGATATAACTTAGCCTAAGCTAGAGCTTGATATCATAACCAAGTGTTATGTGAGAGTTTCAATAGATAACCAAAGTATTGAAAAAATAATATCAATCCATATTGTTTTTCGTCCACATGAGCGGTTGCAATTTTAATTTAGATTTTAAAAAATAATTTTAAAACAAATTTTTTTTACGTATTTTTGGATAATTTCTTTATATATTGTTCAAAACTAAAAAAAAAGAATAGCTTTGAAACAAAAATAGGCAAGCTCAAAAATTAAAACTTTCAATTCGTTGAACTTGTGTTTCCAAATAAAGCTGTAGTTTATAAGC
>NC_051847.1:226458623-226466058 GCF_002237135.1 Teleopsis dalmanni | reverse complement strand
GTACCAATTTTGGTACTAAAGTACCATAAGTGGCAACCGTGGTCAAATGTAAGCAATGTTCTCCAAATTTTTAACAGTTTGAGTAATACCTATAATGCTTAGACTCAGTAAGCTCTTAATATACGCTTTGAAACTGTAGAAATTGGTAACATTCAAACATATAGAAACTAATACTGGTGGTCAACGGCATTGATTGCTGTCGTATCAAAGTCGACTACATCACTATCAAATTCTATAAAGAGGGAGCTCAGCGATATTGATCACTATTTACATCAAAGCCTGTTACAACTCTGTAAGCTTCAAAGACTAAAAAATTAGCAGTTAACGGCACTAATTACTATTCAATGAAAATTTACTACACAGCTATTAAATTTAAGAACGGAACAACTAATACTTAAATTCAACGGTCATGTAACGGAATTCTCTCTCATAGAGCGCACATTATTTTGTGATAGGTGGCTCACAGTAACAGAAGAGTTATAAATCCGGATTGAACCAAAAAGTCCCAAGAGTGTAGTTGAAAAAATGAGTTTAACCTCAAAGGACTGGCAAATAATAAAGCTACCAAAGGGAAAAAATCAGACCTACAAAATAGAAGTTAAACTAATAAATAGTGCAAATAGCTACAAATGCTAAGAATAATTGGAAGCCTGAACATAAGTTATAAAACAAAAGAAAATGGCTTGAAATGCTACTATAAAAGGAGACTTGCCGAAGTAATGCGAAAGCAATTCCGGAGAGAAATAAATCTCTCCAAAGAAGAGATCTTTTTAGTCCATATACTTTATATTGCCATATAAGGAAGTCGGACTCACTATTTTAACAGTCAGTTTCTTGGTGACTAAAGAATTCCTACTTCTTTCCATGAAAAAAACCTATTCTCTGTCAACTGAAAAGACACGAAAGAGAAAGAATATACAATCATGGAAGGTGAGAAGGACATGCATATTTTTTTTCTTAATTTTACTCCTGCACATATTTTAAAAATATTTGTGCAGTTTGTCAAATTTTATCAATATTTATTTTATAAACAAGTCAATATTGTTTTTTATTAAATAACTTTGAAATATTTTTTATAAATTAACTATAAATTCTAAACCAAACGTATAAAAAAGAAAGAGCTCGGATTGTGTAGTTTCCTGACGCAACGCAGCTTTGTGCACTTTGCCACTTTGTAAATTCAATTACAAAAGTGCAATCTTCATAAATCCACTTAAGCGCACATCAAAAGCGAGAATAAATGTCATTTACACAACGCTTACTTACACAAAAGGACACAGGGCAATGTGCTCGATGCACCAAAAAACAGCAATGCCAACGCCAACAACAACAACGAGAGCAACTTGAACAAATACACAAACAATTTTGTGTAATGCTTTTGCGTTGTGTACATGGCGAGTGCAATTCAAGCGTTTAAAAAGTGATAACGTAAAATCCGCTTTACTGTAAAACTTATGAAAACAAAAACAAAACACCTACTAAAATAAAATAACAAAAACAAAAACCGAAAGAAAAATAAAAATAAATTTTTATTTATTTTTGTTTTTGTTTTACAGGCACATCAACGGCAACAACTTAGCCAAGAACAGCACCAAAAGCATAAACAACATTTTCAACTTTTTGCTAAAAGGTGTCAAAACTTTGCACGGTAAAGTGCAGTGACAAAAACAGCAACAGTAAAAAGAAATCAAAACAAAAAAAACACAAAAAAAATATTTTAAAAACTATAACAAAAGTTTTATACATTTTTTTAATTTGGAAATTTTACAAATAAACAACAACAATAGTAGAAAAAGTTCAAATCAAATTAAAAAAAAGAAGAGTTGGAATTTTGTACGCGGAAGTGATTTTTGTCGATATGCAAGTCTTTAAGAGGAGGGAAGAGAATGTCATCGCCGAAACTGAAAACAGTTTTACTCGAAATAGGAAATACAATAAAATTAATTAATTTATTTATTTTTTAATTTATTATTGATAAATCAAACATGTCAATATAAACAATATCGTAAAAATGAGGTACAATGAATAAAAAAAATGATATATTAAAAAAAAATATCAGCTGATGAGAATCAGAGTCTGTACTCCCATTCAAAAAGAGCTCTGTATTCTCAGCCAAATGAAAAGCATTCTCTTTTTTGAATAAGGGTCAAAAGTTTCCTCGTAGAGCTGTTGCTGATGTCAGATTTAGATCGGAATCTTCCCGACAAAAAAATCTACTTTTTTGTTTATTTTTTAACTGGTCATTTTTTTTATATATTAATTAAAAATCCTTTATTTGATGTTTTTTAATTAATTTTATATTTCTACTCTTAATCTAATCTTATAGCGTTTTCGATTGGTTATTCTGGATTCAATCTAGATTTATTATTGATCTGTCAAATTTTGTTACTCAATCGAATATTTTAAAAGTAATCTAACATTTTTATAGTAGTACATATATCATATACCATATATAGTATACATTTATCGAAACAAATCATACTGTCAAATCATATGTGTCAAATCATAGAAAATAGCTGTTAATTTCCGTGTAGTTCTGCTACTCTAGAAAAATATCTAGACTGTTATAACATAATCTCAAGTGTTATGTATTTCATTTAAGATTCAATCGAAATGGAAATTACACTAAAAGTGAATCTGGATTAAAAATGTTACTCCAAATTTACCAATCGAAAACGGCATTAATCTTTGCAAAACCGGGTAAAATTAAGCCAGTCCGGCTTAGTTTAATCACGTCGTTAAACAAAACATATTTCATGCTTTTTTAAGAAGTTTCTGTTGTTTGATTGAGATAAGAACTTTCGGCCCAGAGTTCTTCACTTAGCCATAAGCAAATTGGACTACCACAAAGAATATAGCTAAACATTTATTCGAAAAACCAATATTGTTAAGAAGTTAGAAACTGTTTAGAAGTTAGAACTAGTTTAAAAATGGCACAAACAAATTAAAAATAAAATAAAAGAATGACAGATTAAAATTTAATTGACAATACAAATCATATTGAAATGTGATTAGAGAACGAATAGAACTGGAATAGAAATAAAATACGAATTATATATAAATGATATATAAATAGAACTGAATCATATTTAGTTACATTTTCATATTTTTAAGAATAGAAATATGATTAATTTATATTCTTTTCTATTCTATTATCTATTATTAAGTAATAGTAGATATTATTATGGTTATGATAATAGAAGTGGAATAGAAAAGAGAATAAAAATAAATTAGAAACAAAACTGAAGTATACTATGATAATAGAAGTGGAATAGAAATATAAAAAAGAATAACAATAAAATAAAAATAAAACAAATCTAGACTAGGATTAGAATAACAATAGCAGAGAATTAGAATTATATTACAATACATCCAGAACAAAATAAATAAAATAATAATAATAAAAACAAAACAAATAAAAATGGAGAATAAATAGAAACATTCTACTAATGGAATGAGATATAAAGGCAAAATAGAATTAAACGTTCACAGAACAGGCATAGAACAAAAATGATATATATATTCCGTATATTAAAAATCCATTGGTTATCACCAAAGAAAATAAAAATTTCCGATATAGTACTATATTTCCTTAATAAATATGCTGCTAAAAAATTTTAACCTGATAGAAGGTAGTTGGCTTTAGTGATGGCAGAGTTTCTATTTCTGTCGATATAGTGTCTAAGCGCCATTTTGTTACCAAATCTTGAAACCAATTTGCAAAATTGATAAGTGCGTTTAGTTTTTGAGTATCAATGTTTGGAATATTCGCTAGGCTCCGTAGATTCCAGGATTAGATGTCTCAATCTTATTAAGACGGGCTAAACACAGGGAAGGAGTTTGCCATCTAGTGAAAAATATTATTTTGAGAGACTCCATAGCATTTATCAACCCTCTCTTCACTTCTAGTACAGTAATTTCTAAGCTAAGTATTTGATATATTGTATATTGAAGATTGCTTTATAGAGTAATAGTACTATTAAATGTACGACTATTGGTAATGTTCCCATAAAAGCGATTTTTTAATTATTATTTTCAATTTATTAACAGTTGGCTCACAAAACCTAATGAAAGTTATGTGCTTATAGCTTAAACGGCATTAATCTTGATTCATATCTAATAAATGTCAGTAATTCTGAATTTTAAAATAAATTTTTTCAAGAAGCATATACCAGACCAATCAAATTTTCAAAATTAAATTTATACCATACTGCGTACTCTAATTATTAAAGCTATCTAATACTCGTAAATATGAAAGTTACATACAATATGTGTAATCTTCTGTCAACTCAGGCCTACAACAATTAGTAGGTTTCTAAATATGTACTTTTTTGACAGTATATCGGACTGCTCATCTACAACGATAGAAGTTTTATAAAATTACATAAACTCAGCAAGATGGATCTACGCCTATCTGTTGAGTCTTCTTATGGAAAACAATGTATTGAAAGGATGAACAATCAGTGAGAAGTGGACGTAATAGCTACTACTTCAACCTCTATTTAAAACTATGATGATTTTTTCATAAAAATGAATCTTTTTCTCTTTTTACTATTCGTCTATGGACTTCAATTCGCAAGAGGTCACTTACGTATAAATCCAATTAATTAGTAAATTTGCAGTTGTCTGCATTTCTACGGCATTAGTTTCAGCACATATCTCATTGCATTTAATGTGAAGCTGTACTGACACTCACTCGAATACGAATTTGCAACATTATCCTGCTGGTCTTGGTTGGCGATGATACCATTATACGACACTAAGCCAGACAAAAAGCTTAAAAGCATATTTAGCACTAATTCGCTGCCACAGAAGCATACAAATACGTAAATGTATTTAACCCCTCAGTTGTGGGCGTCTTTGTTTTCTTATCCACAGCATAAATTGCAATTCCAATGATTTTGTTTAGTTTTAGTGATTTTGGGCAGTTAGATTAAATGACAACATACTTCCACAGATAGATACACCTACAGATAGAAATTAAGATACAAACACTAATGCAGGCAGTTCAACGCACAATATCGATGCGCAAATATGTGTGAAGGACCTGTGGACATTTACTGTCCTTCATTCACTCTTTATCGAAGCGTTATTCAACTGATGGTGTTCCACTAAACTAAGTGAGTATTAGTATCTGGATATATTAAACTGTTAATACGTCTGCAATGAATTGAAACCAATTTGCAATTGTTAATGAAACACACTTTTGTTGTTGTCGTTTGTTGGTATTGGTTATTTGTACGATGTCCTGTAACATTGCTCCTTTTCAATATTCGTATCCATTTTATCTTTTGTGTTTCTGCAATTTTTATTTGACATTTGCTTCTCGTTTTACGAATCCAGTAAATGAATTCAGAAATGCCAGCTAAAGCATTGAAGTTTTATTTTTGTTGTTACAGATACACTGGTGTTGTTGTTGTTGTTGCTGTTGATACTCATTTTAATTTTGTAATTGAGATTAAGTATTACTTGATTCCTTTTTTATTTGGCAATACTTGGATAATACATAGTGATCAGTTCATTTAATTAACTTTCTACTCTAACAAGGATTCGTGGCATTTTGCTGATTACAATCGGAGAAACTTTATTGCATGCGATAAATTTGAATATACTTAAGGGTATTATTCGCAAGGACTCGAAATTTGAATTTACTCTTTAACTATTAACAGGGCTAGTTAGGGTTATTTAAGTATTTCTAAAGTAAATAAATTGTAGATTTAATTAAATTTGTTTGACATTAAACATTAAAATGACATTGGAGAAAAGTCAAGAATTCCGTGAAAAAGTCTATTTATAATTATATTAATTCAAGACAGCTCTATTTAAAACGTACAATTTAGTTTTTGAACCATAAATGATTATTAGTTTCAGAAGGATATTATTTTTATTATAAAATTATTTTTATTTAAAATATATAATGGAACAATACTACAGAGTTTCTCACAGTAATAAATTAAACGATCTCATCTGCGGAGTTGCGATAACAGATAATAATTGACATAATTAGCTTTAATATTGTGAATAGAAAAAGGTCTAATAAAAGTATAATAATAATATAATATATATTATTTTAAAATAAAAAAAAAACAAAGCACCGAGTGTTAGAAGATCAATACCATAAACAATAAAAATTCGTTATTAAAATTGACAAATCAATGGATTGGAAACTAATTGTGACGCAAGGTTATATTTATAATTGACACTCGTTGTGGACTGGAATAGTCAAAATAAAAAGATTTCTGAATGCAATAGTATTTAATATTTTTAATGACATTATAGAACTTTTTCAGCAAAATTAAAAGAGCAATTCTGTCTGTTTATAATTTCTAATCTGATAAGATAATATGTTGCATTACCATTCAGATCAAGTTGACAGTTTATCATCTCACGTAGATACTTCTGGTCCATGGTGATACTTCTGCTCAACGTTGTCGATCTTGTTTGTATTACTTATAAAACTATTTTGACAATCCATTGGTAAACAAGCAATATTTAACCATTTTTTTAGCGCTGGACACCTCTGGACTCCCCTGGACTCTTCTAGTTTAGAGAGTTCTTTTTCTGTAAGAATAAGTAAAGCTCTTGATTTTATTCTACCAAGTTCAAATGAAGATCAGTACCCCGTCTGGCTAATTCATTAGCCCTAAAGTTTTCTTCAATGTTCATTCCTGAGCGTTCCTGAGTAACTTTTGATCTTAGTACCACCTACTTTATTGATTTGGGGAATTGATTCGCTCGAAATGACTCTAAAATCAGCTGTGTTGTGTAGTATGGTTGCAGAGTTTCATCTAAAAAGAAACTCTACTCTCCTTTGTTTTTGTGTAATATGATTGTACTCCCTCCTCTTACTGGCAATATCACTAAATTGATATTCTTAACGAAGTCGACATTGGAAAGAGAAAATCGATCTTTTGTACATATTAGGCAGTTGTACATAATAGCCAAGTGACTAATAATTATTGATTAATTATAATATGTCATTTTACAGAAGGTGCTGACATCATTTCTTTCTCTACCAGGCATAAAGCAGGTTAGTTGAGGAGCATGTCCGATGTCTCGCTTGTAGTCCGTACTGAAAGCTTACTAACTAAACTGAGAAGCTTAAATATGAGTTCTCAAGAAGACAAAGTCAAAACAATACTGGCTATTATCTTCAGTTTATAGTGAATTCGTCCGAGAACGTAATGCTGTTAACGATATATTGTCCAAGTATTCTATAAAGATTGTGAGCCAGATTTGGAAGAATATCTAGACCCAAGCAGTTTGGTTTTGTAGCACAATAATGCACCATTGCAAAAAGCCACGATAGCAAATCTTTAACAAAAATAGACTTCAATCTTAGCCATTTTTCAAAGTAGTCCTTTTCTGGTCTTTCCTGAAATCAAAACTGATAAACAAGTGTTATCCAAATATAATTTTATACCGGAAGCCAAAT
>NC_051847.1:226453699-226458523 GCF_002237135.1 Teleopsis dalmanni | reverse complement strand
AATAGGTCTTTCGTCTTCATCGATGAACAGTCTGATAAACTATTAAAGAAGTATTTTTCTAAGAACCTATATCTTCTGGACGCCAAAGCCGAACATTCAAAGAGAAAATGCATTATAGTTTCTTTCTCCTGCGGGTTTCCACAACTTCTGCAGTGAGGTTATGGGAATGCGCAGTTTCTCTGCATGAGTTCCTATACACCAATGACCAGTAAGAACTGCAGTAAGCCTTGCAGTATTCACGCAGTTTCTTTTGATGAGTTCCAAGGATCTATTTTTATTATAGTTGGGCCATGCTAACCTGGAAGAAGCATATGACTTAAGTGTTTTTGGTCTAAAATGCTTCAGAGCTGTGCAATGCGAAATGTAAGTTATTCTAACTCACATGGTGAACTAACTGCAGTATCAACCGAGATAAAGGGTGTGAAAGGAAAGTTATATTATAGGAATAAATATACTGAATCAGCAATGAAGCAATGAGATGAAAAAGAAGTTCGCATTTTTGGTGAAATAATTAAATTAAAGGAGCACTGACAACATTTAAAGTACTAGATTGCAGTAGCCCCAAGGAAAATAGAGATACATGGAGTGCAGTAATGCATTAGAACAGATGAATTGTTAGGACTAACTAAGTTAATAAGTAAGTATCATCCTGTAGACTAATTCAGGATTGTTATCTTTAAGTATTGCTGACCCTAGGCCAATACAGGATTGCTGTCTTTAAGTATTATCGACGGTATACTAATTCAGGATTATTTTTTTTCAATATAGGTATAGATTACTCTCTTTAAGTATCGTCGATCATTGAGGAACACAGGTTTGTTTTCTTTATCAGATATTTCGGTTTCTTCTACTGCTAGTACCGTACATCGTTGCTTCGGTTCTATCGATAGTATTGATAGTTTTCTTTACGAAAAAAAGTGGAAATGCGTTGGTTCTATTTAAGTATCGTTAAAGTATCGTAAATTGAATAAATTATTATCACATTCATTTAAAAATTGTCGCCAAAATTAGTTATTGCAGTTGTGTTAATTGAAGTTGGATGATATTACAATTAATTATACTTTCTTCATACTTTTATTTCACAATAGGGAAATATTAATAAACCAATCTATAACACAATATTTTAACAAAGCGAAAAAGGTGTTGGTATGCCTTTATATTACTATTAACAATATTTGCTGTAATAATGAATTTACGCTATAAATATTTCGTACAGGTGCGTGAGTGGGAGTCTTAACAGAGTCTGTTATTAGCAGAGAGCAGAGTGTTTATATAGGTAGGGTTGTCAGCCTTGACAGAAATTAATTTAATATTATTAAATTTATAATTTAAATTACTATAGTTTTGCAGTAAAAGTAAAAGTATAAAATAAAATAAAATTAAATATTTAATTTATATTGCTAAAATTGTAGAAAATTAATTTTAATTTAAAATTTATTGCTTAACGTAAGAGTATAGTAAGTATAGAAAAAGTCTTCAACAGCTTGTAGTAGTTGTAAGATGAAATAAATTACTTCATAGACTTTCAAGATATATAAGGTATATATAATATCAAATTTTTAAACCACAAACCGAAAGAGGTTAGTATTTAAGTCTACATCATGTGTAATTAACCGCAAAATTGAAATGCACCACATAGCAAAAGCTGAATATCGAATTTTTTAGTAGAGACAAAAGTCAATTTTTGGGTTTTATTTAAAATGCAATTATTTTAGTTCATTTTATAAATAAAGCCATTGCAACAAATATGCACAAATGCACAAATGCACAAATGCAACATATGCGAGTGTCACATTACAAATTGAACAACAAAGTCTCAATAGCAACAAAGCCAACAAAATTAATTTGGCTAACAATGAGACCAATCATAATTAATTATGTTTACACATACACGAGAGGTTTTAACCGCACATGCACACGCATACGCGTTTTTGTAGAGGCGAATTCATACACGCACCTTAACGCGTCTCAATCGCCCCACGCACGCCTATGCGGCGCTGTGCAGGTAAAAAGGCACTTGACGTGTAATTTTAATGGCATTTGTACTTCATTTACTTCGGCTTCACTTGGCGTTTTTGCTTGTTTACTTGGTATTTTGTATCTAATCGGCGGCACGTAGTTATGAGTACCAATCCAATCCACAAAGTTTAATGGCCACAAGAAATGTGAACGAGCCGAGTTGAGATCGTTAAATAGTTGAAAAATCGCTCATGACAAAAGTGACATAATTCACTTTTAAGCCACAAAGTAAATGACTTTTTTGTTGTCTAAATGACTTTTTTTTTTAACTAAAATCGAGTCTGTTTTTATTGAATTGTTTTCTTTCTTGACAGTGTGTGAAATTGTTAGCTATTCCGGCGGACGAAAAGGCGCTTTTTCACAGTACTGTCACATCACTAATGTGTACAGTGATTTCTTCAAATTTCAAATTTCAAATCCACTTAAGCTTCCGATTATGCTAAGATACTTAAGCAAATAAGCTTCGGCATTTTTAATGAGCTGAGTTATGTTTGAGTTTACAAATTTCGTTTAAAATGGGGAAAAAAACTGACAAAGATACACAAAAATTATTATCATTACGTTATGTAATGTGGGTAATGGATATGTTGGCGAAAGGTTTCGTTATGGGTAATAAATTGTTTATATCTACCAGACCCGTAACCAGAAATTCACTTTGGAGGTCTTCAAATTATTTCAAATATTTAAAAAAAATTTATCTTAATAAACAGTCGTATTGTAGTAATAAGGAATATATTTATATGTATACTTATGGTTCTTCGATTCATTTAAGAGGGGTCTTACCCTCTCAAGTCTCATTTACTCTTTCAATTGAGATCTTCTTTAATCTTTCAAATACCATCTCTATTGCTGTGCTTCCTGTATAAAAGAAAGGGTTACCATTGGGTGTAATTTGTAATTATTGCAATCTTCTTTAATCTCTCAAGCACCATATCTCCGCTGTGGTGTCTGTATAATGGAAAGGGTTACGTCGGTAGGGGCTATTTGTGATTGATGTTTGAAATCTATAATCGGCTAATCAAGTTAACTCAATTTTGATCTTCTTCAATCTCTTAAGCACCATATTTGCTGTTATGCTTTCTGCATAAAATAAAGGTGGGGGCTATTTGTAATGTTTAAAATCTACAGATCGATTCCGACTTTATTGAAACGGTTCTTGATGTGGTGTTTTATTTAGCTATAGAAACTTAAATTTTTAATTGCTTTTTTTTATAAACCAATAATTGCAGTCTTTTCCTTAAATGTGTTCCTTTCCAAAATATAGCCAAATGAAGAGTACAGTATTTTTTCGGTACTATTGCTATAGAGTAAGCAATTTAAATTTTGTTATAATATATGTTATAATATATAACAAATATATAATACTTGTTATATCTTATATTATATAAGCACTGTAGTATGTTAATAACCTCAAGAATCATAACCTATAACTATGCTAAGCACAGCATCTTCCTGAAGTCATACGTTCTTACTATTGGAAAGAGAACGTCCGGGAATATTATTTTATAACCATTTTTAAAGATCATGGCGCTTGAAGTAGTGACATTTTTTAAGATATATTGTCCATAAATCTTGTGTGATGCTTGTTAGGTTTTCTTAAGAGTCGCAAAGTTTGGATTTAATGACTACTAACTTATTTATGGATACTTATAGGATTCTAGATATCCAAACATCTGTAGATTAGCTTCTTTAAAATCTGTTACCAGAAACAGATTTCAAAAATAATTAACTAAAATAGTACATATTAATAAATAACAGTCCATAATAAATCATGAATTTTGAATTAATATTTGGATTATCCAAATTGAGACGCTTTTTTTAAATTTTTACTTATATTATATTATATGTACAAGAATTTTAAGTTGTTATTGTCATTATTATAAAGATGGTACACTGCAACCTAAAAAATCTATTGTGCCCCTTACTCGCATTAGAGTGTTTCTCCAAGTCCGATTTCTTTAATAAAAGATAGTATCTTACCTATCTTACCTAGTCTTGATTCTTTATGTTCCATGCAATACCCTCCTAAGTGTTTCTTCCGCTTGTGCAACAATTTCGGGCACTCCTCACGCACATGTATAGTATCTGCAGTCTGAGTTTAATTGGATTCCTAACTTTGTTAGGTGAATACTTAATCTACAGTGACCGGTCAGCAATCCCGTAATAATTCTTAGGTTCTTCTTTGTTTGTTATATGCAATCCTTGAAGCGTTTTAGATTAAATATTTTGAATAGCTAACACTTCAAATTTTTTTTCGTGTGAAGTAAATTGCTATTTTGTCAAAATTATCGTTATATCATTAATAGCATCTTAGAGACCTTGGTGTAGTTTCTAATGTATAAATCATTCAATGCAGTCTATACTCCAAAAAAATTCAATTTAATTCTGTAAAAAGAAATTTTTATAGTAAATAGTTCACTTCCATAATATCAATATCAGTTAATGTTATAATTATAATATTATATTACAAATATAATAATAAAATTATTAATATTATTATTAGACATTATTATTATTATATTCTATCAGATGAGATATATATATACCTTTCCGTATGAGATGGCTTGGTACTTTGCTTATGCCTTTTTGAGAGAAAGATGCATTTTTACTGTATATCTAAATTTAATGAAAACAAATTGATATATCTTTAACTAACTATCTGTAGTGTTAGTTAAAAAAGATTTCATAAAATCCAAGATATTTTTTTATTTAGAAAGTTAATTCAATTTAATGTAGTTTAATTAATGTTGATAACCTCATCTTAGGAATAACATGCAATCTTTTATATGGTAGTAATGGATATTA
>NC_051847.1:226450873-226453599 GCF_002237135.1 Teleopsis dalmanni | reverse complement strand
ACGTATTCCAATTGAATTTCGATATTGTGTTTAAAGTTTTTGTTATACTTAACAAATTTCATAAATAATATTTAAAATATAAAAATTTAATACGTTTTGATTCTTAATTAAAATAAACAAAATACTTTAAAACACTTAAACGTTCCTTTATATTTGTCATAAGAAATTTAAAAAGTTTTATAAAATGTTATTATGTAGAATAATATATAATATAGAACAAAGTTTTCTTATTACGAAACCTTAATTGCCAATTTTGTAATTTGTCCTTATTTCGAGTCTGTACAATTTAATTATTGATCTCAAATTATTTGAGCTTCACAATCTGAAATTTTCAACATCCTTTCTAGTATCGTACTATACGAACATCAAAGCTAATTACTATGAAAATAAACACCAACTGCTCTAACTACAGCAAAAAGGAAACAATATCCTTTATTGACTTCAACACTTTGTTAACTATGCGCTGTTTGGTTGAATAAATCTTGTATCTTCCTTGAGTATTTGTCCTCACTTACTTCCCTAACTAAAGCGCCTTTACAACACTTTAATGGTTGTAATTAAAGTTGCAGCTGCGTTAAAATGCCAAAGGTTAATACCAACGTTTGCTTTTGCAATTAACTATGAATTACTTTCATATTATCAAAGTCAATACGGATAATTTTAAATAATTCATTAAGGCAGAAGATGTAAATATATCATTGCAAAGGCAAGAAACAATATACTATATTTAGCATTTTCATAATTCATTTGTGTCAAAATACTTAAGAAATTATTTATATAAATACTATATTCTATATATAACTTTATTTATATATTTAAATGCATTATATTTAAATATTAGTTATTTAAATATATCATTGAGTAAAACTTACTTAAATAAGTCAAAGTCATGTCAAATAATACAGCTGGAAAAATACAAAATGTCATCATTTATTTCTTACTCTAATTGTCTTTGCATATATTTTTCTAAATTACGCCAGATTGATGTTTAGAGTTTAATATAATCAAAATATTTTCTCATCAATTTACTAACTACCAAATTTAATGAAATTTCCTTGTCTAATTGGCACACAAAACATGTCTGTGATATTTTAAAATTCCCACATATCAAGGCAAAAATAGTACATCCTTTATTATGTTCTTATGGCTAAAATCGAACCTAATGAGTTTACATTAATTGTCTAAACAAAATATATTTCTTGTAACTTTCCATTATGTACTAATGGAGCTCATGTCGATACTAATATTAACAGTGGTCAGATGTAACCTCATCAGGAAAGTGATTTGTCAGCAGGAAAGAACCCATTTTGTGGAAAATGTTACGTTTAATTTGTATTTGTTTCTGAATTAATTTTCTTATTTGTTGCCAACTTTTTTGGATTTAAAATTCTTCCTTACTTCAGTTCTCATTCTTTCGTCATGGTATAAAATGAAAAATAATGTTGAATTTAAAATTATAAAATAAACATAAATCATTAATGATAATCTTAGTTTCGGCATTGGTTGATTGATTCTTCTAGATTTAATACCAGAACGTTGAGTATTGCAAATAGCTTTGTTTTTTTTATTAGCTTTCATTGAAGCCATTTCCCTTATAGAATAAAATATCTCATCAATTTTAAAGTTGAAGTTCTGCGAAAAAGATTTATTATAATAATATTGACAAATATTAATAATCTAAAAGTAGCTGAAGTACAAAAGTTTTACTCATTTTATATTGTGAAAGTAGGTGAAGTACAAATGTTTTACTCATTTTATATTGTCTACCGCAGAAGTTGTAGGAACGAGGAAGCAGAAAAAATGTGGTATGTTTGTATCTATGCAGCTCTAGTTAGGATCTAAGCTCATTCTTATGTAGTTACGCTTTATAGCTATCTCATAAGTTAACAGATATAAAATACCTTTAATATAAGTATTTTAAAAAGGTTCCATTTAAATGTCTAGTTAAGCTGCAGTTAAAAGTCCAGTTAAGCTGTGGTATCATAATGGCTCTATAGGGTCTAAGTAAGCTGCTCAATTAGACTAGTTGTCACCATAACTTAAACTATTCGTCTAGTGCGCAATAACACTCAAAAGTTTTTAAATGGACTCCAAAGATAAATATGATCCAAAATACAATTTGGATCAATCTTTAGAGAATTAAGGAGAATGGCTATTATTTCGAAAAATATTTCGATCATGCATTTAAAATCACACTTTCGTCTCTTAGTTATATATAGTTTAATTTTTCTCATTATATATTTTTTTATGAGAAGATTATAAAATATGTTCCTTAACATAGAATCATGTGATGGATTTCCATAAAGCCGTTAAATTATGGCTGAGGTGTTAACAACATATCTGGATTCTTCCTTTACTTACTTCTCGTACCACATAGAACAGGTTTGCACTTATTCCTTAATTTCTTCATGGATTCTAAAGATATTAATATCTCAATGGAGATTTAGCATTGAACAATAATTTATTGATAGTGGATTTAAGATTCGTTTGTGTATAATAATATAGAATTCATTAATCAACGTCTGATGAACAAATTTTATTTCATTTTATATCAAGTAAAGCATTTTGCTACCAATATCTTCCAAATTTTCTAGCACATTCATAAAGTAATATTCTCTTTAAAAGAAATATGTATATTTTTATTATAATAGTTATAAACTTATAAATGATATTATGCTTTATTTAGACTACCGTACTTAATTCGACATATATGCAGCAATATGTTA
>NC_051847.1:226422690-226450773 GCF_002237135.1 Teleopsis dalmanni | reverse complement strand
GATTTTGTAAATAGAACACACAAATTTAAATTTTATTCCAAATTTATTTTATCTCCTTCAAAATATGCTCCTTCTGAAGCGATACACATATGCCAACGCTTAACTCAATCTTCAATACACTTTTCGTAGGCCCGTGCAGGTATGGCTTTTAGTTCCTTCAGCGAATTCTCTTTTACCAATCGACTCAAAACGCTTACCACGAAGGGGCAATTTGAGTTTCGGGAACAGGAAAAGTCGCACCCCGCCAGATCTGGCGAATATGGTGCCTGAGCGATACCAGTGGTGCCGTGTTGGATCAAAAAATCGCGTACAACAAGAGCCGTGTGCGATGGAGCATTGTCTTGGTGAAGAATCCAATTTGTGTTTTTGAGCAGGTACTTTAAGTTTTCAGAATACTATCGTTAAGTATAAATAACAAAAAAAAAACAAAGAAACAAATATGTAACAACATACTTCTCCAATAATTACAGCGAATTTTACTTTACCTATGATATAATGACATAATAGTCAACCAAAATAGCTTTAACTAAAGTATAGAATGTCGGTTAAATAGTACGAATTATCAGAAATAGCATTTGTCATTTATTAATACAACGTTTTTTCCATTAAACTAGTTACAACTGCTCCATACAGCTATTTACTAGTTACTGCTTAATCTTTAATCTGGTTTGGGTAAGGTAATCTCCTTAGCCTAAAAAGAAAAAAAAAGATTTGTCCGTATTGGGAGATCCCAGTACGACAAGATTGTCGTAAAACCAGATAGCATTGTTATCAAGAAAGCAGCCCAATTAATTTTTGAATAGAGAGACTACATCATTCACAAATTCCAATCTTCTCTGACAGTGTAGCCGTTTTTTATATAAATTTCACTAAGTGTACTAATTACGAGTAAACCTTCAATGTGAAGTGGGCGCAGGTATGTTTTGAGTTTAAAAAAGAATATGAAGATTCTTTCGCTTTTCCATATGATTCAGTGTCTTATAAACAGAAATTCTGACAATCAGAAAGGCAGATCCAGTTTTTTCTTCTACTCGTAATATAAATCTATCTGTCTTTTTAACCACAAAGGTTTCTGTTGATGAGATATTGTACAAACACGCAAGGCGAAAGACTGCCATTATTTCTTTTTGAAATACGAAGAGTCCTATGTTCACTTCATACTTAAGTTTAATTTTTCACCTCATATTTAATGGTACTCGACAGGTTTCTTTCGAAAAACCCTTATATGTATACTTTTTTTTTTGTTGAAACGCATTTCTTCTAAATGTTTCAAATACTCGACTTTTAAAAATAAAACTCACATATGATACTTTTCATATTAACTTATTTTCTCTATTTACTCAATCATTCATGCCATTCAATATTTTTCTTTTTAAGCTCTAATTCTATTTTGCCATCACATCTAAGATATATTTCATAATGTGATCAATTTGAATATATTACTTCAAAGCAATTTTGTTATTACCATATCGTTAAGTTACTGCAGAAATCTAAAATAATATATATTAGATGTGAAAGTGTAAAAAAAATAAATGAAAGTAAAAGTTACTAAAATCAAAGCCTAAAAGCTTTATTACTTCAATCATCATCAACATCAATCAATGGCAATTTCTTCCATACATCAAAATATTCCTTCCAACTGCTGATCCTGTAGCTTCAAGACTCCTGCATAATATTGCGTATGTAAAAACCTGTTAAAATTATTTGTTTACCGTTGCTGTCTCATTTAAACTCTTTCCATATTTGAATTTGTTTTAAATGCAGATGAGTGTGAAAACGCTTACTACAGTATAATATTTTCCAAATCCACACCTCAGACATTTATCTTACTTTTCCATTGGCAAAAATCCAGCAATCTCATCTACTTAAGTGTCTTTCCGGCATGTGATTTTTCCCATAGCAAAAAATAACAAAAAATCGAGTATTGCTTATATTTCAATTGTTAACAAATCAAGGTTTTTTCCTTTTGACTTGCAAATCGATTGGATTTCCTTCGCAGACCTCATGGAAACTCGACTACTTGCGCTACAATCCACGGTGCCACGCTTGGGAAAAAAAAACTGAATAATTTACTTGAATAAATGCAAGCAAACTGAGGGAGGTATAAAGAGTTCTGCGCTCTTGGTAATAAATGGAAACCATATTAAATTTCTTCTACAACTGCTGCCAAATTTGCTGCCGAATCTTTTTCTTTTTTAGTGTGATTTGCTTATTTTTTATATACAAACATATCTCTTCGAAGTTTGCTTTCTTGTTTCACACATGCCGACATGAAACGCCTGGAATTTAAAATATTTTGATTGATTGAGACATGTTTTCTTCATCTTCAATAGATTTCGATTGAAGCCGCTGAGGATAAAAAATAAAATATAAATAAAAATGCATTTAATAGGCGAGAGATTTAATAAAATTCTAATGAAATTTATAATCAATGCGAAACGTTGGAAAAATCTCTATTAATTTCATTTTTGATACATTTTTTATTGAAGTTAAAATAAAGTAAAATGTGGTTTAGATGTTATATGATTATATATTCATATTATGTAAATTTTATTATAAATGTACTCATAAGGCATCTACGTGGTTTTAGGGATAGCAGAGTTTCTACTTTTGTTCAAGTAGCGCTTAGATACAATATTGAAATTAAACTCTATATTACAAATCCAATTTATAAGGGATATTAGTTTTAAGAAATCTAGATTTAGAATATCCGTCAGATTAACTACTTTATAAACTCCCATGGTCTCAATCTTGCTAAATTTGAGCAATTACATTATATACGCTCATAAGAATAATACAGTAGAAATGTATATCTTTATAAACATTTGTTTTGAACAAAAAACTGTTTCAGTTATTTTTATTAAAGTTATCGATATTGGATATTATCTAGAGTTTCCCCATTAAATCGAATCTCCATATTAAGTCTACCAAAGCTATGTACAACTACAAGAGTTGAGTTAAATCCATTATCATAAGGCCTTTTTTATCAAAGAAGATCAAGTTATAAGAACTATCGAAATTGACTTCTATAATATTATGTCTCCATATAGAGGTTGCCAAAGCTATCTACGTTTACAGGAGTTGAACCAAATCCATAATCATAAGCACTTCTTAGTCACGGTAAATCAAAAATTTACCGTGACTAAATTAAGTCCATTGTTCTAAAACCTGTTCTATTAAAGGGTTTCAGCAAAATGCTATTTTCTTTATTGTGGTAAGTGTTATAGAAATTGGTTTTCATAATGGGTTACTTCATTAAGATTGAAGTTATAATTATATTCCAATGAACAGGCAGCCAAAATTATTTTCAATTAAAGGAGTTAAAGAAATTTCATTGCTCTAAAGCAATTTCAGTCAAAGGGAATCACATTCATCAAACAAATTAGTTTCTAATATATATTATGCACTCAGAATCATTAACAAAAATAAAATTTTGTTCATATTTCTAAGTCCTTTTTGTTATTTATCATTTAACTATTAAATTTTTCATATACTTAAACCAAAGTAAGTAATGGTAGTTGACTTTTAGCTGATCCATGCATTTCCAACGAATTCAATTACTTGCCTTTAGCTATCATTTTTCATACTCATATGAATAATGTAAAAAAATATTTAACAAAAGACATAAAATAAATATGTAAGTAACTGCATAGATATTTATACTTATATATGTATATAAGTATGTAAGTTGTAGATATGTAACTGCACATTAAATAAAGCGAAAAATATAAGCAAATAAAACTTGTACTGCCTTCTAAAATATATCCACTGGCAATATTTTTGACACAGCATTTTCTTGTACTTGGTATTGTGCTCTGTTTGTCCTGCTGACTCAATTACTTGCAAGCCAAAAAAAAGAAATATCCTCCAACTAAAAACTGAATAAGATATGAAGTACAAATGCAATACAATCCAACTAAAAGTAAATATTGTATATATGTACATACATATAAACACATCCAACCGCAATGACAATGTTGCACATGCATGTAAATAGAGCAGCTGATATGCCCCATAATGGAGCACAACCAAGAAATTAAATATTTGCATTGTTCACATTTGTATGTTTACATACTTAACAGACAAACGCATATACACACATTGGTGTAGATGCCGAGATATTCTTGTATCTGTGTAATACCACAGATACCAGCATTTAGTAATATGAGCAAACATACGTACAGGCGCTGCGTGCGTGGTTACCGAGTCAAGGCGTTTTCTGTATACATGCTTAAACCTATTTTTTGAGGCTGCTTTTTTCTTGTTCGAAAGTCAGCTCAAGTTTTCCGGAACATCTTTTAATAAACATAACATAGTTCAGACACAATCGCGTCCTGACACAATTTTCACACAAAAAAAAAAAAGATCTTTAAGGAAATCCTTAAAAACGTTAAGCTGTGTTAACGAAAGGATATGCCGGAAAACATGAACGTTTTGCCATTTTAAATTCTTCCGTCCAGTCAGTAAATCCTAAATGAAATTGTTATGGGTTTTACTTAGGAAGAACTTTAATTTAATTTAACTGTAAACTGTAATAGTCGGAATCTCTGTAATGTGTAAGAAAATTACTTCTTCAGTCATAACTTAAAAGTATTTTATTTGTTGTAAGAAATAATTATAAAAATTTTTAATATAATAAAAATAATTTTTCTTTGCAGAAAACCATATCTTGAGTTTTTATATATTTTCAAACCAAATGACTTTCGGTTTAATTATCGTTGTTATTTATTTACTTCATTTTTAAAGTAATTCTGAATAAAATCTATAATGAAGAGAATATTGTTTAAAAAAACCAACTTTAAAAGAGATAACCTTACTAATTTACATTCACATTGTTTATATTGTTAAAATTCAACACCAACCTAAAAAAATGTCTACATTATTCCGTCACTGATTGAAGTGTTTTACTTTCTTATTTTAATTGTAGCTGTAAGATGTGGAGATCCTATAGAGTTCTTAAGTATATTATTCTAATAAGAATAGCTTATAGTGTTTTAAACGTTTGCAATTTAAAATTATATCGAATTACTATTTTGTATTCTAAACAATACAGATTTGACACCCATTCGTTTTCAATTTAAATGTCTCTTAATCAAAACTTATAATGTCTTCTGTAGATGAAAAATTTTGAGGTCACTATTTAATTTTAAGGAAAAATAACTTATATTGAAAACTCTCTAAATCTAAACAACATTTTTCAGCCAATAAATTAGGTTACACTGGAATGACGACCTTGTACACTTGAGCGCAAATAATGGCTCATAGTAATACATGAAGACGTTGCTTATACAGACCCATAAAACGATAATAAAGAATAAGGTAGTTAGCGCATATGCATTGCAACAGAGAACAGGCACTACTGCCACACTTAAGTAAAAGTACATATATATATATATAAAATATATATAAATATATTTTATTTACTAAGCGTTATTCCTTATTTCAAACAGTTTGATTTAACAGCGCGAAAACTCAGAAAATAAATTTTAAACTATAATAGCTCTGTCAGAGCGCTGAAAAACGGGGTCCGAACATATTAAATCTTCTAGTGGCATATTAGCTGGAGCACAATTTCATTATTTCTAACCAATAAAAATTAAAAATTTATTTTACAAGAATTTACATATAATAGTTTATGAACTATCTACCATATATTGCTCTCCATATAATTCTAAAACAATTTTCTTTTTATCTTAAGATAACTATGTTAGTTTTGTTTTTAATTAGACTTTTATGTATTTAAAAACGGGTTTCAGGTAGTTTATATTACTGTAATAAGCTTAATCAATCACTAGTAATATATGTATACAACAGCACAAAATATTATATGTATTCCATCTGGGAATATCTAAATCAAAAAAATAATTTGTTGTAGATAGGTTATTGCTGATTTGCTTGATTGGTAAGCATACTCGTTTTTTTTTTTTTGGATATGAGATTTGTTTCCAATATTTTTGTCATTTTAGTAGCCTTTATTTAACCCAAATAACATCTTCCAAATTATATTAACATCCCGGTGCCATTGATTTCCTTCTCCGTTATATACTATCGCACCCATCACACATCTATATGCATGTGATCATATGTGCATTATTTAGTTAGTAATTGCTAAGTATCAGAATATTGTGAAATCAGGCTTCGGTGGCATTTCTATTAACTTTTAACAAATACCCTTTATGTCTATTCGCCTTCTAGTTTTTGTTATTTATTTTTAAACGTCGGACGACATATTTTGTGCCTTGATCCAAATATTGAGTTTCTAGTTTTTGTTATTTATTTTTAAACGTCGGACGACATATTTTGTGCCTTGATCGAAATATTAAACTTACGCTTAGTTTAGGATAACGACAACATAAGTATTACTTAGTACGATGATATGATTAATAGATGTCTAAAGATAGATAGATACTTAGATAGATAGATACATAGATAGAAAGGTACATAGATAGCCAAAGTGATGTCAGTTTTTTTTACACATTTATAGTATCAATTTTGTTATAGCTATTAATTATCATCACTTCTATTATTCGTAGTACTTTAGTATCCATACAATTCAATATGGCTGACTATCCTACTATATTTTAAATAATCAAAAGAAACTTTTTCCACCTGCAGTTGAAAGCTTGTTTGTGTTTACTTAATTAAAAATAAATAATATATGTAAAACCATATTGTTCAACTTTTTTTTAAAATTTCTTAATAATTTGTTAACATGTATTGATTAGTCTCAGATTACTAATGGATACTATAGTAAAAATTTCTCAGTATTTCTAAATATTACATATTATATTTAATATTATATACTAATTTTTTTTCCTAAAATCAGAACATGAAACGTATTCCAATTGAATTTCGATATTGTGTTTAAAGTTTTTGTTATACTTAACAAATTTCATAAATAATATTTAAAATATAAAAATTTAATACGTTTTGATTCTTAATTAAAATAAACAAAATACTTTAAAACACTTAAACGTTCCTTTATATTTGTCATAAGAAATTTAAAAAGTTTTATAAAATGTTATTATGTAGAATAATATATAATATAGAACAAAGTTTTCTTATTACGAAACCTTAATTGCCAATTTTGTAATTTGTCCTTATTTCGAGTCTGTACAATTTAATTATTGATCTCAAATTATTTGAGCTTCACAATCTGAAATTTTCAACATCCTTTCTAGTATCGTACTATACGAACATCAAAGCTAATTACTATGAAAATAAACACCAACTGCTCTAACTACAGCAAAAAGGAAACAATATCCTTTATTGACTTCAACACTTTGTTAACTATGCGCTGTTTGGTTGAATAAATCTTGTATCTTCCTTGAGTATTTGTCCTCACTTACTTCCCTAACTAAAGCGCCTTTACAACACTTTAATGGTTGTAATTAAAGTTGCAGCTGCGTTAAAATGCCAAAGGTTAATACCAACGTTTGCTTTTGCAATTAACTATGAATTACTTTCATATTATCAAAGTCAATACGGATAATTTTAAATAATTCATTAAAGCAGAAGATATAAATATATCACTGCAAAGGCAAGAAACAATATACTATATTTAGCATTTTCATAATTGATTTGTGTTAAAATATTTAAGGAATTATTTATATAAATACTATATTATATATATAATTTTATTTATATATTTAAATGCATTATATTTAAATATTAGTTATTTAAATATTTCATTTAGAAAAACTTACTTAAATAAGTCAAAGCCATGTCAAATAATGCAGCTGGAAAAATACAAAATGTCATCATTTATTTCTTACTCTAATTGTCCTTGCATATATATTTCTTAATTACGCCAAATTGATGTTTAGAGTTTAATATAATCAAAATATTTTCTCATCAATTTACTAACTACCAAATTTAATGAAATTTCCTTGTCTAATTGGCACACAAAACATGTCTGTGATATTTTAAAATTCCCACATATCAAGGCAAAATTAGTACATCCTTTATTATGGCCTTATGGCTAAAATCGAACCTAATGAGTTTACATTAATTGTCTAAACAAAATATATTTCTTGTAACTTTCCATTATGTACTAATGGAGCTCATGTCGTTACTAATATTAACAGTGGTCAGATGTAACCTCATCAGGAAAGTGATTTGTCAGCAGGAAAGAACCCATTTTGTGGAAAATGTCACGTTTAATTTGTATTTGTTTCTGAATTAATTTTCTTATTTGTTGCCAACTTTTTTGGATTTAAAATTCTTCCTTACTTCAGTTCTCATTCTTTCGTCATGGTATAAAATGAAAAATAATGTTGAATTTAAAATTATAAAATAAACATAAATCATTAATGATAATCTTAGTTTCGGCATTGGTTGATTGATTCTTCTAGATTTAATACCAGAACGTTGAGTATTGCAAATAGCTTTGTTTTTTTATTAGCTTTCATTGAAGCCATTTCCCTTATAGAATAAAATATCTCATCAATTTTAAAGTTGAAGCTCTGCGAAAAAGATTTATTATAATAATATTGACAAATATTAATAATCTAAAAGTAGGTGAAGTACAAAAGTTTCACTCATTTTATATTTTGTACCGCAGAAGTTGTAGGGACGAGAAAACAGAAAAAACAGTGGTATACTTCTTTTGTATCTGTCCAGCTACAGTTAGGATCTAAGCTCGTTCTTATGCACTTACGCTTTATATCTATCTCATGGCAGCGGAAAAGCGTAAGTTAACAGATGTAAAATACCTTTAATATAATACCTTTAATATACGAGTATAATAAAGTATTTTAAAAAGGTTCCATTTATATAAGCAGTTAAAAGTCAATATTAAGCAATGGTATCATAATGGCTCTATAGGGTCTAAGTAAGCTGTTCAATTAGACTAGCTGTCACAATAACCTAACTTAAACTATTCGTCTACTGCGCAATAACACTCAATACTTTTTACATCGACTCCAAAGATAAATATGATCCAAAACACAATTTGGATCAATCTTTAGAGGATTAGGGAGAATGGATATTATTTCGAAAAATATTTCGATCATGCATTTAAAATCACACTTTCGTCTCTTAGTTATATATAGTTTAATTTTTCTCATTATATATTTTTTTATGTGAAGATTATAAAATATGTTCCTTAACATAAAATCATGTGATGGATTTCCATAAAGCCGTTAAATTATGGCTGAGGTGTTAACAACATTTCTGGATTCTTTCTTTACTTACTTCTCGTACCACATAGAACAGGTTTGCACTTATTCTTTAATTTCTTCGTGGATTCTAAAGATATTAATATCTCAATGGATTATTGATAGTGGATTTAAGATTCGTTTGTGTATAGTAATATAGCATTCATTAATCTACGTCCGATGAACAAATTTTATTTCATTTTATATCAAGTAAAGCATTTTGCTACCAATATCTATTTTCTAACACATTCATAAAGTAATATTCTCTTTAAAAGAAATATGTATATTTTTATTATAATAGTTATAAACTTATAAATGATATTATGCTTTATTTAGACTACCGTACTTAATTCGACATATATGCAGCAATATGTTAAATTTTTTGCACTAAACCCATATAAAATCCATATAAAACTTAGCTAATGATCTTTAAAAACTCTATGTATAAACATAATATTAAATGTATTATAGTAAGATATAAAATAATGTGAGTCGAAGTATTAACTTCTTCCCTATACACATGTCAACTGAGATTTCAACATTAAATAATAATTTTTTTATTGTCCTTTCAAATTTTACTGACAGATGTGCTTTCCTTTTTTATGAAAATAACTTTACGTTGTAGTGAAATAAATTTGTCTATTAAAAAAAAATGCATAAAAATAAAAATTTTATTGTTTTTATGGAATTTTATTTCTTTATGCTCATTTTCTTATTAGTTTGCTAAATTTGGCAAAAGGCAAATAAGTATAACTTAAATCAAAAGATGCTGAAGTTACTTAAAATGCAATTTAATATTTATAACCACCTACAAATTTATTCATGTATAAATACGTGTAGAGTAAAACATTTGATTTACTTATATTACTAAGAAATTTATAACATATTTTTGCATCTAAATAAATGAAAATACTTACCTATAAAAGTTAAAGTGTTGTTAAAGTTTTGGCGTCTTAAATCTTCAAATCAACAAAAAAAATACCATCAAGGTACTTATAGTTGATACCAGAATTGCCATTGACCGATTTTACTAACCACGACCATAAAGATTTCTTCTCTTGTTCAGCTGCGTAAGTATTTTACTGTATAATATCGGCCGCATACGCCTAGATATTTTAGAATTATCCTGATTTATCCAGTGAACACGCCTCATTTCTTAAATAACATTTTTCTTTAGCATAAATTTATAGGTGACAATAGATATTTCAATATCGTTGCTGTCTGCGTTTGGTGAATGACTTATATGCCTTCAGGCCAGTTCATTAACTTTGCAGTTTCCTTCAATCCCAATATATCCGAGAACCCATATTAGACGCACCTTGAAACTAGCTTAAATAATCTGAAACAATGTTTGAATTCACCTCTCCAAGTTCGTTGATTTAATGACTATCCGAAGAATATATTAAGTACAGATTTAGTTAACGTATGCCTACTTAGGTAAATAGTTACAGTGATTAGTTAGACGAACAGACAGATCTAATCATGAATTTTTAGAAAAATATCTAGTCCAACTCTTTCTTTGAGCTTAGAAAGAAAAGTTAAATTGTTCTCTTCTATTCAGCATGAGTGTATTCCATTCACTTCTCGAAGACTTCCTTGTCTTGAATGCCCAATGAAGTTAAGTTTTGAAACGAAATGGTTAATATTTTGTGTACAACTAGTCCTGCTATATTTATAAAGAACTTATTGTCGGTCAATCCCAACCTGTGAGCATACCTGCAAACTAGTCAGGATATAATTACACAAGTCATGACTTTGAAGATGCCTAGTGTTAATAGGATGGTTAAATCCTTTCCTCCACATTAATTTAAAAGTTAAACGAGCGACGGTTTATAAATGAATACACAGATATATATACATATATATATATATTTATATATATATATATTAAATATATTTATATATTTTTATATATATTCAGTTTTAGTTTTTATTATTTAAACAAAAATAATTTAATATCCAATGTTAAGCAACAATTGTTACTTATTCATCTCTACTGAAATCTACTTTTCCTACCAACAATAAGGCGTTCTCTACTCGTTACTTAAAATTCTCTGATTAAGTATTTTATAGTTCGTACACAAGATACTTATT
The DNA here is from genome assembly GCF_002237135.1 of Teleopsis dalmanni. NCBI lineage: Eukaryota > Metazoa > Arthropoda > Insecta > Diptera > Diopsidae > Teleopsis > Teleopsis dalmanni. Next base: position 226,439,521 of record NC_051847.1, on the reverse strand, counting down.
TCAGCAAAACAAACAAACTCATGAAATTGAAAATAATTAAAATTAACCTAAAATTGCAAATTGAATTGTTACGAGTAGATTTTTCGGCTTGTTTACTTGATGTGTAATTCCATTTCTTTAATAAAATTTAACAAACTGTTATACTGTAATTTGTGGTACGATTCCATGTGTTACATTAGTAGACCAACAATTTAATTCAATTGAGCATGGAACAATAGCAATTGGAACGCCTATATTTGTACGATATTTCCTTTCAATCTGGCAGTACTGAATGAAGCTATCTGAGTGCAGACGTCCGGCACTGAATTCAAAGTCTTTTGTAAAGTTAACAAACACTTTCGGATATGATTCAACATATTCTCCTGGAGCCAAACCACTCTGGTGATAATTTACAACGTAAAAAGGATATGACAATTGACAATCGCTTTGTAGTTTGCCATAATGAAACTCAGCACAGTGGAAAATCCATTTTTTTCTGCTCGTTTCTTTTTTCATAGACTTTGACTGATTTCACTATTATGACTTGAATGGATGAGTGAATGTATGGTTCTTAATTTTCAATGGACATTGTAATTTATCTTATTATATATGGTATATAGTAATTTTTTATTTATTGATCAAATGAGATTTGGGTAATGAACAAAGAAATTATTGAAAGTTTTTCATATAGATATTGTATAAGGAAATTGAATTTGTACACATGCTTTTTTACTTTTATTAATCCGAACTCAGGTATAATGGATAGATTAATATCCCAAATAGGCAAAAGGCTAACGTACAAAATTAAACAGACCGAATTTATATTCAATAATTATATCAAAAATTAAAATAATTGAACTGCATCATATATATAGAAAAGAGAACCTTTTTTATTAGAATTAGAAATATAAAATAATATTAATAAAACGTAATTATAAAAATCGAATCTCGGAATGGTTACAGGTTCCTCTGGGAGGTATGCAGATCTGAGGTCAATTATAGCTTATACTGATGAAGTGATAAACAATAATCCAGTCAAGACGTAGAGAGGGGTTATGAAGAAACCTCGCAGTTAACAGAGTGTAAAAGTGCTCAAATGCACTGACACAACTAGGCTCAACATTACAATAAAATTTCATATTGATTTGTTTTTACTTTATTGTTGTTGTTTGGAGTAATATCATAAGACAACCTTTAAATCTGGCTTTCGTTGTATTTTTTTCATTATTTTCTCAAACCAAATATTTTGCTAAACAGTCTATTCCTCTTCTATTTATAAAATAAAGTTATCTTTCAACAAATAAGTAAGTAAATTTTAAGAACAGTTTTTATAAAACGTGTCATTGACATAAAAAAAATATAAAAACATTTAGATAATTATATAAAGGCACGTATGTGTTATAAAGGAATAACAATTTCTAAAAACATCACTATCATAATTTTTTAAAAACATTTTTTATTATGAATTACCCTACTAAATCGACTTCATATTAAATGTAAAGTAAATCTATTTCACTTCACTAAAGTTATCAATAATCAAAGTGCTATCTAACAGTACCAAAAATGGGGCCACAGAGATGAAGCAAAAATGTTGAGAATGATTTTACACAAGCACAAACCAAAAAGTGCTAGCTAATAGTGCCAAATATGACTAAAAGTGCAAACTACGCGGTTTATAAACTAGATTAAACTCTTAAGATCTGCATTTGAGCTGTCTACTAGAACCAGTTAGCTTATAATAAGTATCAAAAGTGCTTAAATCTCTTTTTATTATTTCTACTTTAATCATTTCACCGAGTTGTGCACTTCTCGACTTTCTTGTTGACTTAGCCAAAAGACTTTAATTGAAGTATGATTCCTTGAATATTTATAAAATACCATCTCTATTTAGAGAAAAGTAGTGTCACACTACATTATACATATTATTTATTAACAAATTTTTATATAATATAAATTGTATATAATATGTATATTTTCTTTGTGCGGAAGTACTTATTTTTCTGTTACGTGGTGTAAACTAAAAAACTTGTAGGAATAATTTTCAGTTTTTTGTTCAGACTTCTTTTAAAGTTAAGCTTGTCAGACTAAGTTTCTCAAGTATTTTATCTGGTGTTTTTTTTATTTTATTATTATTATTACCATTTAATAATAATTATTATAATTATTATTATATTATTAGACCTTCGTTTTTAGTATTATTAACCAACTCATATAATTTTCATTAAAAACACTTCAATACATAAGAAATTTTAAGCGCTTTACACTTATTTATATACCGTGATTCGCTATATTACCGTAAAAATAAAATGTCGAAACTACGATGATGCATATCATCCAAAAGTTCTTGTGATTGAATTGAGAAGAAATATACTTGTGCAAATTAAGTAAAAATATACTTGTCATGTCCATATTTAAATTGAAATATTTCATATTGACAATCTGAACATTTTCGAAAAATGAGTCATTAACTCTGCCATAATTTTTTTATATTTAATTAAAATGTCATTGGAATGGACGAAGTGATTCACATTCGTGATTTGCATTTCAGGGACATTTCACAATCAATAAATTTATGTAAGATTTTATTATTTTCTCGTCATGTAAAGGTTAAAAGAAAATATTTAAGGCACGGCGAATGTGATAAAATGATAAGGCGCTAAATATGTGATATATAGAATATATATATTAAAAAGGAATTACATATTTTAAGTGCGAAATCCACATCAACAATTATATTATATTATAATGCAGTCAATTATATTTAACGAGTTCGATTCCTGGGACTTGCTGAAACTGCAAGTCTCAAAAATTATTTCCAAGACCAGCCGAAAATTCAATTAATTAAAATAATATGAAACCAATTTTTGTTGTTGTAGTTCATTACTGTTCAAAAAATCTATTTATATTTAACACCTAAATTTTTAGAAGTAAAAAAATTAAAAAAAAACAAAAAACAACTAATTTATATATTTTACTACTTTATAATTGTCTAAATATTACAAAATATTTCCTAGAAACTTTCAAAAAAACGGATGTAAATTACTAGAAGCTATTACTTTCATCTAATTATAGTTCCTATCAAGAGACATGCATCACATAATATTTCCACATGAAAACTCATTTATCACTTTTTATCGACAGAAGCATGAAATAATTTTCATATATGGCAAAAAGTAACATTTCTACTTAATTCTAAATAATAACAAACAACATAGGCCAACAGAAGATAAAACCATTGAAAAAGAACAAATGAATCCCTGTAGAAGAGATAAGGAAAGTAATAATTGTCAACCAAAAAAATAAAACGGAAAGTCTACACATTTCTCATTTATTCTATCCAGATCCTTTTGGTGCTTCCATTTGCAATACAAACGAACATAAGTTCTACTGGATGCCGCACAAAAGCCCTCATTTGGAACAATATGGCAACACTAGAACGAACACAACACGCTTTCATATCGCATTTAACATGTGTGTAAAATGGCCATTAGGGTACACACACTTACCCAGCAGCACACGCAAAGATGCCCATCACGGGACCTTGCTGACCTTTGGTCAAAGCGAGTACATTAGTGCATAGCTCAGACATTATAAAAACCCATCCATATGAAATGCTGTGCACATACAAATTTATCTGTCGTACTTGTAGTTTTCTATTGCTGAATATATGTTCATCTATCTATCTTTATTGCCTTAGATATATTCTGCTTATTTGCGGTTTTTGCCAGCAAACAAAAACTGCTTCTGTTTTTGTTTTTGTTTTTGTTCAACTTTTTCTGATGTCTCAGCGTACAATTTTATGAAGGCCGTAAAAATTTTATCACTCCATTTGAGTCACAGCAATGACACTAGTTGAAGTGTTTTCATATAACTTTGCCAAACAATTATTTTTATGTCAATGAGCAGAACCACTTCATTCTTTTGAAATAGAATAGATAAAACTCCCTTAACGATTTAAATGAATAATTATCAACGGTTAACTGAACTCAGTTATTTAATTGAATTTAAACATTAATTATATGTTAATTTATTTGCCTTTATGAAAAATTCTCCTAAGTAGGATCAAATCCCACTCAAAGCACTTATAAAAGATTAACAAAAGCATTGTCTATTTCAAATTCAATTAAAATATCACAACAAAGTCTTTTAAATAAACTTACTTATGAATAATTAATAATATATATAAAAAACTGTAAAACACACTATATTTCCACAGCTATTATATTTGCTTTATTATGCATTAAATTATTTATAATAAGTTGATAATTATCATAATATTGTCAGGAATACGACTATCTCTTTTTAAGACATATATACTTATTTCTTATAACCAATTACATATTAAAATAGCGTCTCTCTGATTAACTGGCTTTATTAAATAAAATTATTATTAAATATTTATTGAAATGTTTTAAAAATCACAACACATTCTCTCATTTATTTTTTTCTTTTCGATTACTTAAATTAATCTTGCAGGTAACTCAACAGATAACATTTTTCGAATCTTAAGTCTAACCTAGTGAAAACACATATCGGTTAATTGCAAACCAAATCAAGTATAGCTAATAGAACGCCCTTTTTTTGGGCCACAGATAAATACAAACTCCTTGATCACAATAAAAACCAAGCCAGCCCAACCATGTTGGTCGAAAATCAACGGTCTAAATCAACTCGCCGAAATCACTCTTATTAGGGTTTCCCGGTCATAGTAATCCAGCTATAAAGAAAATGAAAAAGAAACAGATCAGCTCGCCTTGCTGCTATAATGGATATCACCTTAGGCGTTATTTAGTTGATGGGTTACAGTGACAAGTCAATAGATATTTTTTTCCGCTGTCTACAAATAGCCATTTTCGCGGTTTTACTATGACATTTCTCGCAGGAAACCCTAAAATACAAAAACTTAATCTACCTCGTCGAGTTTAAATATATTAAAAAACTTTTCATATTTACCGTCTGACAAACCATCAAAAAACTACTTACCTAAAAACCTATTTCTTCTGTAGATCAAAGCTGGGCCTTCACAAAGAAAATGCAAAAAGTGTGCAAGTCTGTAAAGTACATGAAATTATTTTTTATATTTTCTTCAGCTAGATAATAGATGGAAATTACTCATAGTATTCCCATGAGTGATGGGTATTTCCATAATAGGATCAGGCCACTGCTACATTGATGCACTTCTACGGTAATTCCAGTTCTGGCATACTACTGTATAGGAAACCATGCAGAGAAACTGCATATTCCTTTCAACATTTATTGTTAAAGTTACAGAAACTTCGTCAAAAAAAGATACAATAACGCAATTTTAATGCGATTAAACAACAGGTTTTTAGCCTCACACTTTCATATCATTCTGTCAAATAATTAATTTATAATAATAAAAAATCTGACAAACTACATTTATTCAACAAGATGGATTTGGACTAATCTTAAATGGTTTCTTGCAAACAAAAAAATACTTTACCAGAGAATAATAGGAGAAATATAACGGAGAAGCAATGGTTATGTGCTAAATAACCATAGCAATGTAACCACCAACCAATCAATCCTCAATTCTTAGCAGATCCCGACTTTTTTCGGTAGCTTCTCGATTTTTTCATAACGATAAGTATAATATAACATATGTTATTGGAATGAAACAACCAAAAAGAAGTAATATAAATACAGCAAATCAAGTAACAATTTGACTTATGTTAGTTAGCAACATATCTTTTTCATAGTATTGTATTAAGGGGACATTATTTACTTAAAGTTGAAACTATCGTAATCATTAAATCAAATCAATGAAGAGAATGAATCAATAATTATAATTAACCACTACAAGTACAAAATTATTGTTATGTGCTTTTCGAAAACAAGCTATTATGCTAATTGTCATTTCACGGCGTAACCACTATCTCAATGAAATTATACGAGTATATTCACACAATATCTTTAATGCCACACTACAAATTTATAGGTTTGAGTAATCTGAAGTCCATGTCAACCGCAAGATTGATTGAATTACCTTTTAACCAAGGCAATAGTAATGTTTGAATTAGATTAATAGCTGGTGACTAGATAACTATAACCAACCAATAAATAGGAACAATACAATAATAACAATGCTCAAATAACAATAAAAGTGTTAAAATTTTCTTCATATGCGAGTACAGATTGCCATAAGTAACACAAAACCATTATTTTAATATAAACAATGAATATTTCACATGGTTCACTAGTATACTATTTAGTTTCTAACAATTCCCAGTATGTAATTTAAATAATTACATACGTTTATAATTATAACAGATTGACTTACTGAGTTCATTTGAAGTAAAACTGTGTATGACTTTAATCTTCTACATCTAACAATTATTTCTTTTTGGAACTTATCTTCGTGTATCTTCGACAACCATAGCAATACTGTTCCTATTGTGCGTAAGAATAAAGGTTTGGGCACAGGCTTTATAAGAAGTATGCTCCATATATAGACAAAAGACGATAACGTTCCATGAAATAGTGCGAATATGATTTCGCGGAGAACAATCATAAAGAAGAAAGAGTACTTTAGTCTCTGTACTATACAGTAGGGGACAACATAACAGTGATGATCGGTATGACGTTGCATAAAGCATACCACCACAACACTGACCAAAACAACAAAAAAGTATTATCACCTTCTTTCAACTTATTGAAAATAGAACACAAAAGAAACGGACAGCTTTCAATGGAGCAAGGCACTGCAACTATAATAAGCATTTGTGACTCTAGACGAACTGAAGATAATTAGCTTTTCAAATGATCAAGTATTTGTAATCGAATAAAAAACAATCAGTGTTTCAAACAAGTTCCAGTATGTATCGTGCAAAAGAAATCATAATATCAGAGAGGTATGTGGCTTATGGTCCTACAAAAAATGTGATTAGAGTTGATTTCGTCTTGCTAATGAAATTATTTATTATACCAAAAATAGCTAATGTTAACAAATACAAATACTGCATAAAACTAAGTAAACTTTACGAACCCAAGCGTCTGACATTGAACTCAAACTCTCATCTCTTTCTTTAACTCGTGCAGACCATAATTTTTTTTTAGTAATTCAAGCACTTCAATTTGATTTATTAATATTACATTTTCCATAATAAATATAATTGAACAGCAATTTTATTAATTATATTAGCCTATTTACTCTTCATGTTTCTCTCTAAAATAAATTTATTTTAATTAATTGGTATTCGCTCCCTTGCGTCCTGCATTTTGTGTACATAAAAGTTTATTAAGTATACTCAAATGATAAAAACCAAATCAGACCCCTTCAGTTGCTAATAGTAAGCATAAATCTTTGTTAATTACTTTAAGCGCTTTCATACTCGCATATTGCAAATCACTCATTTCCAATGCCATCATATAACCAGCAATTCCATAAAATCCAAGTCCAAGTGCCATTTTTATTGTAATTGAATATGGGTTAATGGCGTATATATATCAGTAAAATAATGCGAATAATGCGTATTATCCTGGCACTGCGCTAGTATTAATGAACAACTAATTGCGTAATGCTTACTATAAACTAAACCACGCGCACACATACACATACACACACACACAAATATCTAAGGACATATATATCCTTATTAAAACAAAACGAAACATTGAATGTAGTCGGCAATGCAGTCGCCCCAAAACGACTGCCTGTCGGCTTTTGGTATATAATTCAATGTTTTATGGTAATTATTTTCATTTAATATTTTATTTGCTGTTTTGGTTTCATAAGCAGCTTTTGTTTCCTTCCATTTACCATTCCATTTTGCATGTCCTTCCTACCAGTTATTTCGGTCTACTACTACTTAAGATACTTTTATCTGACGCGCTGTCCCGTCTTAAAATATTATGAAATTATTTTTGTTATGTGCGTAAAATGGAAGTGGCTTGTCTTAATGAAATGTACATTTCATGTTTTATTTCATTTCATATAATTATTCAGTATTTTATGAAAATACTTATCTCATTTCAAACAAAGCGAAAAACTTTTAATAACACGAGTTTTCTGTGAAAAGTGTGAATATACATTTTATTTTCGTTTATTAACTTATGAAGCTAATCTTACTAAATTTAGAGCTTACTAAATTTAGAGTTATTAAAAGTTTTTTCTACTTCTATTGTTCAAACATTTTTAATATGGTATTATATTAATCTAAGTAATTAAATAAAAAAATATTTACGTGCAAAATCTGAATATAACTATTCGAATCCATCTAAGCATAATTCGTTTAAAGCATTTCATTTATGTTTTTTGTTTTTTGTTTTTGAGAGGATTAAATAAATTTCCTTATATCCTTTTTTTGTATTTTTAATGCATAGCATGAAGTGCATCTAAGCTTGAAGTATGCAAGCTACATTAGTTTTCAAATATGACATAAAAGCTTAAGCAACAAGGACATTATACGATATTAAGCTTATGCCACAAGCATCTTTGAAAAGATACATGCAGTTAGTTTTATGTTATATATACTGTATATACTGTATAAACTGCTTAATAATCCCAAACAAAAACTAAACAATACACAAGGTTAGTTAACTCGCAGCTATGATTAACTGGTAGTGGAACACAAAATGTCATCAAATCACACTCACGAGACTTGACACTGCATTCAACCAAATGTGTTAACACTGACTTTCTCAGATAAACTACTGCATACGGAATAAGCATGTGAAAATTATTTTAATGATTTTGTAAATAAATGAAGCGATTATTAACAAAGGACCATATTTTGTTTAGGGAAATATAATGTATCGCACAAGGAAAAAGTGCTTTAAGGTAATGTATGCACGTTGTATGGTTCTAAATAAATATGGTATGTAGGTATAGCGAAGATTAAATAACTTTTTCGAAAAAATCTGAATTATATTTAAACAGAACACCTCAGTTTTTAAACATAGATATATATAATTTATTCTTAGAGTTGTTGCAGGGAATACAGGACCGTGACGAATTTTAAAACCGTTCCCTGTTTGATGTCGGTAGTCGTTATCAGAGCAGTTAGTTCGATACTAATTTTATTGGTTTTTGTAAACAGTAGATTTTAATGAATCAGTAATATACTTATTAGTATATTAGCTGCACTTTGGCTATGATATATCCACCTACACTAAAACCAAAAAAGATAACGATGATATGAGACACTTGGTAAAATCAAACACTAAAAAACTAGTTAACTTTAAATAATTTAAATTAAAAGTCAATTTATGTTCGTTTTATCTTCTTATTTGATTTAAATAGCATGTAGAAATAAGTTCCTTACATTTACTTCAAGACAATGCTGATGATGTTTCTTACTTTTTTCGTTAATTATTTATATAATAATGCGAACCTATAACTTTTCTATAATTTGAAATATACTTTTTTATGTATAACTAAAAACTCCTTTGGAATTCCTTTGGAAGCTTGTTTTACTCCTTTTTCAAAAGTTTTGCGAGATCTGAGAAATATTTGACATATTCGATGGCTTGTTAATGCATTAATGTAAACTATTTTATTAAAAATTTATTATTTTTATCAAATAATTAATCTTAATTTTTTTTGCCTTTAACACTTACTTCTACTTCCCATCATTTCGTGAGAGCAAACGACTAATATCTGATTAAATATAATCAAAACGGCTTTTTCTAATATTTTGATATACAAAGTATCTAAAACGAAGGAAATAAACTTATAATACAAAACTTCTAATCACAATTGACTTCTAAACACTAGTATGATCTATGCCAATGCTTTTTCAATTTAACACACGTCTTTCAGAATTTCGCCATAGTTATTAATACGATGGTTAATAATACCACATTTCAGCAGCAATACATATAATACATATATAATGTAACATGAACGTCGTTATATTAAAAAAAAACTAGATCTCAAATTAATAATATTGTTCAGCCTTACTTCAAGTTTCTTAGATGTACGTACTATCCAAGAGGCCATCATCGGATCACATCATTACCTTTATGCAGCAATATCCATATACTTTTATGTGTGATTATTGAAATTATTAAGGATATTACTTATATTCTCCTTATGTATCAAGACTAACTTTTTAAAAATATAAAACATTAAATAACTTTATAAGTTGCTTTATAAAAGTATATTGAAGTTTTCCCTTTTGCCATATTATTATTATAAATTCTCTAACTAATATCTCTCTTGAATATTTAACGACTCTCTTATCTTCTAGTTCTTAAACTAATTTTTTTTGTTGTATCCCTTTTTTTTTTATTACTTCTATGCATACATTTAATTTTGTGCTTTCGTATTGGAGGATAAGAAATAACAATGCAACAACAATGTAAAAACAAGCAATAAATTTACAATAAACACGATGTAGTGTTGTGAACAACAACAATATTTCTGTATTTATGATGAAATAGTTAGCTTTTTACTATAATACTGATAAAAATTAAATATTTTTATTTATTATTGATTTTATTATTAATTAAAATTTTGCAAATATAATTATTTACACAAAGAAAATATTAAAACTAAATTAATAAATTCACTTTAAAATGAATATATATTTGTTATCTGATTAGCATATGAAAATAATGTGCATTGTTATATATCGTACTCATAGTGGTGTATACAATATTGAATTTTGGCGTTCAAAACTCACTAGATAAAATGCATTTTTTTAATATAATATTTTCATATGCATTTTGAATACATTTTCAAAAACTTGTTCTTAAGCCGTGAGTGAGTTTAATTGTGAGTTTGAATAAATTGGGGTAAAGTAAATGTAAATTTCTAACGGATTTTTTGTACTGCACTTATGTGAATATTTATTTATTTATTTATTTCACTTATATATTATTTACTATTTCTCTTAATTTACAATCAATTTAGCTACAGCTTACACTATGATTGTATGTCATAGTTTTATCAAACAAAAAACCTAGTTATAAATGTGATCTTTAAATTTAACATCATTAAAAAATAATATATAAAATTTATTTTTTAAATGTTTTTCTTTTCTTTTGAATTCGCTCGCCTTAAGCTCTGTAAACAATTTTTAAATGTATACATAATATTTTTAATTAATATTTCTATGGAATATTACTTCTATATACTTCTATATATATTCATATATAAATGTTTACTTGGTAAATAAAATGCAATTTTAGCAAAACTAAAATTAATATATGTAATATTTTTATACAACTTTTTAAAGTTAAAACATCAATAAATATTAAAAACAAAAATAAAATGCACAAAATTAAGAAAAATAACATGAAATGAATATTAAAAGCGCATTTTATTTAAATAAATTTTCTTGGTAGAATAAGAAAAGCAAACGCAAGTATTTGAAGAAGTTTAAATTCAAATTTTGTTCCATTTCGGTTGAGAACACATTAAATGCAAAACTCGAAATATTTTAAAATATTATAATTACCTTAAAATTTTTTTTAATAAAAAAAAAGTATTTATTATTCATCGCACACTGTGCATGTGTTTCATATTTTATATTTTTGCTCACTTTATACTGTTCAGTAAGTTAATATTTAATAATTTAAAGGTGTGGGGAACCTAATTTCTTTTCCCACCGCTCGAGCGCCATCCATGCACTTAAATTTCGTGAAATTTTGCAACAATTCGGTTTAAACTGCGAGTTGGAAATTAGGCTAACAGCGTACAAACATGAAAATACTTCCAATTGCGAACTGCCATTAAAAAAGCAATGATAACAAATAAGTGGAAAAAGTTTTTGCTTCCGCCTATGCCACTTCGTTTTTCGTTCGTACTTGGCACGCCAGCAACGTATCAAGTGAGCTAGTTTGGAGTAAATTACTGGATGGGATGTGTAGCGTAAGATTAGCATTCGCATCCAGGCCGGGGCTTTGTGTAGGCAAAACTGCATTACCACGCACGCCAATATGAGAAATTTATATTAACGTTATCCTGCGGATCGGCGTTGTTAAGCCACAAAACGACCCGAAATTTAAGAACTTCATTACTCACAGCTCTTGTAGTAATTGTTTTCGAAAACTGAAATAAAAAAGTTATGTATATTTTTATAGGCTAAACCACTTGATAACTATTTAATTCGGGCTTAAACAATGGCAACATATAAACATTTGGAAGGGGTTAAGAGTTTTTTTATTATAAAAAATAATTTTGACTTGGTTTACTCTAATACAAAATATTCTATTGATGGTGTTTTTGAAAACAAGAAATATATATGGTGATCAAATTAATACAATATAATTCTCAAGTGAATAGTAGGAGTATTTTTTATTCAAATTCCCAGCAAAAGCTATATAATTGTTCATCATATATTTAGCTTCACTGATTATATGGTGCAAAATTGTTAAAGTTTATTATAACAATATAATATATAATGAATATATATGATGTTAATAAATCAGAATACGTTTTTCCTACCATATGAATGGTATCATTAACACAATTGACCTACAGAGCTTTCTTATCATCATCATCAGCCGTGACTATACAGTCCATGTAGGACCTAAGCCGGTTTAGCAACAGTGTTTCATTCTTCTCTGTTTTTTGCTTCTGTTTTCCAATTTTTTATGTTCATTTCTTACATCCGAGGCTATTGTTGAACATTCATAACATGTAAAGTTTTTTAAGGTATGATGTTGTCAATCTTAAGACAAGGTTGTTGCTCTTTATGAAAGGAATAAAACAATAACATCTTGCTTGCTCAGCCAAGATGTTATTTGGTATTTGATGTCACTTCTCAACCGGGCTTGGAACTGTCTATGGCGGAATTTATTCGTGATTCGGAAATTCAAAACAAATAATAATTTTTGTGATGATGAAAATACGTTATATCAAAACATAAACTTACTACTAAAAATATGGATGTGGTTTAAATGAGAATCTAGAAACTTCAACTGGATATCGTTCTCAGGAACGTGGACTTTTTTAGGTGCTACATGAAACATTTACCATAGAGATTTTAACTTCGATTGGTATAAAATTAGATTAATTCAAAAATTAGAATCAAATAACCATTTATTAGAGAGAAATTTTGCAAGTTTAATTAGTGTATAAATTAAACAAGTTAGAAGCAATTTGAAGCTGATCATATATGTTATGAAAAAAATTATCTTAAGCAATAAAACCCATTCCTGATTTACTAAATAAAAAATGATCATATATGTAGTGAAGAATGAAGATATCTCACATGCTGTTAATGGCATCCACCTTTGTGGTAACGGTGATGCAGTGTATAGATTAAAATAAATGATTGAATCGTCTTTAAAAAAATTGGTAAAATTGGTTAATTATATACATGAGCTGCAGTGGTTGCACCTTTCTTCCGTTCAATTTGAACGTCCAATATTAGTCTCTACATTCAGCGGAGAATACTATAAAAACATAACCACTGAATTTTTATGTTGATTTTATATAATCACAAATCCATTGTATATGATATCTAATTAGATAATATATCATTCCAATAACACTGTCCAACATGTTACGGATGCATCAAACACAATTTATTAAGTAAATAATTTATAATCAGTATCTCTTATTTGATCACCCATTAAACTTACAAATATTTGAAGTTTTTAAGAAACAATTCAATTTACTTTTCAATTGAAGCGACTAAAACTAACTAATAAAAAAAAACAATAACCAAATCCACTTACTCCGTTTCGGGTGCCCAATTAAACACGGTTGAAAAAACAAATTTCGATGGAAAGTTGTGAAATATTCTCAGTGTGAATCAGAGCATGTACGGTACAGTTTGATAGTTATACGAATGTTAGTAGAATTATCGTGTTGAGAATAAAATTTAATTAATCACGTACAAATCATTAAACAGGCACATAACCTAAAATACCTATATACTAGTAGGCACATAAATCACAATATAGATCGGCTGATAGTATATAGATAGATAAATCACTCTATCTACCGTGTTGCGATGTTGACCCGTGATTATATTTTGGTAATGTCAGTAAATGTTTTTAACTTAACAAACAATTTAAATCTTTCCAGTATACGAACGAATGTTTTTTTAATCGAGAAATATCTGCCATTCTGGTTCCAGTCATAAGCACTAGATTTATACAATTAACCTTTGTTTTTTCTTTTATATAAATAGGTTTTTCTTAAAAATTTCAATAAAGTTTTGTCAAAATCTGGAAATATATAAATATATATTTAATAAAAAAGCGAATACGGAACACCCTTCGCATATAACTCATATGACTTTTTTTCTCTTCAAAACTAAAATCACGTTTTCGTGGAGAATATTTCCAGCAAATTGTTATTAAAAAAAGAAAATTGCAAAAGAAGTAAAAGATTTTGCTTATTGAACTCACCCCTATATTAAAAATGATTATTTATATAATATAATATATATACATATATAATGAAAAAAGTGAATAGGACAAACGATATTATAGTTGCATTGTAGTTAATAAGACGAACTTGAAAGATGGCAATATAATCTTTAATTAGTGATTTCATTATGGTTTATTCCATTATTCCGAATGCTTTATATACGAAATGCTAATATAATGTCACCTTGAAAATTTCTATATTATATAGATTATAATATCCAATAAACGTATATAAATTAGTGGAAAAAATATCATAAAAAGTCAATGACTATTAGTTTTAATAACTATCTTTTTTTAGTTCTTAACATAGAGTCGAATTTTATTTATGTTATTTGTCATACTACGAATTTAGCAACTTTGCTTGATATATATTTGATTTCCATGGTCTTTCTTCTATTATCACAAATAGGATACACACAAATGTGATCTATTATTATATTCACATCCTAAACTTTTTTGTATATAAGTTTAAAATGTAGCAGAAAGTAGTATTTCTCTAGACTGCAAAGAAATCGCAAAAAAATCAAAAATATGACATTAAAAAGTCTTTTAAAAAAACTTAAGTAAATTTAACTTTAATTTAAAATCTTCCTTGAGGAAGATATTGTATATTCATTCGATGAGATTAATAACCATTAACCAACATTAGATAAATTAAAATATTTTCCCATAAATATTTAAGTTCCTTTCGAGTGCTTCATACTCATAAATTTAAAACAAATACGGTTTTTATGGTTTTTATCATTTTGAAGGAACTGCCTTGCCAGCCTGCACATGCACTTATGCTGAAACATTCAAACATCAAACATATGAGAACCAGCGACTTACTTGACTTGTGTGCCTCTCAAGACTCGTACAAGGCCTTTAAATGGCTTTTAACCTTATTTCGCTTCCGTTTCCGTGCAACATTTTTATGTTAATGCATGCACACAACATTTTTGTATCTGTGTTTGTATCTGTATCTTGAGATACTCGTAAAATCTGCTGCTGCCATTGAAATTTGTATACAAGTTCAGCGATAAAATGTCAGCAGCATCTCAACTACTCAACTACATATACGAATACATACGTTAAACTAGAAATGTTATTAATTGTTGTTGTTTTTGCTATTGTTTTAAAGCGGCAAATAAAACGCTAGAAAATTGTGTATCTCTGCTTTTATGCTTAAATTAAGTAATAGTTTTAAGATTATTTTATGGATAAAAAGCTTTTGTTACAAAAATGTTGTTAAACGTTTTATACTTACTCGTATGCCTAAAGTGCTTTAGCACATATTTTATCGATTAGCAAGTGACACTTTGTCTATTGTTGTTGTTGTTGTTGTTGCTGTTGTTGTTGCAGCAGGATGTGTGGGAAAACGTAAGGACAATGGTTTTAAGTCTATCAAAATGTTACTTTTTATGCTCTGCTAAGTTTCATATATAAATTAAATTTCTCTTTCACTTACTTTTGACAGTGTTGTGAAAACTCATTAAAATAAAGTTACTAAATCATTTTAATAAATTTCCTTGGGGACATTAAATGTGCATGACTAACCCAGAAACATGATGCAAAGATGTTCAAATGTATACAAAACAAAAAAATGAATATTTCTATTCTCTACATAAAAGCATAGTAAAAATAGGTAAAAGCATAATAATAGCTTTGCTCGAGAAAGTGGAACAACCTACAAGTTGTCTATAAAAATAAAATTTTATTTTTTTAATATGTGTTGATGGTTTTGCTCAGGCTTTGTGCAGGGAAATTTACATAAATTACAATTCCATGTACTAGGCATGTAACTATAGTCAAAATGAAAACTTACACAAAGTCTTAAAGTCTTAAGTTTCTTTTAATCATATTTAATTATCAAATTTATACAAAATTTTTGTTCCGGAAAGTTTTCAAGAAAGAAGAGCAAAGCTTCCAAATTTGTTCGTGACACAATGGAAGCATAACTTAAAAACTTATTAAAATATATTTTATATTTTTACGCAGTTCAAATACAATATTAGTATATTGTATAAATATTTATACAGATACATATATTTTCAATATATATGTATATGAAAAACTTAAATCATTTTCTCTTATATTTTGTTTTTTTTTATTTTTAACTTCAAACTAAAATAACTTTGTTCAATATTTTTGTGTGACGTAGTGAATAAAATTATCCTTGACTTTCGTAAGAAGAAACATAAAAAAAGGCTAAAGTGCAAATCCATTAAATAAATATTAAATGCAAAAATTAAAATTAAAATTGAATTTAAATTTAAATAGTCATTTTAAATAGTCTGAACAGAACTTATGAATTTCGTTCTTTATACATATCATGACCGTAATTGCACGAAAGAAATTTCATTGGTAATAAGATGTGAAGACGTGCAATAGTGACCTACTATAGCAGATGATAAAGTATTCAGGTCAAACGTTATATGGAGTTTTCATTAAAAAAGTTGTTATTATTTAAATATATAACTCGTTCCTTGTTTGATTAGTCTCTAAAGCACTTTTACTCAATACT
>NC_051847.1:226410793-226422590 GCF_002237135.1 Teleopsis dalmanni | reverse complement strand
CAACCCTTGTACATTGTCATTACTGTTCCTTATAACTCTAGAAATTGGAAGCTAATAATTATACTACCAGTGACGCTAACATTCTACCGAGTTAAATCACAACAAAATGGAGTCATGCTTTTTCTTAGCTAAGAAATCGCTTCGCTCTGCGCAGTTATCAAAAATGGTGGTAAATAATAATCAGGGAAATAATAATATTTAAACTACAGACTATATTTATTAACTATATTTAAGCTGCAACAGCTGCTTGTATATATTGTCCAATCTATTATGAATTTTCTGATACATAATATCATTATCCTTATGATCAACAAGTTATTATAAAACTAGTTAGAGTTTAAAAGATGAGATAAACAAGGCCATTGTGTTTCTCTCCAGATCTCCAATCATTACCAAACATATATATGTATATGTTATATATATAGGTACTATCGAATCTTTTCCATTAAAATTGAACACTTTTTCTTGAATGTGCTTAAACTAAAGAGCTTTAAAAATAATTAAGAGATTATTATATCAAAATATCAAAGGATATTAATTGTAGGTTTCAGCTTATTTTTTTTTGTAATAGTTTGATTGTGGAAGTATTTCAAAGGTAATGCTTGCATTGTGGCAGTATAGTCAACAGTACATAGGCACTGTTTGATAGTTTCAGGTTTTGTCAGTTAAAAGTACCAATTGAAAATGTAAAGCTAAAATACTGCACTTCTATATTAGATACTTATGCAGAATAAGATGTGATAGTTATAAGTTTTGCAAGTCACTTTTCAAGCCTGTACTTCTGTATGAAGTAGAAACATGGACAATTATCAACCGCAGTGAGAAGGCATTAGGAATATTCGAGAGAAACATTCGTCGGAAGATTTATGGTCCCTTACGTGTTGGCTGTGAGTATCTAATAGAACGATGAGCTGCATGAGCTATACCGCGATATTGATAGTTAAGCGTATATAAAGTCAGCGGTTTCACTGGCTTGGTCATGTCGTGCGAATAGATGAAAGTGTTCCGGCTAGAAAGGTGTTTGATTCGGTACCCGCTGGTGGAAAACGCGTTAGAAGCGGTCCGCATCTTCGGTGGAACGACCAGGTGACCAATAATTTGAGGGCAGTCGGTACTACCAACTGGCGACAACAAGCCACTGATTAGGCTACTCGACGCAGTCAAGAGCGACTCAAGTCTTTAATAGGCAACTAAGTATGTAAGTAGGTTCTTAGCTTTTATTAATATATATGTATGTTTATGTACGTACATTTATTGTTTATATTAAATTATTTTCTATATATTTAACAAGCTATGTTTTCTATATCTAATTTGTTTAGTTTCATACGATATGCTTAAATATTTTTAACTGAAATACTTATTTTACCACATTTTGCAGCATTTTTTTAAAATTATTTCTGGTTTTTACACATTTCAATTTAATTTTAAAAATTGTTCAGTATAAAGTTTTTTATTAATTAAAATTTCTTGCATCACTCACTTTATTTTTTCCCATATTTCCTCGCCAAAATGCTTTAGCACCAGCAGTTCCAAAGCATAATTAACAAATCCATACTGCAATGAAAAACAAAACAAATTTTGTTTTAGTAATTGTAATATAAGTATTTAATTTTAAAATTTTTTAAATTTAAAAAAAATACTAAAAGTTAATTACATGGAAAATTATTGTGACCAGTGCTAAATTATACTCGAGATTTTATGCTGTGATTGTGATTATTAATATTCCACAGTTCAGTTTTATGGCTTTTCTTTTAGAAAACATTAATAAAAACAAGCAATTAAGTTTTTAATTTTGAGATTGTTTTTAATATATTTTGCAAAGTTTGTTAAATTAATTTTGAAGTTCAATTTTAATATTAGAGGAAGAGAGTTTGTTTTAGTATTTGAAACTCAAATAATAAATAAATTTTGCCATATAATTCAGTTAATTTTATTGATTTAATAATTTTATGATACAATTAAAATTCAATAAAAGGTCTATGAAACGGGTGCTCTCTGTCCTGGTGATTTGGAAGTATAGACGCCCTTTTAATTACCAGATTCAGAGTTAAGATTAAAAACAATATGAGATTGTCTGATATGACAGAATAATGTGCTTGTCCGGAAGATGGTCAGACTTTATGTCAGATTGTAATTTATAAAGTGAATATTAGGTCGGAATTCCTAAACAAAATACATTCTAGCTTTCCATAGACCAACTGAATATTAACTGTTCACTGTCTTATTTTAGATATAAATGACATGTTAGGTTTATTTCATTGGAAGTCTTATATATAAAAATTATAATAAAGAAATACCATTTTGTAGACATACATCTGGTTAAGAAATTCCGAGTCTTCCAAGGAAGACATACATCTGGTATAAAAAGAATATTATTTTTGAAAGACCATTATGTGGAATATCTTCATATCTTCATAGTGTGAATTCTTAATCTTGTGTACTTACATTAAAAGTCTTCAATTGTTTATTTTCATATTTTCCTTCTAGCTTATGTCTGTCGGATGAGGAAGAAAACTTATTTTTATGCATGGATTTTACTGGTCAGTCACATGTTAGCATAGCCACGAGATTCGCTACTTAGGTCGTATTCCACTACAATTTCGTTTTTGATTAAATGTAGATTGGATTATATTAGTTTGAATGTTTACTATCTACAATAGTTTTCTATTTATATTTCTAGGAAATGATTTTCAATATATTTTTATATTGTCATATTTTAATAAGTTTAGTACTTTTTTTGCTACTTAGGATATTTCTGGGTCTGGACTGGTTAGCCCTCCGCAATTTCATTCTGCTATATTTGGCAGTATCATGAAATCTTAAAAATTATGTACTGGTTACTCACTGAACTCGTTTGAATTTTATATTACTTGTCTTGATTAGTTTTTGTTTATATAGAGCCAGCAGCGTAAGGATATCTTTCATTTTCCTTTGACAAAGCTGTTTCGCGAAGATTCTTAAATAAATATCAAAATAGATATTTCTCCTTACACAAAACTTAAGCACTACTTAAAATGATTTCAAAAATTTTAATAAGTATGTTTTGGGGGAAAGAAACGGTCTTGATTTCACTGCTTCAAGACTACTTCATATTTTCGATTCGTTATTTTACATTATCCAAGAAATTCGAGAAATTTTAAAAATGGTGTCATCATACGAAATTCAGATACATTAGTAATTTTTAAATATTTTTATGTAAACAAGATAAACAGCAAATAATTAAATCAACCTTAAAATATTTGCATAAAAGATAGTTGGTATTTAAAGTAACACCATTTCCCAGAAATGTGGAACTTTAGATTCTATTCATAACAACAAATTTAAAGTTTCTGAAAAGATATATGTTCTAATAATTATGATTATTATTATTGTTAGGGGATATGGCAGTGCGAGCGTCGGATCTATTGTGCCCCCTTCTGGGTTTAGAGTAGGTCTCTAAGCATCAATTAAAAGTAGTATAGAATCTACTTAACAGAGTTTTATTGCCTATTCCGTAAGAATATAGATTCTCAAGAGTCTATTCTGTATGTGCATTAGCGCAGGGCATTCTAACAGCTCATTTTTTTCACAGTATCTAGAGTTTGCATTCGTATGTGTACCCATCTAAACCATAATAGAAGATCATGAAAGTAGGAATCAGCTTTGAACTTTCTGTAAATAATGCTCACTGAAAAAGACACATCTACTATACTATTGTGTTGGGTTATTTAAATTCAAATTCAAAAATGTGGATTATATATTATCGAACTCAAAATTATCGTTTTAACTTTAGATTAGTGATAAGATTTGATAGAAGTCGCTCAACTCTTTTTTTTTTGTCAAAATTACGAGAAAAAGGACACCATAAAGGTTTCCTAGCTAATTGCAGAAGGTCGAATTTCTTTTATTCCATGTAACTAAATATTTATATTTATTTATGCTTAGGCTGTTTAATTATATATGAAGTGCTTAGTGATTTTTTTTAGAGGTCTTAAGCTTATTGTCAATTATTTTCTGCAGACATACTTATATGTTCAAGTAGTTCCAAAGGCAGTAAAAATTTATGTATAGGTACATATATAACTATAATAGCAGTTGCTTAAGCTCGCAAGAGATCTTGAAAGTATTCATGAAGATATCAGCTGAAAATAAATTCATATGGTAGTATCAGAATAGGATGTGCATTAAAAAAAAGACCTCACAACAATAATTTCCTGATTTAATTAAAATTGTTTTTATATTTTAACCCGTAGAACATTTTAATGAAAAGTATTTTACTAAGTAAAATAAGTATATTGGTATTTATATCATATTTGAATTAATAATTGATCAATCATTAATGTAGTGTATTTATAAAATTCATTTAATTATGCAAGCAAACTCAATTTATTTAATTTTCCAGTATATTTATTATACATGCATATTAATTAATAATTAAATAAAATTCATTTTAAAATGATTACGGAGGAAATTCCTCAATGTATAAGCATTACAGTCTTTAATTAATATTCATTTAAATTTCATTATTATTCAAAGTATTTCATAACGTGTTTTATGCTTTGAATTCATTTAATTTAATTCTTTTTTTAAACAAATTATGTATTTCATAAAATTAATTGAAAAGATAACATTCACTCAGCAATGATAAGAGTTGTTATCGTGAATCGTGAAGAGTACATCAAAGGTGTTGCTTGTCTTTACACTTGAATACCTGCGATAATATTTTATTTTAATTTCTATAAACAGATTCGGTGAACTGAAAATTTAAACTTCATTTTAATCCCTAAGGATTCGTGCAAAAATGTTTAAGTCCTTGAATTATCTACTCAATGCAAGTTTTTATCTTTAAACGGAGGATTAAGCAATTTAGTAAAAAGGCATTAAATTAAAGTTCAATAATATTTAGTTGTGTAAATTTGTTGCTTAAGTAGTTTAGCTTTAATGCGAAGGATAATGGAGAAAAATTTAATCCATTAAATACAATTTTTAGTGTGAAGATATTATTTTTAGCATTAGTATAGTATAGTATTTTTAGTATATTAAAAAGAATTTGTATTATTATAGCATTATATGTTACATAATTTATATATAGTTCAACAGATTTATTAAATTAATCATAAAACTGCTTATCATAAGAATAAGCCGTATTATTATGGAACATAATTCATCACACAGATAAATTGTAAAATCTATTTAAGTACTTTAATTATTTTTATTGCCTCAGTTATAGAATCAACTTCATTTTTCTTTATTCTTATATGTATTGTTTTCATTATTAAGGCTTTTCAAAATTATTATGCAACTTATAGTCTATCATAAAAATTGAGAAAGAAAATATTGAGGCCTTTGAATAGTAAGAGTGTTGAAGAATATTTGAAAATATGTTAGTATGAAAGTAACTTTCAATGCATATCTGATTTATTCAGATTATCGATATGAAGCGATCAAGAATTTTACAAATACTGGTTGTAAAGAGAGCATTGAACGATGAAGAAAATGAGAAAAACTTCCGTCCTTCTAGATAATTTTATTATAATCAATACTTAAAAAACCGATGACAGAATCGATGAGATCTGTTCCATGAACATTTTGTACAGTTTTATATAACAAGTGCATTTCTCGCTCACTTAACTTTATCATACCATCAGCAAAACGATTATTCGCTATAAGTCTTCTTCCATCAACTTTCGTTCGAAAGATTTTTTTCACTCTTCAGTTGGTGGTTTAGTTGAATGCGGTAATCATCTTACGAATAAGTTATTCAAAAAGGTGTCTAAAGGTTATACAAAAATAAAACGAAAAGCCTTTTAGGTTTCAGAAAACCTGCAGTTCGTGTGCTTACTGGAGTACTAACGGGGCACTGTGCCATTGCGCGCCTATTTTCCAACGGTGGTGAGTTCCAACAAGTGGATTATGCAGGAGTTGCCAATATGAAAAGGAAGTAACACCTATCAACCATTTTCTGTGTCTCCGTTCAGGACTTCAGACAAGGCGACTTCAATGCCTGGGGGATTGCTTTTTCACTGGCGTGGAAGAGATAACGAAAGCAAACTTATCGGATTTCCTCAACTTCATCTGGAAAACCAAATGTTTAACAAGGATTACAAAGGTTAGCAACTCACCTCCCCCGGCAAAATTTTTGAGGGAATCACAATGGGCAACATATGGCTCCAAGTGGAAGTGCTGACAATTGTCAGCACGCACCTTCCGAACCGTTTATGATACTATGTTTAGCAGAGACTCTAGTATGATGAGTGATATATAAAGCTCTTATTTTTCTTAGTTCTCGTTTGAATGCGTTTATCGTCTTTAATTTATGAAAGACCGAAGATATTAGAAGAAATATTTCCCTCGACCACTCTCAGTAATGATTAATTGTTCTATGAGAACGTTATATGGAAATAGTGGTGCGGTAAGTGTTCTACTGAAGCCGTAGTTATACCTATAGCAAATGATATTTTCTTGTCTAAGCTATTGATTTACGTTGTTATTATTGTTTATTGTGGTACTAAGATACAGAATATTCTTGACAGGTTTGAAAGAATTGTCGGCAGTAATTGGTGCATTTGTAGCTTTCGCAGATATCTTTTAGATGTCACTGTAGCGGCAGTGATATTACCCTGATTATGTCAAACGATATCGATGTTGTGAATAAATTTTTAATACATTGTGCCACTACTAAATTAAGGAGTTAAGGTGTTCGTTTAAACTGGATTCTACCAAATATTCTTTATAAGTATATGAGCTTTATAGGGATGCTGGAGTTGTTGATTGGTGTGTTATGGTAGACAAAGAAATTGTAGGTTACCATGCTATATTTCCGATCTTCTTATAAAATTTGTAACTGTTTAAAATTTTACTCTATAATGGAGCGATCAGATAAATAGTAAGTAGTTGGCTTATGGCTTCAACCTTTCATACAATACGCGACAGGTGTTAATTTGATTGTACGATACCTGGAGCATATTATCGGGTTGTTAATATCTTATAAAATGAATATTACCTAATCATTGAAACTTTGAAATATAGATACATTATATAAAAAAATTTATGTTCAATTAACATTATTCTCACTTACCATATCTGCTGTTTTGTAGGTTGAGTCTATGAGAAATGAATATAATCAAAAATTTATTAAAATTTCTTATACTGATTCGTTGCTATTTTTTAGGTTAACACTTTCATAGATTAAAACTGACTATAAATAAATTTTATTCAACACTTTTGTTTAATTTTTTTGCTTTGCAGATATTAAATATTTATTTAGATATTGCAAATACTATTTTATTCGGTTTGCCAATATATTCCAGGGAAAGCTTTCAAAATAAATAACGAACTTTATGTAATATATTTTAGTAATTTTTTATTTTTGAACTGTAATCGGAGCTAGAATAAATGTACGCGATTTATTTTTACCCGGGAACAATGCATTTTTAATAAATGTTTTTGTTTCGTTTATCAAAAACGAGAATAATTTAAATGGAAATTTTGGATATGCACTTTCCGTTAGAACCACACATAAATTTTGGTTTAACTCCATTTCTTTGAACAATTTTACAAACTTATGAATTCATAAATAAACTAATAACTCATATGAAATAAATTAGTTTAAAAGCTTTAAAAATGGAATAAAATTTGATTAACAAAAGAAAAGAGTAAAACTTTATGAATTTTTTAGTTAAATTTTATTTCCAATTGATTTTAATCAATATTCATAGATTTCTGAATCTAAAATTTTTAATTTTTGAAAATATATAAAAAATATAATATATAAAATATTTTAGATAACATATAAAAATATTTAAAAATATATAAAATAATAATAAAATGTACACCGTTTTACAATGATTTTTATATGATATTTTGAAATGTTTTGAGTACATTTTACCTTCAGCCAATTAAACAATGTCTGGTGATTTAATCAGCTGACCATTAAAACCAGGCATTTTAATCTTCAAAATAGAATTAGTGCTGTTGTGCGAATGTAAGAGATGGAAACGAAACAAATAGAAACAGTCATGTTTCTATTATCAACAACTATTATCTATAACCAACAACTTAGGTGAATACTTAAGATATAAAGATATAACCAAGGAGGTGATATATAGAAGAACAAACTAAAGACAAGTAGAAACTGAATATTAGAAATAGAAAAGCCAATGGATTGAGTAAGGGTATAAGACCAAAGTTAAGGTCAGACAAATTTTGAAATGAAACCTAGGAAAGCAATCAAAAGTCGTATAGTTTAGAATAGTATGGGATTTAAAGTAGTAGAAGAAGTTCTATGAAGTCTTACATTGGATTACATGTAGTTATATAAATCCATAGTCAGTTGGATTTGTTGACCGAAATCTGAGATCCATCATTTTTTGCCATTTTCTAACATATTATTTGTATTAATATATATTTTGAAGTATTTTCAAACTATATTAATATTTTATTTTAGCAAAGCGTGGCTTGGTCATGTTATCCTAAATAAAATAAAAGGACAGCTTTTTTATTATTATATAGTTTATTATTGTATACAGATTGTAAAGTTAGGAATAAGTGATTTTCAATAGTTTAAAAGTTAAGGTTTATAGTCGCATATTGTAGTCGGCTTTTATGCGTTATTAATAGTTTCTTAGAGAAAAAGATTAAAAATATAGCTCTGTATATAAGACTATATATAAATACTTTTGATATAGTATATCAGAAAATTAAAACCAACTTAATTGTAACAAAATTCTTCCTCTAGAAATTCTTTTATAATTTGGAGATTTTATAGATTTCACACCCCATACGTTTATATTAATCAGAAATGTATTTAGTTGTCTAAGAAGATTTCAAAGAGTTCAAGGTGATATCAGGTTTTGTAAGCCACATATTTTTCTGATAAATTAATGTAAGGAGCTAGGTCTATTTTTGCAGGTATGTATAAACTTATCACATCGATTTTAAGTTAATCGAATAAAAGCTTTCGTAGAGACTATGTGTAGATATCTCAATAAAACTTACAAACCATGTGCACATGGCTTGCTTATAAAATAACTAATGAACTATCAATTTTAATAATTACACAGTATATATGAATGTATTATAAATTATTTATTATTTCACATTTCAAAAATATTGCGTATAATTAGCAAAATAACAAGCGTTAGTAAGATACAAAAATAACGAGAACTATTGATAATTAGGAAAAAGAATGCAACTTTTGGTTTAATGATGCGAAAAACGTATTGCAGTTAATTTCAGAATTATTGATTGAAAGTAAATATGCTATTGCAAATAAATTCATTAAATAAATAAAGCTTTTTGTAGTAAGATTGTTTATTTTTATATGAATTTAAGAGCTCAGTTTTCTTATACCACACCTTAACTGGAAAACCAGCAGTTGTTTAATAATAAACACAATCTGTTCCACTTTAGTTCCCGCTGCAACGAATAATTTACTTAATTCCTTTAGCATATTGCAGCAAATTTCATCCAATTTGCCAACCAAGCAAATTGCCTGAAATGAAACATTGACAGAAATCCAATGTGGAATATCCTTAAATGAAAATCGCTTGTGCGAAAGCCGCCAATGTCCTTATATTTCTGAGAGACACTTTATGAAGGTATTCAATGTAAGGATGCGCTAACACAACTAACACAATTCACATGAAAAGAAAAACAAAAAGAAAAGCACAATTCTCCTCAAAACCTAAACTTGAAGTTTTTCGCTTTTCCTTGCTAAAAATTTTCCAGGATTTTTTCGATGCACACGGCTTAATGAAGCCAACAGCGTGCAATATGCAGATTGCACATGACATGGCATAGTTATTAAAATTATAATGGCGCGACTTTGAAGCAAAAAAATGGAGCTCTAAAAAATAGAGGTAAAACAAAATGGCAGCAAGTTCAGCAAAAAATAAATAAGTAAAAACTTTGCACGTGCTGCCCCCATCCATCGTAAAGTTCAACGTAAACTTTTGTTTCACTTTGCTTTGGTGTCCTTTTTTGTGTTTCAGTTGTTTTCTTTTTTGCAGCTTCCTTGAGTTTAATTTTTGCGTAAGTATTATGATTTCTACTTTTTTTGTGAATTTTTTTTAATTTATAATTTTTTTCTTTTTTTGTTGAATTTGTTCCTAATTTATTATTTTGTATTTATACATTTTGCTCTTCCTTTCAGCATTTTTTTCTAGAAGCCAAAAGTAGATTCGTACGCAGTTTTCGTCCTTTCGAATAAACTTTTTCCTTCCTTTGTTTTTACTCGAAACAGATTTTCATTTGCTGTATATTATTTATATTTTTTTAAATTCATTGTTTATATACACTTTTTTTTGCTATGTCTGTATGTATATATGAACACGGACTAAGGCTTTAATATGTTTCCACATATATAAACACATTTCTTTGTGTATATTGATTTTTTCCTGTTGACCTAACTTTGGAAGTGAAAGTTTTTTGTGCCATTTTTATATTGTGAAAGTAATGTAAGCAACATACTTTCATTGTTCGTAAATTGTTGCCATGTTGCTGTGTTGCTGCTGTTTTTGTTGTCATTGCTGTGATGTTTTTGATGTTTTTGATGTTTGCAACGAACATAAATCAAACATTTTCAATGTTTTTGCTGCGATTTATGTTGCTACGAGCACTAAATTATGTGGCTACTGTAACAAACGATTTTACTTTAAATATGTACATTGTTGCTAATAACGCAGAGTTCACAAAATTATTTTTACATAACAATTTTGACATTAATGTATTTCAATTATTTGAGTTTTTATACAAATAGTTAGATGAGATGTCCTTCGACATCAGCCCTGAAGTATGCAGCAAAATTTGTGCTTACTTTGAAGTGAAATATCTTGTTTGTATTTGTAAACAACATAAAAGTGCCACAAGAGTTCCTGTTAAAAGTAAATAATAATTAAAATCAACGAATTATTATAGGAATTTTGTTACTAAATGTTTTGAAATTAATTATTTTTGATGTTCTCTCTATGGTTCAATACTTTTATTAAAATTACCTACTGACTGTTAGTAAGTGGAAGCATAGAGAATTGTTCAACAAATTTATTAAGTGATGAGTATTTAAATTGCGTACTGGTAACTAATAAGAAAATATGTAGAAGATGGGCTTATGCTTTTCATAGTCATCATATTAAAAAATCATGTATTATGATAGAAAATCATTTAGAAAAACTAAGAACACAAGCAAAGTCAGGTACGGCTTTGGGCCAGTTAGCTAATTAACACTGATTCTGAGCTTCAAATTTGATAGGGTTTAAGTTGAATCCTTCGCACTTGCAGTATTAATAAATTATTTACGCATAATTAAGTATAAGAAGTATTTTTAAAAAGTTCACTGATGATGGGAATCTGACAATACTCAATACAGCTGTATGGTCAGTGAAACCTGGTTTTAATTAAAAATAATAACATTTTGTGGTTGTAGTTCACTACTGCTCAAAAATTTCTCTATTCAAATAAAAGTTAGGTTATTAAAGTTAATATTTGGTGACAAGAGATAAGTATAATTAAGCTTCATAATGAAAACATGTCTTGCATTAAAATAATCTTTATTTTACAAATCTGAAACTACTAAT
This sequence comes from Teleopsis dalmanni, assembly GCF_002237135.1. NCBI lineage: Eukaryota > Metazoa > Arthropoda > Insecta > Diptera > Diopsidae > Teleopsis > Teleopsis dalmanni. Next base: position 226,411,038 of record NC_051847.1, on the reverse strand, counting down.
ATTTACAAAAAGCAATGACTATTGTAATAATAATATATCTTATATGTACCCCGTCTTATCAATATTGCTAATTAGTTTAAGTAGACTAGGTGCAATTACAATAAAAAAAATAAAAAAAAAAATATCGTGTATGTAATCATTTTGACTTTATTAAATCCATAGTATTTGCTAATTGTTATATTGTTTAAATTACAAATTAATAAAAGTATAATAAAAGTTATGATATTATAAATGAAGTCAAGTTT